>NC_090445.1:1454019000-1454334263 GCF_031143425.1 Pleurodeles waltl | reverse complement strand
CTTTCTCTCTCCCCCCTCTCCTTTTGTTATCCTGTTCATGTGTGCATTAGCATCATCTAACAAAGGAGCAGGGGCACTGGCAAGTGAGGGAGTTGCATCCCACGGGACCCAGGAGGCAGAGTCCACTGATGCCGAGGGGACCAGTGGGATGGAGGGCAAGGGGAGCACCACGGCGGGGACAGGAGGTGATACCACTGACTCTGATTCTTTCTCTGATGTGAGCTCCCTGGTGGTGGTGGACCCCTCTGGGACCACCCCAGCTGCAGGTTATACCATCACCCCTGTACCAGCACCACCCTCCCAGTAGTCCCCCACCGAGTTGCCCGTGCCCGCTCACCCAGGAGAGTTGATATCTGCTTTGCCTCAGGCACCTCTGGCCCTGCCACAGTCAGCACTGCTGCCCTCAGTGGGGAGGCTATGGACCGCTTAAGATCTATCTCTGTAGGGCAATTAACCATAGTGAATGCCATCCAGGGGCTGGCATCCCAGATGCAGCAATGCAGTGCCTTCCTGGAGGGCATCCACAGTGGATTGGCGGCCCTACAGAGATCGTTTCAGGCTCTGGTCAGCCAGTGTCCCTGTTTCATCTGTCCCCTCTCCAAGTACCACTACCCAGTCCCAGTCTGCTCACCCCCAACCTATCCCACGCACACATTCTGACAAGCATGCACCTAAAGCAGCACACAAGACTCGCGCAGACAAACACAGGCAGCACACTTCAGTCCAAAAGCACTCAATCAGCCAACACACAGATGCACACACAACATCATCCACTGCCTCCACTGTCTACCCCTCCTCCTCCTCCCTCACAGTCACATCCTCACTCACACCTGCATGCACTGCATCAACAGTCCCAGAACCTGCCACCTACACAGCCTTGCCCACAGTCACCACAACAGCAGACCTGCAGACAAGCACCCCACTCACCACTTGCGCAGTCACCACCACCTTACGCAGCACACCCAACTCACTTGCAGACGCCACCACAACATCCATGCACACATCCCTTTTGTTCTCCCTCACCCTGTATGCCCTCCCTTCAGAGACACACACACGCTCGCACTCAGACCCCCAACAGCCATCCACCTCACACATACACACTGTCCATGCACCTGAACCCAATTCAGCACACCTCCTCCTCCTACAACGACTCCCTCTACCTCCACTCCCATCCCTCCTCCCACATCCCACCCCATTGTCCCTAAGAAGCTTTTCCTTGCACGCCTTGACCTCTTCCCCCCCTCTGCCCCTGTCCTGCCCGTAAGTGGAAGGGCCCATCACCCCAGCCTAGTACCTCATGCACCCAGTCTGACACAGCTCCACCCCCAAAGTCTCCAGCTGCCACTAAGGGGCACATGAGTGCGACGCTGGCCCCCCACACCAAGGCACTCCTCCCCTCCCCAAAACGGAGGGCTAAAGTGCCGCCCCTTCCCAAACAGACTGGCAAGACCATGGGGTCACCTCCAAAACCTAGAGTAAAGGAGGCCCCTCCCAAATCCCAGGGCAAGGGGCCACAACAAAATCCAAGGCCAAGGAGGCCCCAATATAATCCAAGACCAAGGGGTCCCCACGAAAATCCAAGACCAAGGAGGCCCCACAAAAATCCAAGGCCAAGTAGGCCCCACAAAAATCCCTGGCCAAGGAGGCCCCACTCAAAACTGTGCCCAAGGAGCCCCATCTGGAACCAGAGGCCATGGAGCAGCATCCTGAAACAGAGGCCAAGGACCCCCATCCGATACCAGAGGCCATGCAGCAGCATTCAGAAACAGAGGTCAAGGAGCCCCATCCGGTACCAAAGGCCATGTAGCAGTATCCCGAAACAGAGGCCAAGGAGCAGCATTCAGTAACCAGTGGGCAGGCAGCCCCTTCCAGGACCAGTGGGCAGGAAGCCCCCTCAAGAACCAGTGTGCAGGAAGCCCCCCCCAGAACCAGTGGGAAGGAAGCTCCCTCCCAATGGGTGGCCCTACTCCCTGAAGTGCCTACCCATTTCCAACATGATGCACCAGAAAAGTGGGGTCCCGTTGTTGTCAGGAGTCAGGTTGGGGCTTGGACTTTGCCCTGCGGGCATTTGTGACTTTGGACTCGCCTTTGGGCCTGCATGTATTTCTTTCTGCAGTTGTGTATGTTTTTGCATTTTACATATTCATACAACAGGAATAAGGTGGTTGGAATTGTGTGTGTGTGTCCTGGGTTTCTTTACTTCGGGGTTCTGTTGCTGTTATTTTCCTGTCCATCTGGTTCTGGGTGTGTGGTATGTGTATGGTGTGTGTTGTGCGTGTGTGTGTCACTCTCTCCCCCTCCCTCCCTTGTGTGCTAGGAGGCTGTACTCACCGTCGTCATCTTCGTCAGTGTTGGTGCTCCAGGAAGGCCATGGAGTAGTACAGCATCAGGAAGACTTGCAGTTCTGGTTCTATGTGTCCCTGGAGGTGAGTGTCTCCTTTTTTATTGATGTGTTTCCGCCAGGCTTTTGGTGTTGTTGCTACCGCCCCAGAAATTGTGGTGATGTGCTATCTCATAATATGGTGGGCAGATCCTTGTCTTCCGCCTGACTGTAGGTGGCTAATGCCGTGTTCGGTATTTTTACCGCACTGGCGGTTGATGTGGTACTTTGGCTGTCTATGGGAGGGATCACCGCCATGGTCATAATTTGGGGGTCATTACCGCCAGCCTGTTGGTGGTGATACCGCCATGTTAACCCTGGCAGTCAGAAGACCGCCAGGGTCATAATGAAAACCTATATGATGCCTACCTGATCTGTGCTCCGCTTTGTAAAAAACTGGGGCTGGTGCGACACCATCATTACACTCTCTTGCAGAGAAACCCGTTACTCGCAGACATTTTCAAGGCTTCCCTGAAATGGATAAGCCCTCCTGTGGAATTATGAGACTGGGGGAATTTTTCCCGCCGGATAGAATTGAGTAATTGGAAGAGTTACAAGACAGGTTTGAGATACCTCAGCTAGATTTACGTTTTTTTACAAATTAGGGACTTTTTAAATCTGAAAGGGGGTGTGCCCAGGACTTTCCAAAGATAGAGCTGCTAGAACATCTGGTTGGGTGGCATTCTTGCTTTATTAGCCAATTTTACAATTGTTTAGTGCTCTCACTAAGAATGATCTTGGAAGCAATCTGAAATATGACAAATTAGGTTGAGGGCAATGTAATTTTCAATTTGTATTATACCCCCCAGCAAATTGCTAGGTGGGGAGGAACTGCAGGTGCCACATGCCCATGCTGCCAAAATCCTGAGGCCGATACTATTCATATGTTTGGTACCTGTTGGTGCCTTGAGCCACTGTGGGGAGGGATTTAAAAATTCTTCAACCTATGTTTGGGTATTCATATTGAAGTAACCCCTCAACTCATTCTGCTGTGAGTGCACAATGATTTGGTCCCCGGCGCTGCTCAGTGGTTTGAATGTACTGCCATGGCTTGCCCCTGTATTGCATCATTCTGGCTAGACAAAGATCCTCGAATATTCCAACACTGGCTTGCTCGGCTAGTGGCAATTTTTAATTTAGAAATGACTTTAGACGACAGGAGAGGTACAAAAAGCCAGTTGGAAAGGAAATGCGATTTGGGCACCCTTTCTAGAATGGCATGGGATCTTGCCCGCATGATGCCGTCTACCCGAAGTCTGTGGCATTTACCAAAAGGTTTCCTTATGCTGGGTGGGCGGAAACAGGCTAACAGCAACAGAATTGGGTTTATAGCGGTCTCTAAATGCTTAGAACTCAGGTCCTTACTTGGGTTATCTCCAACCATGTTTCATTTAACATATAGGCGGTCATTCTGACCCTGGCGGTCAAAGACCGCCAGGGCGGAGGACCGCGGGAGCACCGCCGACAGGCCGGCGGTGCTCCAATGGGGATTCCGACCGCGGCGGTAAAGCCGCGGTCGGACCGGCACCACTGGCGGGCTCCCGCCAGTGTACCGCCGCCCCATTGAATCCTCCACGGCGGCGCAGCTTGCTGCGCCGCCGAGGGGATTCCGACCCCCCCTACCGCCATCCAGATCCCGGCGGTCCGACCGCCGGGATCCGGATGGCGGTAGGGGGGGTCACGGGGCCCCTGGGGGCCCCTGCAGTGCCCATGCCACTGGCATGGGCATTGCAGGGGCCCCCGTAAGAGGGCCCCTAAATGTATTTCACTGTCTGCTGCGCAGACAGTGAAATACGCGACGGGTGCAACTGCACCCGTCGCACAGCTTCCACTCCGCCGGCTCGATTCCGAGCCGGCTTCATCGTGGAAGCCTCTTTCCCGCTGGGCTGGCGGGCGGCCTGAAGGCGACCGCCCGCCAGCACAGCGGGAAAGTCAGAATTACCGCCGCGGTCTTTCGACCGCGGAACGGTAAGCTGACGGCGGGACTTTGGCGGGCGGCCTCCGCCGCCCGCCAAGGTCAGAATGAGGGCCATAGTATGTTAGAGATTGAGGCAGTAGAAACTTTCCTCTGTAACTCATCAAGCATTATCATTGTAGCATGCGCTGTTCACAACACATATATGTTGCATGATACTTTCCCAAGGATAATTTTTTGTAAAACTGTTCTTTTCTTATTTGTTTTACGTTGCTGTCACTGCACAAAATTCCCCTAATGTGCTGCTTTTACTTGTATCTGCAAAATCTAAATGAAAATATTTCTTTTAAATGAAAGAGCTACTCAGCCACAAATAGTTTTGGGGGCATTGAGGGGCATATTTATACTCTGTTTGCGCCGGAATTGCATCGGTTTTTTTTACGCAAATCCGACGCAAAGCTAACTCCATATTTATACTTTGGCGTTAGACCCGTCTAGCACCAAAGATCTTGGAGTCTGTGTAATTTTTTAGCGTGGACACCTACCTTGCGTTAATGATATGCAAGGTAGGCGTTCCCGTCTAAAAAATGACTCCAAGGCATGTGCGCCTTATTGAAACTCCCGTGCAAAAATGACGCACGGGAGTGGGCGGGTAAAAAAAAATGATGTCCAGCCGCTTTTGCGTCATTTTTTAACGCCTGGTCTGGGCAGGCGTTAAGGGACCTGTGGGCTCGGAAGGAGCCCAGAGGTGCCCTCCCATGCCCCCAGGGACACCCCCTGCCACCCTTGCCCACCCCAGGAAGACGCCCAAGGATGGAGGGACCCATCCCAGGCAACTTAAGGTAAGTTCAGGTAAGTATTTTTTTTTTTTTTTGTGGCATAGGGGGGCCTGATTTGTGCCCCCCTACATGCCACTATGCCCAATGACAATGCCCAGGGGACATAAGTCCCCTGGGGATGGCCATTGGGAAAGGGGGCATGACTCCTGTCTGTGCTAAGACAGGAGTCATTTCAATGGGGGTTGGGAGTCAAAAAAAATGGCGCAAATCAGGTTGAGGCCAATATTTTGCCTCAGACCTGACTTGCCCCATTTTTTGACGCCCAAGCTCCATTTTCCCCTACGCCGGAGCAGCCTGGTGTGGGTCATTTTTTTTTACGCACACCAGTCAGCTGCGCCGGCTAACGTCATTCCATAAATAAGGCGCCTGCATGGCGCTTTGGAATGGCGTTAGCCGGCGTTAAAATATTTGACGCACAACTGCGTTGGCGCAGTTGTGCGTCAAAAAGTATAAATATGGCCCTTAGTGTTTGGTGGAGCAACAGCAATACCATAAACTAACAGTGTTCCAACCCAACTAAAATTGCAATGCTCTCAGCTCAAGTAGAGATGGGTTTCTCTTGGTAGAGTCTCTACGGGGCCTGCCATATGGAGCCCTTGACCCGGCGTTCCACCATGATGACCATCAATGATATTTCTTTACCTAGACCACATATAAGGAATGGGGTTCCTTTGCAGAGTGAGGTCCTTTCTGGAGTTGAACTACTCTCATAAAAATAAAATGATTTTGCTGTAAATAATGCTTATTTATACATTGTCACTCTTGCCACAAAGATGAAATGTGTTTTTCTCATTGCATCTTCGCCAGAGTCTTTCAGCTTATTCTACCTTGTCTTAATATTTCCTCCCCAAGTTCAGCCAAAAACTATGGCTTGGTTCTGTAATGAACGCCCTCACTTTTGATTTATGGTATCAAGCTATTGATAGATTCAGAAAGACAATGATGGAATACCCTAACAAAATCTTCTGTGTTGAGGTATTTCTGACAAGCTCAAAACTAGAGAGTATATTGTACAGTTACCCCATGCCCAGTACATGACAAATCTTCCTAAATTGACTTGGTTGCACATTATTTATCACAATCGTACCTAATAAACATATTGAATAATAACCTGATCGAATCATGAGAGAATTTTGCACCACTGATACTAAACTAACTGGATCAAAAATTAATTCTGTTGTGTAAATGGTGGCATGTGTATTCCCCTTAACTGTTGCAAGAATCCGAAGTTAGACATATCATTGAGTAATTGTTCAGCCAATTTGTTCTACTTTAGGTCCACATGGATTTTAGAATCCCTTAACGCAACCACTTTATCTCTTTTCAAGGCAAGGCTTTCTATAAATTCCAAGAGTTTCTCCATTAATGGGTTAATAAACCAAAAGAGATTGCACAATTATCTGTTACTAAACAGCGAGCAACAGGACTTTATCTAAATCTGATGCCAATGTATCAATCAAGAGAATTTAAACTTGAAATTTAAGACTAAAGCTATCACACCTTCCATTTCATCCTTCCTATTCTGTCAAACAAAAGAATACTATGGTAAATTGACTGTAGCAAAATTAGTCCCAGAAGAGTCACATAGCTGCATTTGAGTAAAAAAGGCAAGATGGCAATTCCTCCTTAACAATAAATCAAATACTTTCCATCAGTGTTTTACTGGTGATGGTGTATTCATTTAGATCACAGAGAACTGATGCATCTGAGCAATGGATCGATTTACACTCAAATAATTCAACATAAACATTAGCCTCCCTGCCCTTAGATAGTCCGCCAGCAGTTTGTCTTAATTCCCCCAATTGTTTCTGAGTTAGTGAGAAGTTAAACAGGTAGATCATGTGCATTACGTTTTGGAGAGTGTCAGATTCGTAGTTTCAATTACCACAATCTCCACTTTTCATACTTTACAGAAGCAGGCCGGTTTGCCTTTGGTGCTACCGTTCAATTTTACACTCTTTTACTCCTCAGTATGTGACTGGTTAGTCAGATCGCTTTCCCCACCCAAACTCTTATCCTCCCAATATGGCCACCAAGAAAGGAGTCCAGCTGTCTGAAGCACATAACTGAACTCATAACTGCAACCTAATTATATTGCCTTCCTTTCACGCCAGGAATGCATGAAGGCAGTTAAAAGACTCATAACCCAGGCCATCTTACATTAAAGATAAATAAACATTACATTTTCTACCCTCACCATTTGTAGCCTTGTTGCCGCAGGCATCTTAAAGTGCACGGTTGCACAGAGTATGGCTGTGACAGCAGCCCGAACTTCATCGAACTGCAGGTCAGAATGTAGCAATACCTTCTAAATAGAGGAATGTCTTAAAAACAACAATTGAAAGTACTATTGTGCTTCACTAATAAATCTTAGATGCCCAATTTTATATTTTTCTATTCTCTGGCACATGACTAAGCAACTAACTGCTTACCTTACCCAAAATCTTATCCTTCCCCATACGGTTTCACGGGAAGCTTTGTGAAAAGTGCATACATTAGGGGATGGATGTAGGAAAGTACCATCTTGCCTGGCATGTTACCCCCATTTTTCACTGTATATATGTTGTTTTAGTTGTATGTGTCACTGGGACCCTGGTAACCCAGGGCCTCAGTGCTCATAAGTGTGCCTGAATGTGTTACCTGTGTAGTGTCTAACTGTCTCACTGAGGCTCTGCTAATCAGAACCTCAGTGGTTATGCTCTCTCATTTTCTTTCCAAATTGTCACTAACAGGCTAGTGACCATTTTTACCAATTTACATTGGCTTACTAGAACACCCTTATAATTCCCTAGTATATGGTACTGAGGTACCCAGGGTATTGGGGTTCCAGGAGATCCCTATGGGCTGCAGCATTTCTTTTGCCACCCATAGGGAGCTCTGACAATTCTTACACAGGCCTGCCACTGCAGCCTGAGTGAAATAACGTCCACGTTATTTCACAGCCATTTTACACTGCACTTAAGTAACTTATAAGTCACCTATATGTCTAACCTTTACCTGGTAAAGGTTAGGTGCAAAGTTACTTAGTGTGAGGGCACCCTCGCACTAGCCAAGGTGCCCCCACATTGTTCAGAGCCAATTCCCTGAACTTTGTGAGTGCGGGGACACCATTACACGCGTGCACTACATATAGGTCACTACCTATATGTAGCTTCACAATGGTAACTCCGAATATGGCCATGTAACATGTCTATGATCATGGAATTGCCCCCTCTATGCCATCCTGGCATTGTTGGTACAATTCCATGATCCCAGTGGTCTGTAGCACAGACCCTGGTACTGCCAAACTGCCCTTCCTGGGGTTTCACTGCAGCTGCTGCTGCTGCCAACCCCTCAGACAGGCATCTTCCCTCCTGGGGTCCAGCCAGGCCTGGCCCAGGATGGCAGAACAAAGAACTTCCTCTGAGAGAGGGGGTGACACCCTCTCCCTTTGGAAAATGGTGTGAAGGCAGGGGAGGAGTAGACTCCCCCAGCCTCTGGAAATGCTTTGTTGGGCACAGAGGTGCCCAATTCTGCATAAGCCAGTCTACACCGGTTCAGGGACCCCTTAGCCCCTGCTCTGGCGCGAAACTGGACAAAGGAAAGGGGAGTGACCACTCCCCTGACCTGCACCTCCCCTGGGAGGTGTCCAGAGCTCCTCCAGTGTGCTCCAGACCTCTGCCATCTTGGAAACAGAGGTGCTGCTGGCACACTGGACTGCTCTGAGTGGCCAGTGCCACCAGGTGATGTCAGAGACTCCTGCTGATAGGCTCCTTCAGGTGTTAGTAGCCTATCCTCTCTCCTAGGTAGCCAAACCCTCTTTTCTGGCTATTTAGGGTCTCTGTCTCTGGGGAAACTTCAGATAACGAATGCAAGAGCTCATCCGAGTTCCTCTGCATCTCTCTCTTCACCTTCTGCCAAGGAATCGACTGCTGACCGCGCTGGAAGCCTGCAATCTGCAACATAGTAGCAAAGAAGACTACTGCAACTCTGTAACGCTGATCCTGCCGCCTTCTCGACTGTTTTCCTGCTTGTGCATGCTGTGGGGGTAGTCTGCCTCCTCTCTGCACCAGAAGCTCCGAAGAAATCTCCCGTGGGTCGACGGAATCTTCCCCCTGCAACCGCAGGCACCAAAAAGCTGCATTACCGGTCCCTTGGGTCTCCTCTCAGCACGACGAGCGAGGTCCCTCGAATCCAGCGACTCTGTCCAAGTGACCCCCACAGTCCAGTGACTCTTCAGTCCAAGTTTGGTGGAGGTAAGTTCTTGCCTCACCTCGCTGGGCTGCATTGCTGGGAACCGCGACTTTGCAGCTACTCCGGCCCCTGTGCACTTCCGGCAGAAATCCTTTGTGCACATCCAAGCCTGGGTCCACGGCACTCTAACCTGCATTGCACGACTTTCTAAGTTGGTCTCCGGCGCCGTGGGACTCCTTTGTGCAACTTCGGCGAGCACCATTTCATGCATCCTCGTAGTGCCTGTTTCTGGCACTTCTCTGGGTGCTACCGGCTTCAGAGAGGGCTCCTTGTCTTGCTCGACGTCTCCTCTCTCTGCTGGTCCAATTTGCGACCTTCTGGTCCCTCCTGGGCCTCAGCAGCATCCAAAAACGCTAACTGCACGATTTGCAGCTAGCAAGGCTTGTTGGCGTTCTTTCGGCAGGAAAACACTTCTGCACTACTCTCCACGGCGAGAGGGATCCGTCCACCAAAGGGAAAGTCTCTAGCCCTTTTCGTTCCTGCAGAAACCTCAGCTTCTTCTGTACAGTAGAAGCTTCTTTGCACCCGCAGCTGGCATTTCCTGGGCATTTGCCCATCTCCGACTTGCTTGTGACTTTTGGACTTGGTCCCCTTGTTCCACAGGTACCCTAGATTGGAAATCCACAGTTGTTGCATTGTTGGTTTGTGTCTTTCCTGCATTATTCCTCTAACACGACTTCTTTGTCCTTACGGGAACTTTAGTGCACTTTGCACTCACTTTTCAGGGTCTTGGGGAGGGTTATTTTTCTAACTCTCACTATTTCCTAATAGTCCCAGCGACCCTCTACAAGGTCACATAGGTTTGGGGTCCATTCGTGGTTCGCATTCCACTTTTGGAGTATATAGTTTGTGTTGCCCCTATCCCTATGTTTCCCCATTGCATCCTATTGTAACTATACATTGTTTGCACTGTTTTCTAAGACTATACTGCATATTTTTGCTATTGTGTATATATATCTTGTGTATATTTCCTATCCTCTCACTGAGGGTACACTCTAAGATACTTTGGCATATTGTCATAAAAATAAAGTACCTTTATTTTTAGTATAACTGTGTATTGTGTTTTCTTATGATATTGTGCATATGACACTAGGGGGTACTGTAGTAGCTTCACACGTCTCCTAGTTCAGCCTAAGCTGCTCTGCTAAGCTACCATTATCTATCAGCCTAAGCTGCTAGACACCCTATACACTAATAAGGGATAACTGGGCCTGGTGCAAGGTGCAAGTACCCCTTGGTACTCACTACAAGCCAGTCCAGCCTCCTACAATGGACAAATGTACTATTCTAACTCCAGTTTAACAGACTTTGGGGCAAGTGCAGCAATGGGGATAGGGGATTGGATATACTGTCTAACATCAATCCAGAAAACTTTGGGGAGAGCACATTAATTGGGATGAACCAATGTACTATTCTAACCCCATTTGTACAACTCTTCTGGAAAGTGCATATATTTGTGGGGAGAGAGAGGGTGCATTTTAATGTTCTAAATCTAGTCTAACAAACAGTGGGAGGGAGTGCACCTATTGTGAGGGTGAGATTCACCAAAGTCAAATTATATAAAACACCCATTTTAAAGGTTTTAAGAGATAATATTAAAAATGAAAACCTAGAAATCATTACAATATCTTAAACCAGGAAAAATGTTTGTTTAATTTAAAAATGTAACCTAGCTGTTTAAAATAAAGCTATTTAGAAAGCTATGTTTAATTTTAAACTAATTAAAACAATTAATGTCAAGTTAAACATGTGATTAATGAAAACATTAATCAGTGAATTTCATTTTTTATATACAAATAATAAACAAAAAATGCCCACCTGCTCCCCCCAACAATCCCACAACACAAAATCAAAAAATGAAACATAACTCAAAGAAAAACTTGGAACAACATTTTAATGTAATGGGTACATTAATCAATTAACATTAATTTAATATAACAAAAGAATCAACACCCACTCAACCCCCCAAAAAAACAACTACTCAAAAATATACATTACTAGATCATATTTATTTAAAAAAATACATTTAAAAATAACATAGATAGCAAAATTAAAACATAATAAATTAAAACACCATAAGAACATATAATAGTACATCAAACAATATTTAAAGTGCGATATTATAGTGACACTGTAAAAAAGAAGCACTTATATTTGATATTTGGGCCACAATATTTTTGTAGTCAGACTATTTTAACAATGAGAGTATGGTCAGACGATCTTCTTGAGTCGATATGTAAGTAAAAAGAAAAGCTGGGGTTTGTCTCACTAAAGATTATTTTTTTAAACTGTTCAAGCTGACCTTTTGGAGGGTTACATTTATGTAGCCAAAATAAAGGTCTCGTATTTGGGAAGACAGTTTTTTCGGAAAATGTCAAGCAGATGTTTGCAGTCAAAATTGCTGCATTTTTTAAATAAATGTAAAACTGATTATCAGCATATTCATACTGTACCAGGGAAACATATTGTTGATGCTGTTTCCATGATACCAGGGAGCTCTTGCTCTATAACAGTTGTTCCAAGATTCATGTGGATGCACATTAAGGAATCAATTATAGCATTATCAGTAGTACAGCTTTTTTGAGGTAGTAGCCTATCAGAATAGTGCTACCTTAATATTATTTATATTTTGTGAAGATGTAATGTCTCTGGAACCCATACCCTGCTTCGTGAAAGCATATTCTTAGTGGTATAAGACTGCATATGCACATTGAAGGGGCACGATGAAAGCATGAAAGGAGATGAATGGCAAACATGAAGGGCAGTGAAAACTTATTTTCTTCAAAATCATTTTGAAAGCCGAGGCAGACAGACAGTTTTATGGTGCATACCAGATGGTTTGAACAGTTAGCCACAGGAAGCATTTAGTGATGCTTTTGATTATTTCATGAGTGTCCACACACAGCCCAGAGGAACACCTAGAGTTCTGAGCTCTAAAAAACACTAGCCTCATTGGTTTAAAAATGTCCTCAAAAACAGGAATTCCCCACACCTTTCTCGGAAGTGCCAGGTTAAGTTACTTAACTGATTTGCTCAATGCCATTCAGGATATTGGTTGTGTGAAGGGGAGAGGGTAATTGTATTTGATTGGCTACTGCTATGTGCAATGAACAGCTCTGGAATGTTCAACCATATGACAGAGAAAGTGCAGCCAGCAGCATTCCAAGAACAAATAAAGTACAAAATCATCAGCAGCTGTGAAATAAAATAATGATAATGTTTAAGAAAACTATACAACATAAATGTGTATGGCCTTCGCATCGAGACTATTCAACATACCTTATATGTGGTTCTGAGAGACAATTTAGGAAAAGGTTAATGAATAGAGGAATATGCAATGAAATTATAAATTTGGCAGTGTTGCTAGCAGATTGATTCTTTTTGAGGAAGTTCTTGTGATGTGAGAGAATGCTACTTTCATAATAGTAGCACACTAAAACAAAAATCTTTGAGGTGATAGTAAATAAACACTGTGTATTAATATGCACCGCTCACTACATGCTGTTCTTTACGTTAATATTGGAAAATAAGCATTTATTTACCCTGGCCAGTATAGTTACGCGTGGTTTTAATATTCAGTAGCAAGCATGTTGCTTCAGTGCCATGTCCCTGAATAGGTAGCCCATATTTAAGTAATTTTGTTGAGTTTGGTGTTACTTGATAACACAGCTGTCTGCAAGACATTGTTACCAATTCTTTAAATTATAGATAGAGTGGCCTTAGGCTCAAACCAGAGGAGTGATAACTTCTCACCTCATGCTATTGGTTAGTTTGATGTATCATTCTACCTTCTAGGTAACTCTACAGCTGGAATGCATGAAAGTCTATTTTACATCTCAAAATACATTCAATCATCACACTGTTTGGCACATTCAGTTATTTATCTCCTGTGTGCATTATATGCAGAAAGCAATCCCTTTTTGCTACTTTTTCTCAGCATTTCCATTATCAATAGAGCAGGCTTTAATGTGATAACATATGAAAAGGTCATTTGTGAATCCCAGACTTTACACACACTTTGGCAGATTAAAGCCAAACCTATAAGGATTGGTAGTGGCTGCTTTGATTAACACTACATCCCATGATTTTGCAATCTATAAGCTTTGAAAATAACTATTGTCATTAGTAACCTATTTTATGATTCCCTGAGACCAGTGGCAGGGCAGGGCCGCATATATACTCATACTCATTCATCCACAAGTATGTCTACTCATTCACACCCACCCATTGATAAATGCATGCTCATACGCCCACCATTCACAAGCACATGCACACCACACACATCAATAATTCAGAGCATGTACTCACAAATACACATTCATTAATACATGCAGGCACACACCCAAACATGAAAAAATAGGTTCTTTCCAGTTTGCGTTAGTGATGACAATTCCAGCCTGAGAGGAAGCAGAAGGCACAAGAAGGAGCTGGGAACACACAAACATCCTTCCTCCTCCTCTCATTGGCTGATATTATCATGAGTCAGCCAATAAGAGAAGGACCTTCTCTGACTTATCACAGAGTAGGCTGGGGTTCAGTGAAAGTTGCTGACCCTACTCTACTCTATGACAAGGCGCCACTGATTGACAGTCAGCCAGTCCGAGCCTATTGGTGATGCACACACTCGTCAAGTGAGGTAGGACCTCACTTGGATTTGTCGGGCTGAGGAGGCCACCCCCTCAGGGCTGTGAAATCTTCAGCCCAGCAAAGCATTGCTCATGCTGCCAGGCGCCCGAACATTTAGCACCCTGTATTGTGCCCTAAACATGATGAATGTCTGTCAGGCTGACCTTGGCTCAGCGTGATAGATACCCTCCATGCGTTGCAAAACGTTTGGGGGCCAAGGCCCCTTCAACCTTAATGACAGCCCACCCAGTCTGTGAGAATATGTGGAACTGCACTGTCCACCATTTCACATATTTTTGTGAAACCTACACTGGGATAACAAAGCATAAGGAAAGCCTTCTTTTCAAACATTTAGTAATAGACGTCTGCCCATCACATCTCCTCAACCTACATTTAAAAAAACAAGAGAGAATCGCTTTTTATTAAAACTGTGTTTACTCATTAAGTGTGCAGGACAAGGCAGACTTAGCGAGCCATGTGATGAAGCTTTGGAGTGAATGAGGTGTACATTTGCCCATTCTAGACGTGCTTTAAAACTCTTCTTTGGTTTTCAGTTTATACGTTTATTGCATTCACCTATTTAATGCACATATTTTGGAGTCTAAGTTAAAACACACATTTCTACTGACTGACCTCACTAATTCAGCAGACCATAGGTATTCATTCATACACATGCAGACGACTGTCAATGCATTGTGTGCTGAAGGCCCCCTGGCTATGACAAACAAATGTGCAGGGCGCTGTGTTTTCACTTAGACGTTATGAATCACTCCTCTTTGAGTGGAAGTAGATTTTGTACTCCAAAGGTGATAGTTTTGTCTAAAACGCAATTAGCATACCGAATGCTCTATTTTGCTGGCTTCAGGTGGAGTGACTCACCTCAATAAATAAAGCAAACCGTTTAAAAATGTCCAACACAAAAACTCTACTTGAAATCCACACTAGCCTTTTCAGTTGACTGTGAAAATGTCTTCACTTTCAGCAAAATGCGCTACCTCACACTGTTCTGCAAATTCCATTTGCTAATACTTTATTGTAATTATGTTACTTATTTAAAAACACATCCTGCGGGGCATACAATTGGCGTGCTGAAACACCAGTTAAGCTAATGAAAAGAATGATGCATGCTACAACACATGGAAACAGTCCAAGATAAAGCAGAAGGGTATAGTTTTCAGCGTTTCACCCTGGAATGGCATAGCTAGGTAAACCATTGTTTCTCTTACTTTCTGATGATGATTGCTTCTGAAAAACGTAGAAGCAAATCCAAAACACAAATGTGGGAAAAATAAAAGCGCACCACATTTTGCCTTGAAATTTATATGATTCATTATCTATACAGAACGATACAGTTTCTAATTTAAACTAACAAGAACAGGTATTTTTTCAGTTCAGCGTGTATAAACATCTATAAGAAAAGTAGTATATATGAAAAACAATTTTCTAAACATCCTTAAAACTTTATTTAAAATATGTTCACTCATTAAATGACTAAGGGGGTTATTCTAACTTTGGAGGAGTGTTAATCCGTCCCAAAAGTGACGGTAAAGTGACGGATATACCACCAGCCGTATTACGAGTTCCATAGGATATAATGGACTCGTAATACGGCTGGTGGTAAATCCGTCACTTTTCCGTCACTTTTGGGACGGATTAACACCTCCTCCAAAGTTAGAATAACCCCCTAAATAATCATCCAAAATGCATTTTCCCATGCAAAGCCAATACACTTCTGATAAAGATGGCTCAAAGGAATCTCATAGATTCCTTTGCCCTATTTTTACTGCCCCCCCAGGTGCCGGAACACCCCCTTTGCATACATTATGCCTGGCGCAGGCAAAATGTGGCGCAAGGGGTTACAAAGTGGCGCAATGCAAACATTGCGCCACTTTGTAAATGTGATGCAGCATTTTTCCTTGTCCATCGCCACAATAGCGTAAAAAATATGATGCCAATGTGGTGTTGAAAGGGAGAAAGGCCAGCATAAATCTGGCCCTATTTTTTTTCTCTTTTGTCTCTCCCCTTTGTTCTCTATGGTCGCCCTGGTGCTCACAACGCGAACAGACACCACAGTGTGAACTCAATTGGTGGTATTGCAGCACAGGTCAAATTGTTCACAGTTACCTAATCAGAGTCATTTCTTGTAGCTCTCCCCTTCACACACTTGAAATTGGTAAATGCTCTACCTAAAACAGGAATACTCAAAGCAAAAGTGGCTTTCCCAACACAGTGGGAGAGCTGATACTTCAATATTCACTGCATTTGGGAAACTCACCCCATAATGCCTTGCAGGGCATTACTTTTACAACATATTTTTGCACATAACTCAGCCTGTGGTGGTCCTAGGACAATGGGACCACAACCAAAACATTCAACACTACACACTCTTTCTGTTTAGGTCATCTCTGGATCCACACGCTATGCTAGTGGGGACCCCAAAATAATAACCCCTCCCACCAGCCAGTGTCTTCTTAAGCACTCATGGCTGGATCTTTTGTTTTATAGCTGGGAGTAGCTTGTGTTTGAAGGGATTTGTTTGTAATGTAATTGCTGTGAGTCTGCTACTCTTGAAAATGAGTAATTCACTAACTTTTGGAGGGGCTAAATATGTGGTTACAGTGCATTATTTACTGCCATTTTTGTTTTGTGCGATCATGTTTTCTAGGGCTTAGCTATCTAGTTACATGGCCATGTTTCTTACAAATTCTATTTTCATTGCATTGTTTTCTAGGCAATTATATTCATATCAACATACTCAAATATTTGTAGCATAGAAACGGGCCCCATAATGCTTTGCAGGGTATTACTTTTATGGAACATGTTTGTTCATAACTCAGACCGTGGTGGTCCTAGGGCAATAGGACTACCTTCAAAACATTGACCACAATGTGCTATTTATGTCTCCATCATCTCTCTGGGTCACCACACTATTTTAGTGGCGACTCCAATATAATAACCCCTACCACTATTCATTATCTTTTTAAGCTCTCTCATGGTTGGAACTTTTGGGAAAGGTTGTGCTTTATGGGCCTTGTTTATAACATCATTGTAATAGGCCTGTTACCTTAAAAGTATATAAAGCACTATGGCCCTCATTCTGACCCTGGCGGTCTTTGACCGCCAGGGCGGAGGACCGCGGGAGCACCGCCGACAAGCCGGCGGTGCTTCAATGGGGATTCCGACCGCGGCGGTAAAGCCGCGGTCGGACCGGCACCACTGGCGGGGTCCCGCCAGTGTACCGCGGCCCCATTGAATCCTCCGCGGCGGCGCAGCTTGCTGCACCGCCGCGGGGATTCTGACCCCCCCTACCGCCATCCAGATCCCGGCGGTCGGACCGCCGAGATCCGGATGGCGGTAGGGGGGGTCGCGGGGCCCCTGGGGGCCCCTGCAGTGCCCATGCCACTGGCATGGGCATTGCAGGGGCCCCCGTAAGAGGGCCCCTACATGTATTTCACTGTCTGCTGTGCAGACAGTGAAATACGCGACGGGTGCAACTGCACCCGTCGCACAGCTTCCACTCCGCCGGCTCGATTCCGAGCCGGCTTCATCGCGGAAGCCTCTTTCCCGCTGGGCTGGCTGGCGGTCTGAACGAGACCGCCCGCCAGCCCAGCGGGAAAGTCAGAATTACCGCCGCGGTCTTTCGACCGCGGAACGGTAACCTGACGGCGGGACTTTGGCGGGCGGCCTCCGCCGCCCGCCAAGGTCAGAATGAGGGCCTATGTTCTCTAGACATTATATATATATGGTTGCAGTGCATTATTTTCTCCCATTCTTTTTTCATGGGGTTATGTACTTTAAGGAATGACTGTAGGGTTACATGACCATGTTTCTTCCAAATGTTATTTTTATTGTGGTGTCTTCTAGGGCCTGTTCTGAGCATTGCAGTCACATACTATAATATTCACGGCACAAAACCTTATCCCATAATGCTTTGCAGGGCATTACTTTCACAAAACATTTTTGCTTATAACTCAGCCTGTGGTTGTCCTAGGACAATGGAATCACTTTCAAAATGCTCTTTCTATCTGCATCATCTCTGGGACCCCACACAAGCTTAGTGGTGACCCCAAAATAATAACCTCTCCCGCCATTCAATGGCTTTCAAGCTTTCGCATGGCTATAACTTTTGTTTTTACAGCTGAGAGAAGTTTTGTTTTAAAGGTCCTGTTTGTAATATCATTTTAGTAGATTTGCTAGTCCTAGAAACACTCTGTGGGCGCTAGGTATATAGTTACACTGCATTATTTTTTTCTGTTTCTATGTTCTCTAGGGGTTAACAATATGGTTACATGCCCATGTTTCTTACAAATAATATTTTAATTATGGTGTTCTCTAGGGACTGTTTTGAGCATTATAACCTAATGTTAAAAGTTTCTTACCGATAATGGTTTATATGATAATTGTATCTGTTTTAACAAGTTCTGCTTATTGCAATTATGGCCATCATTCAGGCTAACTTAACATCCTTATTACACTATGACTGAACAAACAATCTTGATATGTTTATTTCTCCTCTGTGACTGTCTTGTGTCTTTTTTTTGGACAATTGTGTTAGCTAGCCAGCAACTCTGATGGTGGGGTGGTGAAAATAGTATTCTATTGGAATTTACAAGGCAGATTTAAATTAGGATGCTGAATAGCAACATTTTCATTTTTTTCTGCAGATAGAGGAAGAAGATGAATGGAAGTGCTTTAGTTATATTCAGGGCCACTGGAAGTATATGGAAGGAAAATACAAAATTATTAGGCAGGGTTGACCAATTTATGTGTCAAGAAAAGTCCAGTTATGAGTTTTCAATGCCAATAGCTCTAACTCAAAACAAATGTGAGACCTATTGCATTGCAAACGCTTGTTACTATAAAGGGAGTGGTTATTTGAATTTAGTGGGAGAGGACTGTGGGATTGTCATGGCCTGACTACATGCCACAGGGCGTTTACACATTGATGTTGTTGAAAATGTCATTACCATTGGTTTATGGTACATGCCTTACATTGCTGGTACAATATATTAATTTAAATAACTTATCTGGAAGAAAAAAAGGTTGATTTCTGGCAGTGCTGCTCTTGCAACAGGTGAGATCATAAGAGAATTAACCAGCTCAAAGTTCAGGCTCACAGAAGAGTGTATTGCTCTAAGAGGCAGGTTCACAAGAATAGGAAAAAAAGCACCTAGGGCCAGATGTACTAAAAGGCAATTTTTCATTTCCTAAATAACAACTTCATAGAAATCACTACTTGGGAAATGCAAAACCAAGGATGCTATGGGCAAAAGACCCCCCCTATGGTGCTATCTAAAAATAGTGGTGCACATGTAGAGCACGCATATGCCCAACGGGCATGTGTGTGCTCTATTACATTTTTAAAAAAGCATCTTAGGGTACTTTTCTTTAAATTGCACATGGTTACCACTGACTTGAAATCAATGGTAATTGCATTTCCTAATTGCTCATTTTGCATTTAGGAAATGCTGGTCCAGATTTCCTGCACCCCCCTAAATCCTCCCCTCTACCCCCGCCACCTAACGACACCATAGATGTGCCATTTTTACAATACGGTGGACCATGGTCCGCGTTAGGCCAATAGTGTCAAGATTTCTTACGCTATTGTGGCACGCTAATGGAGCAAAGTGCAAGGAGGCCCATTGATTTTAGTGGGTGCATCCTTTTAATGCCTGCCTTGAGCAGTCGTTAAAAATGATGCCAAAAATGGCGCAATTAAATCTTGTAGATTTCATTGTGCCATTTTTGTGGGCCTCCTAACTCAAAAATGCTGCCTTTGCATATATTATGCCTGGCGCAAAGTATCCATGCATCCATTGCTCCACTTTGTAATTATGGCACAGCAATTTTTGCCTCGTAGAGCCACATTAGCATTAAAAAAATTATGCTAATGTGGTGCAAGGAGGCGCTAGGGCCTTTTAAATCTGACCCGCTGTGTGCATGTGCCAAGAAATCGCAAATAAGAATTCCCTATTTGCAATTTAGGGCCGTATTTATACTCTGCTTGCGCCGAATTTGCGTCGTTTTTTTCGACGCAAATTCGACGCTAAACTAACGCCAACTAACGCCATATTTATACTATGGCGTTAGACGCTTCGGGCGCCAAAGTGCCCGGAGTGTGCGTCATTTTTTAGCGTGAACCCCTTCCTTGCGTTAATGATATGCAAGGGAGGCGTTCCCGTCTTAAAAAATGACTCCCAGGCCTTTACGTGGTATTTATACTCCCGGGCAAAAGAGACGCCCGGGAGTGGGCGTGGCTAAAAACGGCGCATTTGCGCCGCTTTTTAACGCCTGGGTCAGGCATGGCGTTAAGGGACAAGTGGGCTCAAAATGAGCCCAGAGTGCCCTCCCCTGCCCCCAGGGACCCCCCCTGCCACCCTTGCCCACCCCAGGAGGACACCCAAGGCTGGAGGGACCCACCCCAGGGACATTCAGGTAAGTTCAGGTAAGTATTTTTTTTTATTTTTTTTATAATTTTTTTTGGCATAGGGGGGCCTGATTTGTGCCCCCCTACATGCCACTATGCCCAATGACCATGCCCAGGGGACAGAAGTCCCCTGGGCATGGCCATTGGGCAAGGGGGCATGACTCCTATCTTTACAATGATAGGAGTCATGTTGATGGGGGATGGGCGTCGTTAAAAAATGGCGCAAGTCGGGTTAAGACGATTTTTTTGCCTCAACCTGACTTGCCCCATTTTAAGACGCCCTAACGCCCTAACGTCATTTTTGCCCAACGCCGGCGCTGCCTGGTCTACGTGGTTTTTTTCCACGCACACCAGGCAGCGCCGGTCTGCTTGCGCCGGCTAACGCCATTCCATAAATACGGCGCCCGCATGGCGCTTCAGAATGGCGTTAGACGGCGTAAAAATTTTTTACGCTAAACTGCGTTAGCGCAGTTTAGCGTCAAAAAGTATAAATATTGGCCTTACTATTTAGGGAATCGCAAAATGTGATTTCTACAGGGTAGAAATCCTATTTGGCAATTCCATAAAGGCCTTTGTACATAGGAAAAGGCTGTTTTGCATTTATTAACAGGTCAAAATTGGGATTCAGCCCATTAAGAAATGTTAAAGGCCTTTGTACATCGGGTCCTTTGTGATAGTGATGGTGACAGGCGCATAGGTGACCGCCTGTTTTGCAACTTACCTGGAGAGCGTGCTACACAAAGAGGTGCTGGTGGGCACAGAGGTGGGGAGGTTCCTTTTTCTCTGTCCTGGCAGGAATGCTGATGTTAGCTCCTGCAGATGGGAACCAGGCGGCTATTGCTCAGAATTTAGCAGAATTCACAGACAGAGGTGGTCATTCTGACCCTGGCGGTCTTTGACCGCCAGGGCGGAGGACCGCGGGAGCACTGCCGACAGGCCGGCGGTGCTCCAATGGGGATTCCGACCGCGGCGGTAAAGCCGCGGTCGGACCGGCACCACTGGCGGGGTCCCGCCAGTGTACCGCGGCCCCATTGAATCCTCCGCGGCGGCGCAGCTTGCTGCACCGCCGCGGGGATTCCGACCCCCCCTACCGCCATCCAGATCCCGGCGGTCGGACCGCCGAGATCCGGATGGCGGTAGGGGGGGGTCGCGGGGCCCCTGGGGGCCCCTGCAGTGCCCATGCCACTGGCATGGGCATTGCAGGGGCCCCCGTAAGAGGGCCCCTACATGTATTTCACTGTCTGCTGCGCAGACAGTGAAATACGCGACGGGTGCAACTGCACCCGTCGCACAGCTTCCACTCCGCCGGCTCGATTCCGAGCCGGCTTCATCGTGGAAGCCTCTTTCCCGCTGGGCTGGCTGGCGGTCTGAAGGCGACCGCCCGCCAGCCCAGCGGGAAAGTCAGAATTACCGCCGCGGTCTTTCGACCGCGGAACGGTAACCTGACGGCGGGACTTTGGCGGGCGGCGGAGGTCAGAATGAGGGCCAGAGTGTACTGGCCCCAGAACTCCTTCCATTCCTCTCACAAAGTAAAAGAAAGCACATATTTCAAATAACCACATACCAAAATCATCATCATGGAATGTGGTTGGTGCTATAGGAAGGGGAACCAAGGTACCCATCAAAAAAGAAATAGAAACGTGGCAAAGAATGGTAAAGGAACTCATTTCATTAAAAGGAAAAACGGGGAGAGCGACTCGGGGTAGAAATAGTACTTTTCCCTCATGTTCCTGCTTTTTCCTTTTACAGAAATGTTTAAAAGGGCAGCAATACTTGCCACTAGCACTATATTAGTTTATAAAATGAAAAAGGGGAATAGTTCACCTAAATGGCAACAGGCGAAAAGGCCATAATGGAGATATACGAGAGACATAAGAAAGATTCATCAGTGTTCCTCCTCCCGTTGATTTATTACAACTTAAGGGCCACGAAAAAAGCAGAGAAAATAATTTAGCAATCATAGTAAAGAAAAAAAGGGTTCATGACCCAAGTGCCTGTACACAGAACTGGTCTAAAAAAAAGGAAACTGTATTTCTGCGTGACCAACCAAAACCCTAAGGGGAAGATTTAAGAGCTCCTAGTGCCTCCTTGCGCCACATTAGCGACATTTCTTACACTAATATGGCCCAACAAGGCCAAAATTGCAGTGCATGTTTACAAAATGTTGCAATGCTTGCATTGTACCATTTTGTAACCCTTTACCCTACCTTATGACTGGTAATGTATGCAAAGGGGGGGGTGGAAATAGTGCAAAGAAATCTAAGAGATTTCTTTGCGTCATTTTTTTGGTCACTTTTAATGCCTGCTCAGAGCAGACACTAAAAGGAGGTACCGCACTGTTTACAATAGGCCTAAATGGGCTTTGCAGGATTAGCGTAAACATTTTTTGCTCTAATCCTGCAAAGCTCAGACCTAAAATCAAAAATGTTGATGCTAGTTCCCTAACTACCTCCATGGTGCCCCATATCCTAGATACAACGCACACATGGTAGTGTTAGGTGGGTGCTAAGGGGCGCGTGTAAAGTGCCGCTGCACTGGGTGCAGCGCCACTTTCCTTAAATCAGGCACTAATTCCATAACTTGCATTGAAGAAATACAAGTCACTAAACAATTATTGCAGCAGCAACAGAGCCTTACTTTTGTTAACAAAGGCGTTGTTTACAAAAGGCCAGCTAACGCATATAGACATCCAGATAATAAACGATGTTTTGAGGTTACAAAGGCCACCAACTCAACTTAGCTTTCGACACATTTAAACAAGCTTTGGTAATGCCAATGGGTCTGGCTTATGAATTAAATTGCCTTTTGTATTATTGATGGGTTTATGCACCTAATGTGTCATCATGCACACACTCTGACATTCATCTTTGCACTCATGCATCCATTCCAGAAATGGTATGATAAACCAGTGAAGGGGTGTGGACAACAGCATTCCATAATGATCTCCTGGTTAAGAGGAAGTGGCTTTTGGAATGTGGTGCACTGCTGATTAAAATGATGGAATGAGCTTCAAGCAAGTGAGCCATTAGCACTACCTAATGGCTTTGGTTTGTTGGCTTACTGTAAAGTCTGCAAACTATGACTGGGATGTTTAAAGTCTCAGTGTTAGCATAGCATAGCATACATAGAATAACAGACTAGACCAGGCTAGAAAAAAAAAAGTGGAGAAGTGTGGCACAATGGTTAGAGCGCCAGACCCTGATGCAGAAATCTGGCCCAGGATAATTCTCGCCTTGGTGCCTAATCTAATTAATGGGTCCCACTCTGGGCAATAGCTTGCTTAATCTCCACAATGGCCCTGACAGCGCTTGGATGCCTGGCTTTACCCTGGGTGTTGCCCAGGAGTGGGCACCTCACAGAGAAAAGCCAGGAGGGGTTCCACAGCGGTATTCGTACAGCGCCTTGCGACCCTAATGGGTGAGTAGTGCACTATACAAGTGCTAAGTTTAAGTTTTTACCTAGAGAGCATCACTACCCTCTTAATAAACATTAAAATAAAAAGAAGAGAAGAAAAGAAATGAATAGGGAACTATAAATGGTGAAACTTCAAAAGTAAAGCACTGACACTGTAGCACACTCGTTTTCAGGTGGATGTACACATGTAATCAGAAGCGACATAATTTACGTGGCCAGAGAGCCAATAACTGATGTGCACTGAACCTTTACCCAATGCTATATGACAGTCAGGCAGAACAGAGTTGACTCAAAGGCCTCTATATATGTATATGATATTATATGTATAGATGTGTATATTATTTAATTATTTCTTTTTCTTATGGAAGCCGGCTAAGAATAGATTCAAGCAAGAAATTACATTGCAAATCTTCTCCCCCTAGAATTTGTCAGAGGCAGTAAGAAACATGATTCCCTACCAAGGTAATTTGTGGCATCTCATGTAACCAAATATCTATCTGTAGGCTTTAATTAGAAAATAACTATCCATCCTAAAATGCAAATTACATTTTCTTTAATACAGTGTAATAAAAATCTACCTGCCTATTGTTTTTAAAATGTGCTTTTCACAATAAATGCTCTTCACAAAAGCACATTTTTCAATTTTTGGGCGATGGCAAGAGCTGTAACAAAATTTTTGGAAAAGTCCTATCAGTTTATTAAAACAAAACAAATTACTGAACCCAAGGCTTTGGGCTATATTCTTACCAGTGTTCCAGTCCATTTTAAGAAAAGGAAAATAAAATTATATTCCCACAGGAACTCCTAAATTATTGGATTTCAGGACATAAGAACAAGGGTGTCCTGTTCAGAGGAACTTCAACAATACAGGAATCTAGGTAGCACTTCTAAAACAACATCTCCACTGACCTTTCATCTCCCCCAGGACAGGGAGGACATCCACACAATCTCTGTTAACTTTAATCTTGTTACTATACAGGGTACATTAATAATTAATAATGGACCAGATTCAGAGCTCTTAAAGGTTTTGGGCAATTTGCGTAGGGCAGACTCTCAAATAGAAGGATAGTAGTGGCTCCCAGGTTGATTCAAATGAGTCCAGGAAAGTGGTAGTTAATCATTTTATGGCCAGAGTGTTGCATAATTATATTTACAAGTTGAGATAGATCGGAATTATGTTTGTTTCTTATAATAAGTTGCTAGGGTTGTCTTGACAACACCCATACAGTTCCATATAACCAGTTGGTCCTTCTTTGTCTGATAATGGAAAGCACGGGATCCAATACCCAGTACTATGAATGAGAGATGGCCTGGTAGTGGATATCTGCTGGAGAACTGCTACAATTTCGTCCCAAAATATTTCAATTTATGTGTAGTTCCACCAGATATATTTGAAATTCCTGTCATACCAGAGCTAGCATAATAAACTAAAACTGGGGTAAAGTTTCTTAGATTTGGTGGGGAAGCAATACAGATCCTAAGCTATTTTATACTGAGCTTTCTTGTCTGCTATGCTGTGCGAGTTCCTATTGATATCATTTGAAATAGTATGCTATTAAGAATCTGTTTTGTGGGAACCCAGAGGTTTAAATCAGCACGATCTCATGGGGGGGTGGGTAGTGGCCATATGTGACAGGATGTTATATTGTAGGTATTCTGCCCATCCTTATTCTCTCCAACTGTCTTCAGAAACTTTTCTAGTGGGGATAGTTCTCTTATGGCTGCCCTCGTTTGATGTGGTGCAACACCTATATTTGTAAGTTTGTGCTGCTTTTGCGTCAAAATATGATGTAAGGGCATTGCTAACTTTTCATAAATCAGGCCCCTAGTGTCTCAGTTGTACATAATGGAAATGCTGATCTTCTTGTAAATGGAATGTTTGTTCAAAGTCCTCGAAGGATAGTATCTTGTAGTTATTAACATATCAGAGATTGTTAAACAGTTCCCGGCTTCTCAGTAGTAAAACTGCCCTGGTTTAGAATAGAAGAGAAGGTCGGATTGTGGTGTATAGAGGTGTGGGGCAACTCAAAGAATAAGTCTAGTGAATGTTTACAAGGGTACCCCATACCTCTCATGTAGTTTTTGTGGGGGTACAGAGATATTAGCTTGTCTGTTCCTTTAGCTTCCAGAATAGGTCCTAGAGTCCTTTCTGTAGCATTCTTCCCAGCCCGGTAGCATGCAAATGAACATGCTACACACAGCGGTCTATAACAGACAGCTTTATTCCTCAGCATACAATCACAAATTGCACTCTGATCACATCATATCCATTAATAACCACACCTTAACACCTCCCCACAAGTTACATAGGGAAGCCTGAATACTCCTGAAGCCTGAATACTCACCAATGACTAACATTAGATGATGTCTGTTTCCTAAGGGCCCAAATAAATCAACTACAGCTCTCTCCCAAGCCTGTGCAGGAAGGTCAAACATTGTAAAGGGATGTTGCTTCACTTTAGAGTAAAGGGAGTGGCAAAGATGGCACTCTTTTAGTTCCTTCTTACTTCGCTTGTCTGGGCCCGAGAACCATACTTGGCCTCCTAGGGCTTTTTGGGTGGCTAAAATGCCACAATGTCCTTCATGGGCTAGTTCAATGACTTGATCTCTTAGAACCTCAGTTATGATGATTCTCGACCCTCTAAATACAACACCACCTTCTTTGGTCTCAGATAGTTCATCTTGCACATTTTTGAATTTCAACATTGTCAGCAAACGTTTGAACACTTCTCTTCCACGATTGAGTTGAACTGATGTCTTTGAGGACAAGCATGATCTTATGGCATTAGTAGTAACAATAATCTTTTCAATGGAAAAGGCTGCTGAAGTGCTGGATCTCACTAGGAAATGAATTTTTTTCTCAGCCATTTTGGATGTCAAACTATGGCCCTCATTTTGAACACAGCGGGATTTCCCGCTGTGTTCAGGCTGGTGGTCTTTTTAATCGACCGCCAGCCTCCTGGAAAACCCGCCGGCCGTATAATGTTTTCCCCACCAGGCCGCAACATTGAGGGCCAAAGTTGATGTGCGGTGGGTGCAGCAGCACCTGTCGTGCATGTCACTGCCCGTAAATCAGGCAGTGACATGCGCGACGGGGGCCTGCACGGGGGCCCCTGCACTGGCCATTCAAAGCGCATGGGCAGTGCAGGGGTCCCCAGGGGTGCCCCGGGGCACCCCCTCCGCCAGCCTTTTCCTGGCGGGATGTCCCGCTAGGAAAAGGTTGGCGGCATATGAAACATTATCCGCAGGGTAGCGCAGCTACCCTGGCGGATGGTGTTCCATCCAGCCGCCAGGCTGGTGGCGGGAGCATGGCGGTGGGTGACGGCTGCCGCTGGCGGCCATCAACCTCTTCATTATGTGGCGGTTCGGGCCACCATGGTGGCTGGAGGCTCCAGCCGCCACTGCAGGCATGGCGGGCTGAACCGCCAGGTTCGCAATGACCGCCTATGTCTATGTAGTGGTACTCATGAAAAGTAATCATCAGGGTTCTGATTTTTACCTGGCTATAGTAAATCGCATAGTAGTACTCTTTCATTCCCTTCTCTCAATGCAAGGTTGCATCTTGACTTTTGAGTTTAAAAAAAACAGTGAGCAGTGCTTGGTGGTCTGCAATGATATTGAAACGTCTTCTCTGTAGAAACACTTGAAAATGTCTGCAGGCCTACACTACAGCCAGACTCTCCTTTTCCAACTGAGAATAGGTATGTTCTGTGTCAAACAGGCTTGAACTGGCATAAGCCACAATGTGTCTCTGAGCATTCAGATGACCATTATATTGGGCAAGGATAGCCCACAGGCCCACTGGGCTCGCACCTACTGTAAACTCAGTATGTAATTTGGGTTCAAAATAGGCCATCTTGGTTGCATTCTAATTTGCATGTTTTATTCTTTGAAGCTTTGATCACATTCAGCAGACCAATAGAAAGGGACATTTCATTTTGTCAAGTCTCCCAATAGAGCACTCACTGTAGCAAAGTCACAAATGTACCTTTAGCAACAACCGGCCATGCCTAAGAAGGATTACAGCATGGTGACATATTATTGGGGGCAAGCAGCTGACAGTGCTCACATTTTATCTGGGTCAGGAGTATTTCTCCGATCAGAGAATATGTGCTCCAAGAAAAGTGGTGGTCTGTAATTTTACAAGGGAGGGTGGTGGTGGAGGGGCACACACGTACACTTACCTCACTCACACCTATTTATTCACACACACACCCATTTATACCACTTACCAACAAATGCACATACATTTGTACATGCACTCATTCACCAAACGTAAAAAATCATAAAACTTACCTCAACAGCAGCAGCTCTGATGGAAGCCTCGGAGGTCCCAGGAGGGTCAGCCAGTGAATGAAGGCAGCAGTCCCAAGACTTGAAGGCCCGAGGAGGGTTGGGACTGCTGCCTTCTTTCATTGGCTGACCTAAAGTCATGAGGGGAAGGGCCTCAAGACACCCTTGCCAGGCTGAAGAGGTCACGCCCACAGGAGCTGTGACTTTTTCAACCCAGCAAAGTTCAGCTCAGGCAGCCAGGAGCCTGCACATTTACTGCATGTCTAGCTCCTGACTGCCTGTCCTGAACCAGATGAGTGTCTGTCAGACTGACCTTTGGTCAGCCTGCCAGACACACTTCTTGCCTGGAAAAAGGTGTGATGGAGCACTGAAGCCCCGTACGAACGGCTGCTGCTGCCCAAAGAACTTACGTTTGTTTTTGTAAAACTCATACTTAACTGCATTCAGAGTGAGACCTGCATCAGCAAGTAACTGGCATTCTTGTGTTAGAGCCTTGTCATGCTCCTCTTATTTTGCTCCAAATACCAGTATGTCTTCACTGTAATTAAAAGCATTTGTGAAAGGTTGAATTATTCAAAATATAACATCCTAAATTATTTCTGCTGCTGACAACACTCCAAAACTCAACCTCTTGAATCTGAACAAACCAACATGAGTCGAAAAAGTAGTAATGTAGGAGGCTCTCCCTCTATGTAGTGTGCAAAACTAGGCACACTGTGTAGAGGGTCCAGGCAACCACATGCTGGTTTCCAGAGGTAAAAATTAGACCACCTTATGCTCCAATTTTCAAGGTAGCTGGTTAAGCAGTTAGTGTAATCCAGGAGGTCTGCTAAGCATTTGTTTTACTCACCAAATCAATAATGCACGACACACAGTGAATGAATAACTCGAGATCAGAATTTGTAAAAATACATCGTACTTTTATACAATTTTTAAGACCAAAATGGTTAAGAAACGTTAATTGTGAGTTATGATTTTTCATAGTTTTAATAAAGTTAGTCTTTCTGTGAGTAATTACGCACCATAGGAATCAATGGAAGGCCACATAGAAAAATGCATATAAAATCATACAGGTGAGTTATGAGTCTCTTCTTTTGCAGGATGGTTGATGAGGTTGGTGGGCACAAAGTGCTAGCTGGAGAGTCTCAGGCAGCTCCCGGTTCCGGCAGGAGTACTGCTGGAAAGTCTCTTGGCACAGGCACCGGGCCATTTGGATGGGCCACCTGGAAAAGGAGCTGGTTTCCAGGTTTAAAGGTGTTGCATTTGGGTCCCCTTGGGTTGTTGAGGTGGCAAGGGGTTAAGGACCCGCGGCACACAGCAGTTTCCGCGGTGCAGGGCTCAGGGAGGCCAGATGCAGGGCAAGTTGTAGGGCTTGGGTGCTGTGCGCAATAGAACCCTTTGGAGCTGAGATAAATCTTCTTCCGGGGGCCTTGCAGGACGATGAGGGTGCTCTGGTTGGAGGTCCAGGGTGTTCCTGAAGTCCATTGAATGGGGCTTCCTCCTGGTCCAGTTGCAGCTCTGGGGGAGCTGTTTTTGTTGTTGTTTGACGTGCACTGACCTGTACTGGGGGCATTGGCACAACTCGGCCACAGAGGGAAGCGTGTGCCACCAAATTTGGCACACTTGTAGGTCTTGTCCAGGCTGTTGTTGGTGTTTCATCATGTCTGGCTGCAACTTCTGGTTGCGGAGACATCATCAGTTCGGTGAAGTGACCCTCACCGGTTTGATGGTTCTTGCTGGTTTCCTTTGCTTCTGGAGTGGTGCCTCCAGTTAGGAGGGAGATCTTGGGCTATTTGCGAAGCCTGGAGGACCTCTGGGTCTTTTCAGGTCGATCCAATGGTCAGCTCCTCCGCAGCGGCGATTGTCGAGACTGTGGTGCAGCAAGCAGGGGTCTTGGAGACTCTTCTGTTGCAGCAGGTCCTCTGTTCTTGTCCTGTCGTGTTCTTTGGTGCTGTCTTCTTTTCCTGATAAATACTGAATTTAGTGGGCATTTTAGGGGGATACTGGTAGTGTCCAATTGCTACACCCACAACAGTGTCACAGTGCCCTTTCCTCTGGATCTGCACACTGCTGAACAAAAGGCCCACCGCCCGGCGTCACCAACTCAGAAAGCTATCAGAGCACAGAGTTATGATGAAGCCAGATGGGGAGAAGGGAATTTGGGTAGGGAACTGCAGGGAGAGAGATCGGAAAAGAAACAGTTAGAACAAAAATGCATATACTCATTCATAACAGTTTAACCTCACCAATAGACTCTTGAATAAAGGCGTCTCCGTGGTATCAGATTGAGACCCTTTGTCAATTGGGCATAGCCCCTTCTCTGAATCATGGAACAAGAACAAACTGCAACCTCTGAACCTAGAGATGGCAAGAGCTTTGTGCTATGGTCATACTCTGAATATCAATCATGTAACAATTATGCATTCATAACATAAACGTTTGATCTCAGCCTAGAATTTCCCAAAGACTTAAATATGTATCTCACATAATATGCTTCCCAAAAAACAATGAAATTATAACTGGCTTATCTATAAAACTTTTCACATTTACTACTAAGGCCTGAAAGTTTTACTCATTGAACTTGAAGCGCTTAGTTCTTTGGGCAGAAGCGCCTTGTTTGTTGTTCATGAAGTACTTTGATCATCATACATGAAGCGCTTTGTTCATAATGCCAGAGAGCGCTTTTACTTGCTTTGTCTGAAGCAATACGCTCGTTGTGCTAAGGGCAATTTACTCATGTGGCATGAAGCGCTTTGACCATCGTGCCAAGGTCGCCATACTCGTGTGGCCTGAAATGTTTTTGATTGTCGTGCCAAGGGCGCTTTACTCGTGTGGACTAAAGCGCCTTTGATGGTCTTGCCAAGGGCGCTTTACTCGTGTGGACTGAAGCGCTTTAATTATCGTGCCAAGGGTGCTTTACACGTGTGGCCTGAAGCGCTTTGCTGGTTGTGCTAAGGGGTGCTTTACTCATGTGGTCCGAAGCGCTTTGATCGTCGGGCCAAGTCCGCTTTACTCGTTTGGCCTGAAGCGATTTGATTGTTGTGCCAGGAGCGCTTTACTCTTTGGACTGAAAACGCTTTGCTCGTTGTGCTAAGGGGCGCTTTACTTTTGGAAGTAACGACCCACTTCAGGATTGGGCTCATCAAGACCTTACCGCCACGAGTATGACCTACTCGTATCTGAATTCACCATGGAAACAAGGATACTCCGATTTGCTGTCAATCTGCCATGCAGGAAATCTGCTCCTCTTCTGAGGAACCCCCACAAGGTCTGACTGCAACGAAGTCTTCAAAAATAGTGAGCAATATGCTTGGGTGTGGCTGGTCTTTATAGGCCTGCCACACCCCAAGATGACCGATGCCTCTATAAACCTGGGAATTTTAGTCCATTCATAGAATAGCACTGATAAGTCCATCTTGTCCACCAATGTCCTGACCCTGCAGCTACGTGAGCTTTACCACAGGGCAGGCAACGCTGATAACCACTTCTAGAACAAGAGGGGGTGACAAGTGGTGTGCATGAAGCGCCGCAAATACGCGCAGCAGAGTTTCGGGCGGGACCTGGACCGTGCACAGCTTTATTCCTGACATTACACCCCTCTCCAAAGCGCGGTCCAGAGCCGGGCTTATCAGGATGGCGGAGATATAATCGTTGTACCAAACGTGGTGCATGGACATGTCTTGCAGGTTCCCATGAGTCATTTTCCGGTACGTATCCGTTCCAGGACACTAAGGGGGTCATTCCGACCCCGGCGGGCGGCAGGCGCCGCCCACCGGGCGGAGACCGCCAAAAGACCGCACCGAGGTCAAATCACCGCGGCGGTCATTCTGACTTTCCCGCTGGGCCGGCGGGCGATCTCCAAAAGATTGCCCGCCGGCCCAGTGGGAAAGCCCCTGCAAAGAGGAAGCCGGCTCCGAATGGAGCCGGCGGATTTGCAGGGGTGCGACGGGTGCAGTGGCACCCGTCGCGATTTTCAGTGTCTGTAAAGCAGACACTGAAAATCTTTGTGGGGCCCTGTTAGGGGGCCCCTGCACTGCCCATGCCAGTGGCATGGGCAGTGCAGGGGCCCCCAGGGGCCCCACGACACCCGTTCCCGCCATCCTGTTCCTGGCGGTAAAAACCGCCTGTTAGAAATGGGGTCTTTGGTTGACAGTCAGGTTACCCCCTGTTCAAGCAAGGACCCTCACTCTAGTCAGGGTAAAAGAGAATCACCCTCAGCTAACCCCTGCTTACCCCCTTGGTAGCTTGGCAGAGCAGTAGGCTTAACTTCAGAGCGCTAGGTGTAAAGTATTTGTACCAACACACACAGTAACTTAATGAAAACACCACAAAATGACACAACACCAGTTTAGAAAAATAGAAACTATTTATCTAAACAAAACAAGACCAAAATGACAAAAATCCCACATACACAAGTCAAGTTATGAATTTTTAAAGATTAAACTCAAAAATAGCGCTTAGAAACAAAAATGCTTTGACGAGATGTTAACACGGCGTAGTGACGGAGTCGTTCCCAACAAGCCGACACCAGCGGTGCCGGACACGGAGTCGTGTAGACCCCCAAGTACAGTACCTTTGTTGAAGAGTGAAAACAAGCCGATACGCGAAGTCGGGGATCGCGGCGTCTGTGCAAAACGTTGAATCCACGCAATTCGAGCGCCATCGGTCACGACGTGGTGCGGCGACTTCCACGGAGTCGCGGACTTCAGCGGGGCTGCTGCGGCGTCGGGCCTGCGAAGAGTGTCGCGTTCCAGTGAAGGTCAAGGTGTCAGGTGCAGGCGGCGTTACCGGATTCAGCAGCGGCGTCGGTCCGGAGTCATCCGAAGTCGATTTCCACCAGCTTTCCTTTCAAGGGCCCAGGGACTGGATAGGGCACCACTTGTCAGAGCAGGAGTCTCTCCAGAGATTCCAGGTGCTGGCAGAGAGAAGTCTTTGCTGTCCCTGAGACTTCAAACAACAGGAGGCAAGCTCTAATCAAGCCCTTGGAGATTTCTTCACAAGATGGAAGGCACACAAAGTCCAGTCTTTGCCCTCTTACTCTGGCAGAAGCAGCACTGCAGGAAAGCTCCACAAAGCACAGTCACAGGCAGGGCAGCACTTCTTCCTCAGCTATCAGCTCTTCTCCAGGCAGAGGTTCCTCTTGGTTCCAGAAGTGTTTCTAAAGTCTGTAGATTTGGGTGCCCTTCTTATACCCATTTTAGTCTTTGAAGTCACCTTTCTTCAAAGGGGACTCACACCTACTTGTGAAATCCTGCCTTGCCCAGGCAAGTCATCAGACACACAGCAGGTGGTTGGAGCCGGCATAGTCAGAGGCAGGCACAGTCCTTTCAGATGAGAGTGACCACTCCACCCCTCCCTCCTAGCAGAGATGGCTAATCAGGAAATGCAGGTTACACCCCAGCCCCCTTTGTGCCACTGTCTGGTGTGAGGTGAAAAACAACCCAACTGTCAAACTGACCCAGACAGGGAATCCACAAACACGGCAGAGTCACAGAATGGTTTAAGCAAGAAAATGCTCACTTTCTAAAAGTGGCATTTTCAAACGCACAATCTTAAAATCAACTTTGCTAAAAGATGTATTTTTAAATTGTGAGTTCAGGGACCCCAAACTCCACATGTCCATCTACTCTCTAGGAGAATCTACACTTTAATCATATTTAAAGGTAACCCCCATGTTATCCTATGAGAGAGACAGGCCTTGCAACAGTGAAAAACGAAGTTGACAGTATTTCACTGTCAGGACATATAAACCACATTACTATATGTCCTACCTTATCCATACACTGCACCCTGCCCTTGGGGCTACCTAGGGTCTACCTTAGGGGTGCCTTACATGTAAGAAAAGGGAAGGTTTAGGCCTGGCAAGTGGGTACACTTGCCAAGTCGAATTTACAGAGTAAAAATACACACACAGACACTGCAGTGGCAGGTGTGAGACACGATTACAGGGTTACTTGTGTGGGTGGCACAACCAGTGCTGCAGGCCCACTAGTAACATTTGATTTACAGGCCCTGGGCACCTCTAGTGCACTTTACTAGGGACTTAACAGTAAAACAAAGATGCCAATCATGGAGAATCAATTACGTACACATTTTAAACAGCAGCACTTGCACTTTAGCACTGGTTAGCAGTGGTAAAGTGCCCAGAGTAACAAAAACAATAAAATCAGAGTCCAGCACCCATCAACAACCTGGGGAACAGAGGCAAAAAGTTAAGGGAGACCACGCCAAGGATGAAAAGTCTAACACGTGTCCCCCCCAGCTAAAAGTGGGGAGCAACTACCCAACCTCATGGGAGTTCTCATCACTAAGGCGGAAGAACCTGGACAGACCATCAGCATTGGCGTGCTCTGTACCAGGACGATGTTCCACCGTAAAGTCCATCCCCTGTAGGGAAATGGACCACCTCAACAGTTTTGGATTCTCACCCCTCATCTGCATTAACCATCTGAGGGGCCTGTGGTCGGTCTGAACTCGGAAGTGAGCCCCAAACAAGTAGGGTCTTAGCTTCTTCAGTGCCCAGACCACAGCAAATGCTTCGCGTTCTATGGCACTCCACCTACGTTCCCTGGGTAGTAACCTCCTGCTAATGAAGGCTACGGGTTGATCTAGGCCATCTTCATTAAGCTGTGAGAGTACTGCTCCAATACCATGCTCTGAGGCGTCTGTTTGCACAACAAACTCCTTGGAGTAGTCAGGTGCCTGCAGCACAGGTGCTGTGCACATGGCAGCCTTCAGGGCATCAAAAGCGTTCTGGCAAGCCTCTGTCCAGATCACTTTCTTGGGTTGCTTCTTAGAAGTCAACTCCGTTAAGGGGGTAACAATGGTACCATATCCCTTAACAAACCTCCTGTAATATCCTGTGAGACCTAAAAAGGCTCTCACTTCAGTCTGGGTCTTGGGAGGCTCCCTAGCCAGAATCGTGTCAATCTTAGGCTGTAGGGGTGCCACCTGGCCATTCCCCACCTAGTGTCCTAAGTACACCACAGAACCCTGCCCTATTTGGCACTTGCTCGCCTTAATAGTGAGGCCTGCCTTCTGCAGGGCCTCTAACACTCTCCAGAGGTGTTGCAGGTGTTCCTCCCATGTGGAACTAAACACAGCAATGTCATCCAGGTAGGCGGCACTGAACTCATCCAGTCCTGCCAACACCTGGTTGACCAACCTCTGAAAGGTGGCAGGGGCATTCTTCATCCCAAAGGGCATCACATTGAAGTGGAAGTGCCCATCTGGGGTAGAGAATGCTGACCTCTCCTTTGCCCCCTCAGTTAAGGCAATCTGCCAGTACCCAGATGTTAAATCAAAAGTACTGAGGTACTTGGCAGCTCCTAACCGATCAATGAGCTCATCAGCTCGGGGGATGGGGTGTGCGTCAGTCTTGCTGACCACATTGAGACCCCGGTAGTCCACACAGAACCTAAGTTTTGGAGTGGCACCAGGAGCAGCAGCCTTTGGGACCAAGGCCACTGGGCTGGCCCAAGGACTGCTGGAGTGCTCAATAACCCCTAGGGTTAACATTTTGGAGACTTCCTCCTTAATGCAAGCTCTGACCCTGTCAGTCACCCTGTAAACCTTATGTTTAACAGGTGTACTGTCCCCAGTGTCCACATCATGTGTGCACAGGTGTGTGACTCCTGGGATCAGGGAAAACAGCGAGGCGAACTGTCCCAGCACGTGGCAACAGTCCCTCTGCTGTTCCTCAGTCAGGGAGGGGGAGAGGATCACTCCCTCCACAGACCCATCTTTCTCTCCTGCAGACAGGAGGTCAGGAAGAGGCTCACTCTCTTCCTCCACCCCGTCATCTGTCGCTAGGAGCATGGATAGCTCAGTTCGCTCAAAGTGTGGTTTGAGGTGGTTGACATGTAGGACCCTCAAAGGGTTTCTGGGGGATTGCAAGTCTACCAGATAGGTGACCTCGCTCTTTCTTTCCACCACCTCAAAAGGCCCAGTCCACTTATTTTGGAGAGCCCTAGGCTCCACTGGTGCCATGACCCACACTTTTTGTCCAGGCTGAAACTCAACCAGAGTGGCATTCTGGTCGTACCACCGTTTCATATCCTCCTGGCTTGCTTCCAGGTTCTCCTGAGCGAGACTCCTGAAGCGGGCAGTCTGGTTTCTTAGTGCCAGCATGTAGCTAAATACATCCTGGGGTGGTTTACTAGGAGCTTTCTCCAAAGCCTCCTTCACCAGACTGAGCGGTCCCCTCACAGGGTGGCCACAGATGAGCTCAAAGGGACTAAAGCCAAGTCCCTTTTGAGGCACCTCCCTGTAAGCGAACAGAAGGCATGGCAAGAGAACGTCCCACTTACGCCTCAAGGGCTCTGACAGGCCCTGAATCATGCCTTTCAAGGTGCGGTTGAATCTCTCAACCAGACCATTACTTTGGGGGTGGTAAGGAGTGGTGAACTTGTAGGTTACCCCACACACCTTCCACAGAGACTTCATATAAGTGGATATGAAGTTTGTACCTCTATCCGATACCACCTCCTTGGGGAACCCCATGCGGGTAAAAACCCCCATCAAGGCACGTCCCACCACGGGGGCAGTGACCGTCCTTAGAGGAATGGCTTCTGGGTACCGTGTGGCATGGTCCACCAAGACCAAGATGAACCTGTTGCCCATGGCTGTCTTGGGATCCAGAGGCCCCACAATGTCAATTCCTACCCTTTCAAAGGCAGTGCTGACTACAGGTAAAGGTTGGAGGGGAGCTTTGCATTTCCCCCCACTCATGCCACTTGCCTGACAAGTCTGACAAGACCTACAATAAGCAGCTGACTGCTTGTGCATCAAGGGCCAGTAAAAGTGGGAGACAAGCCTCTTATAGGTCTTGTCCTGCCCTAGATGTCCTGCCAAAGGCACATCATGATCCAAACCCAGTAGGAAGGCCCTGAAGCACTGGGGTACCACCAGCATACGAGCTGACCCTGGCTCAGGAACCTTAGGCTCACTGTACAGGAGGCCATCCTCCCAATAAATCAGGTGAGTACCTGGCGCCTCGCCAGCCGCCTGGGCTGCAGCCTGCTGCCGCAGCCCCTCAAGAGTAGGGCACTCCTTCTGCGCTGTGCAGAATGCTTCCCTGGTGGGTCCCCCTTCCTGCTGCCACTGCAACAGTTCAGGGATCTCCCCCAGTTCAGCCACCTGTTCCCCTGTAGGCTCCGGGGCATCACCCTCAGGCTCTGCCTCCTCCCAGACCGTGGGAACTTCTGGGGCTGGTTTCCCGTGCTTCCTGCCCTTCCTCTTCTTGGCGGTCCCCTGGGCCACTGTTTCAGGCTTCAGGGGCTCTTGACTACCCTGATTGGCTGCCATAGACCGGGTGGATACGCATACCCACCCAGGCAGACCCAACATCTCCAAGTGAGACCTGTGTTCCACCTCCTTCCAAGGGGAATCCTCCAGGTCGTTACCTAGCAAACAATCAACAGGCATGGTTGGACTCACAGCTACTTTCCAGGAACCTGAGACCCCACCCCATTCAAAGGGAACCTGCGCCACTCTGCAGAGGCGCTCAGAGTTGTCTACCGCAACTACTTGGTGAAGTACCCGGGGATCAATCTGCTCTTCAGACACCAGGTGACTCCTCACTGTAGTCACACTGGCTCCTGTGTCTCTCAGAGCCTCCACCCTCTGCCCATTGATGGTCACCCATTGCCTGTACTTCTTAGTGTTATCAGGCACTAGGTTTCTCTGGACCATCTCACTGTCCCCTAGTGAGACAAGGGTCATTTCTGCTGGTTCCCACCCACCTGAAACCAACTCCTCCCCAAGCGCTACACTGGCCAAACCCTGGGACGGTGCACCAGTGGGTGCCGGTGTACTTTTGGGGCATTTGGGGTCCCCCCTCACATGACCCACCTGGTCACATGCATAGCACTTACGTGGGGGACCACCTGTCACTGGCTTCCCATTGGACAACCATGGCTTCTTTTCACTGGGGGGTTGGGAATCCTTACCCTGGGAATCAGTTTGGGGCCCTTTAGAGAACTCCCCCTGTTTGCCCTTACCCCCCCCTTTCTTCTGAGAGGGACCCTGCCCACCCTTGGCGTGGTCTCCCCCATACCTCTTTTGGACCCTGGTGCTCTCCCAGCGGTACGCTTCCTGTGCAAGCTTCCTGGGGTCAGTCAGCTTGCTGTCAATGAGGTGCTGGCGCAGCTCTGGAAAACATAAACTGTACAAGTGTTCCCAAGCAATTAAATTGTAAAGCCCCTCATACGTGTTTACCTTACTGCCCTTCACCCAACCATCCAGTGACCTGCAAAAAGAATCAACACATTCCAACCATGTTTGGGATTCCTTTCTCTTGTAGGATCTAAACTTCTCCTTGTACTGCTCAGGGGTGAGACCATACCTGGTGAGTAAGGCCTCCTTCATGACAGGGTAGGTGAGATCCTGAGCATCCTCTAAGGCTGTCAGTGTGTCCCTCCCCTCTACCTCAAAATGCTTCCACAGGGCTGCCCCCCAATGAGCTTCAGGGACCAGGTTCATGTGGAGAGCTGACTCATAACCCTTGAACCACAAGTAGATATCATCCTCCCTCTTATAATCCCTCACAAGGTCTTTTGGGATGTGTACCCTTCTCTCAGGCTGCACTGTAGGATTGCTGCCACCATCCCTACTGGGCTGACTCCTCTGATCTATCTCTTTTAAACTGAGCTCATGAGCCATTGCTAACTTCCTTTCCTCAATGGCCAGCCTTCTCTGTTCCATCTCTAGACTGAGCTTTTTCAGCTCCAATTGGTACTCCCTCTCTGCTGTCTGTCCTTTAACTCTCCAGGTGTCAGATCCTTGGAGGATACACTGCTACTTGCCCTAGAGACTCTTTCCCTGGGAATAACAGGTCCCCCCACTATACCATTATGTACTGATTGCTCTCCCTCCTCATCCTCATCCTCCTCCTCATCCTCAGTGTGCCCTCCAGTGCTTCTGGTTGTCACCCAGGCCCTCAGCGCCTTTTTCAGCTCATCCTTCTTGGAAGAGCTCTTAATGGGACAACCAAAATTTTTACAAAACTGCTTTAGCTGAGCCTTGTTATAACTATCCAATTGCTTCAGGTCAAAAACAGCTTCAACTGATGCATCTCCAAGTAGAGACATGATAAAAAGTTAAAAGAGTGAAAAGTTCCAAATGCAGAAAAGCAAGTTCTCAAATGAAGTTCCAGAAAAGTCAATCACCGGATCAGCGAAAAAAGAAACTGAATGCAGAGCAAAAACAGTCCAAATAGAAAAAAACAAAAATCAGAAGACTAGTAGTATGTGGTCACGTAGTGGTCTGAACTCAAACAGTAGTGTACACTTAATTACTGTATGTCAAGCACAAATACAAGTCCAAATCCCAACCGCTGATCACCAATGTTAGAAATGGGGTCTTTGGTTGACAGTCAGGTTACCCCCTGTTCAAGCAAGGACCCTCACTCTAGTCAGGGTAAAAGAGAATCACCCTCAGCTAACCCCTGCTTACCCCCTTGGTAGCTTGACAGAGCAGTAGGCTTAACTTCAGAGCGCTAGGTGTAAAGTATTTGTACCAACACACACAGTAACTTAATGAAAACACCACAAAATGACACAACACCAGTTTAGAAAAATAGAAACTATTTATCTAAACAAAACAAGACCAAAACGACAAAAATCCCACATACACAAGTCAAGTTATGAATTTGTAAAGATTAAACTCAAAAATAGCGCTTAGAAACAAAAATGCTTCGATGAGATGTTAACACGGCGTCGTGACGGAGTCGTTCCCAACAAGCCGACACCAGCGGCGCCGGACACGGAGTCGTGTAGACCCCCAAGTACAGTACCTTTGTTGAAGAGTGAAAACAAGCCGATACGCGAAGTCGGGGATTGCGGCGTCTGTGCAAAACGTTGAATCCACGCACTTCGAGCGGCGTCGGTCACGACGTGGTGCGGCGACTTCCACGGAGTTGCGGACTTCAGCGGGGCTGCTGCGGCGTCGGGCCTGCAAAGAGTGTCGTGTTCCAGCGAAGGTCACGGCGTCAGGTGCAGGCGGCGTTACCGGATTCAGCAGCGGCGTCGGTCCGGAGTCGTCCGAAGTCGATTTCCACCAGCTTTCCTTTCAAGGGCCCAGGGACTGGATAGGGCACCACTTGTCAGAGCAGGAGTCTCTCCAGAGACTCCAGGTGCTGGCAGAGAGAAGTCTTTGCTGTCCCTGAGACTTCAAACAACAGGAGGCAAGCTCTAATCAAGCCCTTGGAGATTTCTTCACAAGATGGAAGGCACACAAAGTCCAGTCTTTGCCCTCTTACTCTGGCAGAAGCAGCACTGCAGGAAAGCTCCACAAAGAACAGTCACAGGCAGGGCAGCACTTCTTCCTCAGCTATCAGCTCTTCTCCAGGCAGAGGTTCCTCTTGGTTCCAGAAGTGTTTCTAAAGTCTGTAGATTTGGGTGCCCTTCTTATACCCATTTTAGTCTTTGAAGTCACCTTTCTTCAAAGGGGACTCACACCTACTTGTGAAATCCTGCCTTGCCCAGGCAACTCATCAGACACACAGCAGGGGGTTGGAGCCGGCATTGTCAGAGGCAGGCACAGTCCTTTCAGGTGAGAGTGACCACTCCACCCCTCCCTCCTAACAGAGATGGCTAATCAGGAAATGCAGGTTACACCCCAGCCCCCTTTGTGTCACTGTCTGGTGTGAGGTGAAAAACAACCCAACTGTCAAACTGACCCAGACAGGGAATCCACAAACATGGCAGAGTCACAGAATGGTTTAAGCAAGAAAATGCTCACTTTCTAAAAGTGGCATTTTCAAACGCACAATCTTAAAATCAACTTTACTAAAAGATGTATTTTTAAATTGTGAGTTCAGGGACCCCAAACTCCACATGTCCATCTACTCTCTAGGGGAATCTACACTTTAATCATATTTAAAGGTAGCCCCCATGTTATCCTATGAGAGAGACAGGCCTTGCAACAGTGAAAAACGAAGTTGATAGTATTTCACTGTCAGGACTTATAAACCACATTACTATATGTCCTACCTTATCCATACACTGCACCCTGCCCTTGGGGCTACCTGGGGCCTACCTTAGGGGTACCTTACATGTAAGAAAAGGGAAGGTTTAGGCCTGGCAAGTGGGTACACTTTCCAAGTCGAATTTACAGAGTAAAAATACACACACAGACACTGCAGTGGCAGGTGTGAGACATGATTACAGGGTTACTTGTGTGGGTGGCACAACCAGTGCTGCAGGCCCACTAGTAACATTTGATTTACAGGCCCTGGGCACCTCTAGTGCACTTTACTAGGGACTTAACAGTAAAACAAAGATGCCAATCATGGAGAATCAATTACGTACACATTTTAAACAGGAGCACTTGCACTTTAGCACTGGTTAGCAGTGGTAAAGTGCCCAGAGTAACAAAAACAATAAAATCAGAGTCCAGCACCCATCAACAACCTGGGGAACAGAGGCAAAAAGTTAAGGGAGACCACGCCAAGGATGAAAAGTCTAACACCGCCAGGAACAGGATGGCGGGAAGGGGGTCGGAATCCCCATGGCGGCGCTGCTGGGCCAGGGGTAAACCGGCGGGAAACCGCCGGTTCCCCTTTTCTGACCGCGGCTTTACCGCCGCGGTCAGAATGGCCCAGGAAGCACCGCCAGCCTGTTGGCGGTGCTTCCGCGGTCGTTGGCCCTGGCGGTCACCAGAATGACCCCCTAAGTACCAAAGGGAAGACCCACGATATCCAGAGTCTCAGATAGATCGCACCTTATACTCTCAATGACCTTGGACTAATAGAGGAGCAGGTTGTGTGACACTTGAGGGCAAAGCAGGTTTAAGAAGTGAAGTGTGAAACACCGGATGAATCTTCAAGGACTGTGGCAATTTTAGTTTATATGTTACAGGATTCATTTGTCGAAGAGCTTCATAGGGCCCTATGAATCTTGGATGAAACATATTTTTAGCTTTGAATACAAAGTTTTTCGTGGATAACAAAACTCTATCTTTGTCTGTATACTGAGGACCAGGCTGGTGTTTTTTGTCATATTGCATACTTTGTCTTTGCTTGGTGTAGATTTGTTTGCAATTGTGAATGTACCTTTTTCATATGTGTTAACATGTCCATGACTGCTGGAGTGGTTTGAGTAGAAGCAGGTAGCGTAACTGGCAAAATGTGTGGATGATGCCCATATAAACCATAGAAAGGAGTTGAGTTTATTGAAGAGTGGTGAGAGTTGTTATAAGCCAGTTCTACAAGCCACAAGAGATCCAGCCAGGTTTTAGGAGACTTTGTTGCATAACATCGTAAGTATTGTTTTAGAGTTTGGTTCAGTCTCTCTGTTTGACCATCCGTTTGTGGATGATAACTAGTGGATAAAGTCAAATCAATTTGTAAAGCCTTGCACCATTGCTGCCAAAAACATTCAGAAAATTGTGTTCCTCTATCAGAGAGGATGACTCTTGGGAGTCCATGAAGGCAAACAATGTTTTCTAAGATGACAGTTGCTAAGGCGTCAGATGTTGGGAGACCTTTACATGCAATTAAATGAGCATATTTGGTAAGACTATCCACCACCACTAAAATGGTTGAAAATTGCTTTACTTGAGGAAGTCCAGTAATAAAATCTATAGACATATATTCCCATGGATGATTGGGAATGGGTAGAGGTATCAATAGACCTTTAGGCTTGCTATGTTCGCTTTTGCATCTTGCACATACTTCACATGATTGTAACATTTGCTTTAAGTCATGAACAAATGTAGGCCACCAAAAATACCTTTTCATGAGTTCTGGTGTTTTTTGAGGACCTGGATGACCTGCCAGAGGATGACTATGCAACCAATGAAAAGCTGTCTCTCTTAACTCCTCAGAAGGCAGGAATACTCGAGATTCGTGTAGAGGTAGGCCTTGTTGAATGGACCCTTTGTTGTCTTGTAACCACTTTTGCCACTTGGTGATGTGAAAATGATTACAAATGAGATCAAAGAACTTCTCGGCTGCTATTAAACCCAACACTTTTGAAGGCGTTATAATAGGCATGGGTTTTTGTTCAGTGTGTGTGATCGAAGAATCTTGTCTAGACAATGCATCGGCCTTACGATTATCTACTCCTGGTCTAAAAGTCACTATGAAATTAAATTCTGCAAAGAATAACATCCATCTCAGTTGCCTGGGAGTTAGTGGCCTAGCCAAGCTCATAAATTGTAAGTTTCTTTGGTCAGAGTATACAGTTGTATTGTGTTTTGCTCCCAATAGATAATGTCTCCATTCTTTGAAAGCATTGTGAATTGCTATTAATTCTTTTTCTGCTATGGTGTAATTCTGTTCTGCTTCATTCAGTTTTCTTGACACATATGCTATAGAATGCAATTGTCCAGTTTCTCGGTGACGTTGGGACAGGATGGCCCCAACAGCGACATCGGATGCATCGGCTTCCACAATGAATGGTTCCTCCACATTGGGATGAGCTAGAATGGGAGCTGAAGTAAAGTCCTTTTTTAGGTCTTGAAATGCTTCCTCTGTCTCTTGGGACTAGTTGAAGACAGCCTTTTTCCTTAGAAATTTGGTAATTGGTGCTACCTTTTGGGAGAAGTGATGGATGAAGCATAGAAAAAGATTCTCAAAACCCAAAAAACATTCAATGTCACAAACTGATTTTGGTGTGGGCCATTCTGATACAGCTTGAATTTTTCTTTTAGTCATTTGCATGCCGTCAGGTGTTAAAATGACTCCCAAAAATTCAATCTCTTTGGTATGGAATTCACATTTACTTAATTTGCAAAACAAATTATGGTTTCGTAGAGTTTGTAATACCTTTTTTACATGTTCTTCATGTATTTCTTCAGAGTTTGAATAGATCAATATATCGTCAATATAAATGATGACAAAGATGTCTAGGTATTCTCTCAGAACATCGTTTCGGAAATATTGGAAAGCTGCTGGGGCATTACATAGACCAAACGGCATCACTAGATACACAAAGAAACCATAACGAGTCTTAAAAGCCGTTTTCCACTCATCTCCCTCTTGAATTCGAACTAGGTGATAAGCACCTCGTAAGTCAAGTTTGGTGTAAATAACGGCGGATTTTACCTGGTCTAACAAGACTAGAATGAGAGGTAGTGGATATTTATTTTTAACAGTGATCTTGTTTATCGCTCTAAAGTCAATACAAGGTCTCAAATCACTCTTAGCTTTGGGTACGCAAAACAGCGGAGAAGCAGCTGGAGATCGTGATGGCCGAATTAGCTCATTGGCTAAGCATTGATCAAGGTATTCTTGTAGGGCTTGATTTTCTTTCTCTGATCATGCATAGATTCTACAATTTGGTATATTGGCGCCGGATACAAGGTCGATCTGACAGTCGTACGGCCTGTGAGGTGGTAAGGAGCTCGCTTTCTTTTCACAGAAAATTTCGGTATATTCTGAATACTGTGGTGGCAGATCAATTTCCTTCTTTGTCTCGTCTTGATTGAAGACATTTTTTTAAACAAGAGGAAGAAGGAAAATGCAAAACCTGGTTGCGCCAGTCTATGCATGGATTGTGTAACATTAACCACGGCATTCCTAAGATAAAACCATATTGGGGTGCTTGGATTATATTGAAGCAAATTATCTCACAGTGGTTCAGATTCCCATCATTTATGCAAATCATTTGCATTCGTGAGGTTTGTTTAGTAACAGGGCCTCTGGTCAATTCACTACCATCAACTGCATAAACAACTTCAGGAACCTTTTTCTTGACACTGGGTATATGCAAGTCTAGTGCAGTTTGTTGGTCCACAAAATTTCCTGTTGCCCCTAAATCAATTAGAACTTGTACATTAAGGGCCTGATTACAACTTTGGAGGACGGTGTTAATCCATCCCAAATGTGACGGATATCCTGCCCACCGTAATACGAGTTCCATAGGATATAATGGACTTGTAATACGATAGGTGGTATATCCGTCACATTTGGGACGGATTAACACCGTCCTCCAAAGTTTTAATCAGGCCCTATGTCTTTTTCCCTGTACAGTCAGTTGTGCTAGAATTCGAAAATGTTTGACATAATGATTTGTGCAAGAACACACTGAAGGGATTGTCAATTTGCCCAAGAGGTCCCCTTTGTTTTTTCTTGGGCACTTTAGTTTTCCTGTGAATTTTCCAAAGCAATCGCTATCTTTTTCTTTGTCACAGATGTTGGATCAATTTTACCCTTGGGTTTCTTTTGACATTCCTTTACGAAATGACTCTTTTTTCCACAATACAGACACTGTCCATTTCTTCGCCGCATGTCTTTCTCCTCTTTGGTCAATGATGGGCGAACAGTTCAGATATCCATTGGTTCTATAATAGGATCTGAGGACAACTGAAGGTGTCTGGACCTTTCCATTTGCCAGTTGGGTTTTTCCCATTTTTTCCTTACTCCTTTTCTTTCTGAGAGTCTATGATCTAACCGCAGGGTTAGATTAATTAAATCAGTACAAGTTTCCAGTTGCAGTTCAAATTAGGCCAATACGTTGTTCAGTTCATCTTTTAGCCCTTGATAAAATACTGCTGACCCTTTTTCCTCTGGCCAAGCGGTTTCGACTACTTAACCGATTGAAGTGTGACAAATACGCTATCAAGTCTTTGTTTCCTTGGCGTAATTCTAGTAAATCTTTGTCTGCAGACATAGTTATTGCGCACCTGTCAAATACCTTTTCAAATTCTTCTACAAAACGATGCCAATTATACAAAAGGGGACTGTCTGATTGGATTATAGGCACTGCCCAAGTAGCTGCATCACCATTCAGATAGGATATAAGGAATGCAGTTCTAGATTGTGTGTCCGGAAAGGCACTGGGACAACACGTAAAATGTAGTTCCACCTGTGTGAGAAAAACTTGAACCTTATTGGAGTCCCCAGAAAACCTCTCTGGTGCACCTAGAGGAACCTGTGTCGGCACGTTCACAGCTATGTTAGTAGGTGTGGAAAGCGTAGGACGAGACTCAGATTCAGAATCATCCACCTTACTCTGTAACTGGGTTACTTTGTTAACTAAATCGGCTGCAACATTTTTTGAGTCTGTCAAATCTCTTTGCATTTGAGTGACTACTTACATAAGGGTGTGTAAGGTGGCCATTTTGTGCAGCTCGTGTACAGACCAAGAGGAAAGTATAAACTCGTGGGCTCACTGTCACAGTGCCTTTTCCTCAGGATCTGCACGCCGCTGAAGAAAAGTCCCACTTCCCGGCGTCACCAACTCTGAAAGCTAGCAGAGCACAGAGTTATGATGAAGCCAGGTGGGGGAAGGGAATTAGGGTAGGGACCTGCCGGGAGAGAGATCTGAAAAGAAACGGTTAGAACAAACATGCATATACTCATTTATAACAGTATAAACTCACCAATAGACTCTTGAATAAAGGAGTCTCTGTGGTATCAGATTGAGACCCTTTGTGAACTGGGCGTAGCCCCTTCTTTGAATCATGGAACAAGAACAAACTGCAACCTCTGAACCTAGAGATGGCAAGAGCTTTGGACTATGGTCATACTCTGAATATCAATCATGTAACAATTATGCATTCATAACATAAACTTTTGATCTCAGCCTAGAAATTCTCAAGACTTAAATATGTATCTCACATATTATGCTTCCCAAAAAACAATTAAACTATAATTTGCTTATCTCCAAAACGTTTTCACATTTACTACTAAGGCCTGAAAGTTTTACTCGTTGAACTTGAAGCGCTTTGTTCGTTGGGCAGAAGCGCCTTGTTTGTTGTTCATGAAGCACTTTGATCATCATACATGAAGCGCTTTGTTCATTATGCCAGAGAGCGCTTTTACTTGCTTTGTCTGAAGCGCTACGCTCGTTGTGGTCAGGGCGCTTTACTCATGTGGCCTGAAGCGTTTTGATCCTCGTGCCAAGACAGCTTTACTTATGTGGCTTGAAATGCTTTGATTGTCGTGCCAAGGGCGCTTTACTCTTGTGACCTGAAGCGCTTTGCTCGTTGTGCTAAGGGGGTGCTTTACTCATGTGGCATGAAGCGCTTTGACCATTGTGCCAAGGTTGCCTTACTCGTATGGCCTGAAACGCTTTTGATTGTCGTGCCAAGGACGCTTTACTCGTGTGGACTGAAGCGCTTTAATTATCGCAGTGGAGTTTCGGGCGGGACCTGGACCGCGCGCAGCTTTATTCCTGACAGACTGTGACCACTTCCAGTGGGAAGGGTCACTACCCTAAACCTCATTGGCTATTTTCTTGCCATCCAACATGGAGGAAAATGAAATGGAGGGTCCACTTTGCCTGCAAGCCCCTAGGGGTGGTGCATGCTCATTGAGACTTCTCACCATACCCTTTGTGTGGTTTCTCGCCTTTGCTCCCTCCAAATGTAGGGGTGTGCAAAGGGGAGGTCATCTGCTGCTAGAATCAGGCCTGGGGATTGAGTTTCAAGGGCGGTCGCCCTTTGAAGCTCACTTCCAGGGCAGTGCACATTCCTGAGGGAGTGGGTGTTAGCTCCTCCAACCAGGAAGGTCATTGTTTTAGAAACCAGAGAGACAGGGCTCTCCCCCAGAGTTTGTGTATTAGCTGTCTGAATGTGGCAGGCTGGCTGGAACCACTCAGCAATAATGCCAGGATAGTTTGCTTTTGCAGGGGGCACCTCTAAGGTGCCCTCTGATTACTTTTTTAAATAAATCCAGTACTGGTACAAGTTTGGATTTATCATTCTGAGTTGTTTGATACCAAACAACCCAGGGTTCATAGTAGCCATTATGTAGCTGGGAAACTCGTTTTGACCAGAGTCCAGCAGATATATTAAAATGGCTGCTCTGATCACTCACTATGTCCCATGTTTGGCAAGGACACAGTGGGGGAATATTGCTCATGCAGCTATGCCCTCAAATATAATATGGATTACCCTGCCTTAGGGCTGTAAGGCCTGCTAGAGGGTTGTCTTACCCATAGTAAATGCAGTGTATTGTGGACAGGGCACACAGGTGTGCCAAGTCGAGTTTGTGTGTTAGGGTTGCACCAGAACACTCAACCTGCTATGGCAGTGCTGGGTGCATCTGGATGCATGGCCCTAGTCGGTGGCACAATCAGTGCTGCTGCCCTCAGGGGCTTACCCATAGCACCCCATGCACTGGGTACCTAAGTACCTCTTACTGGGGACTTATAGTGGTAGCTAAAGATGTATCTACTTACTTTTACAATGTTTTAGAGAAAGTACACTGGCACTTTGAACCTGGTTAGCAAGATCCTAGTGCACTCCATGCCACGTTGCATTCAGAAACCAGGCAAAAAGTGTTGGAGGGGTACTGCCACAAGGTGCCAGTCTCTCATAAGTGATGTACCTGCAGTTGTTGTCCAACTTGAATTCATGGTATCCCTTGTTCAGGTCAAGACAGGAGAAGATTTTAGCTCCATCTAGTTGCATCATCTTGTCTACTGTGTGTGGACCAGGTTGTCTTTCTCTCTCGATTGCTTTGTTGGCCTGGTGCATTTCAACACAGGTATTCACTGTATCTTCAATGTCCTTTTTTGGCAACACCACTCAGGTGTGAAACCCATGGCGTAGGACTGGTGGGGCACTCAATGACGTCATGTTTCAGCAGCATTTTTAGTTCTTTCTCAATAGCCTCTTACAAGTGAAAAGCGACTCTGTGGTGCCCCTGAGCAACAGGACGAATGTCCTCATTAATGTGAAGTCACACTTTCATTGCCTTGAGTCTTCTTAGGCCATCAAACAACGGAAACTGACTCACAATTTCAGATTGAGTGTGATGGTTGTAATTGAGAGATATCAGTCCCATGTCAGAAGCTGTGTCAAAACTAGGTAGGCATGGACTGGATAAAGTTCCTTGAAGACGGTGAATTGGTGCTTGCTCTGACACTGCTTCATACCTCACTGTTGATGTGAATGATACTTGACTTTGCAATGGTTTAGAAGCAGCCCACATGTATACCCTCATGTTTGACAAGTTTGAGCATGGCACGATGACAAGCTATTCAATTTCTCAATTGGCACGATGTTAATCGATGCACCACTGTCTATGATGAAGGTTATGGGGCAACCGTTGACTTTTAATGTGATCTTGGGACAGTGTCCCAATGAGTTCAGTTGTTTCATTTGATGGTTTGCCTTTGTCTTTTGTTCTTCCTTGCAAGCAGCCAAACCAACATACACCTGTTATTCCTTGGGCGATATCATCATCGCATATCCATCTTCTTCACTTGTGCTCGATAATGATGATGAAGAGCTTTTGTAGGATGAGCTTGATGACAATCGACTTGTAGTAACTGGTGCTGCTTTCTGGCCTTGTGGGCCTGGCAAGAATGCTTTTGGAACCTTCTGCCGTCTGTTTCCTCCTCTCGATGTTACGGATTTGGTTTCTCTTTCGCTTTGGAAATCATTATGAATTTCTTTCCCTCAACCTTTGCACATCTGTCCTATGGCTGGACATTTACTGGTTCCCCAAACTTTTTTGCTTCTTTTTTTAGGAGGCTTTACTGATTCTCTTTGAGGTGCCCTGGGGCCCTGAGCACTTTCCCACTGTGAGTACAGTGTGAAAGTACGGGGGCTCTTCCTACATCTGCAAGGAAGTAGTGCCTGACGGCATGTTCACACATGCGCATTGGTGTTTTCCCATGTGCATACTGATCCTAGAATGGCTTGCCAGAATGTGCACACTTGCACATTGGTGTTTTCACATGTATACTGAACCTTGCACAACTTGCCAGTATATGCACACTTGCACATTAGTGTTTTTATATATATACTGAGCCTGTCACTGCAGGCCTTTATGGGCACACCTGCACCGTTGTGGTGTTCTCATAGCTTGTGCCCAGCCTGCTCCTGCAGGCTCGGGCAAGCGCCAGGGCACATGTGCCCATGGAGTGAAGGATGCTTATGTGTGTTTTCACTACCATTGAGAGCTGCTCTGCCCATAGGGTAATATGGGAGAAGGTTTATAATTAATCCCAGCTGCAATAGTGGATTGCACTGGAGCAGTCTCATAATGTTTACTATCACTAGATTCCTAAAGACAAATCATTTCCAATAGCAAATGTGCTTTTGTCAGTAATACCTTGGAAATGCCACTTCTAGAAAGTGGGCATTTCCATGTTCAAAAAACCCTTTTGTGTGCCTTTTAAATAGAAGCTTCATCCCACTGGAGGCTGGGGGGAAAGCACATCTGTGCATTCCCCAGCGACAGGTATAAAACCTGGGAAACTGGAACAATAGGCCTCTGTCAATTGAGGGGCTGTCTGAAAAAAATGGAGGGAGAGGTTTTGACACTTGGCCTCTTTGAGTCAGATCACAGCACCACTAAGGATAAAGATCTACATTCCATGGTCTCATGGCAGACAGGACTGAAATTTAGGAGAGACATCTCCCAACTTCAAAGGCACACTTAAGTATAACAAGGGATACCACACTTCAGCAATTTAGAGATACACTTGCAGGAACGGAGGACAGAGTACCCTAACTGTGTTGTGTACAGGATTATTTACTATCCTGGGAAGGGATAGCGTAGATTTTTTGCATCTTGGCTGGCCTGGGCACACTGCTTGCTGCAGTGTGACATTCTGAAGTGTGCTCTCCAAGGGCTTGTTTGCTTGCCCCCTGTTCTGTATGGAGGTCACAGGGACATCAAAGAACTCCTGCGAGGGAGTTACGCCTTCTACTATGTCATCTGGGACGGGTGCCCTCCTAGCACCTATGTCGTCTGCTGGAGTCCACCGGGTAGCAGCGGTGTGAGCGTAGAACCAAGAATTGTGCCTGGAGACCAGATTTGCCTGGTGCGGAGCCTGCAAAGTACTGCCCACATTCAAGTGGAGTGGCCCTCCATCGTGGGGCCACATCACACAAAAGCGTTTGGTTGGTAGTGAATGGAATACTGGTTGCGGGATCATGACTGCCTGCTTTTGTTGAGTGTTCCGCATTTCTCTTGTGTGACATCCAGCTGCATGCTCATTGCGTGCGGTGTCTGTGTCACTGGTTGTGACCATTGGAGGTGGGGGCATTACAAGAAGCAGTACCATATTCTACCGCATGCCGTACCGCTAAACTGACGTCTATGTGTGTGTGACCAGGTAATAGCTTGGTGTTATGGCTTGACACAGTATTTCTTCCTTCAGCCTTACCAATGGATTCTCATGGACTTTTCAAATCCTCTCCTCTGCAGGACCTTTAACTTCCTCGAGGACCGTATGTCGGCTGGAGTGGGGGTTTGACTACACACCCTCCAACTTTGAAATCTTTATCATCATGTGGAACACACAAGCAGTTTGCTGTATCGCTGCAAACTCTCAGGAAGAGGAGTTGTGTTTCTTTGGGGCACATATTCCCTACTAGTTGGCAATTGTAGCATCCTCCCCAGCTCGGGAGTGTGCAAATGCACTTGCCACACACGATTCTCTATCACTGATGGCTTTATTCCTCAGCATACGATCACACATTGCACTCCTATTACGTCATAACTGTTACTAACCACACCTTAACACCTCCCAGCAAGTTAACGTAATCTCTCTGTTGCGTCCACCCAGAATTGCAAGGATCCTACCACACAGTCTCACAACAATACACTATCACAACACTGTCCATGTGAGCCCAGTATTTCTCTGAGGCTGTACAGGACCAATCTGCTAAAATCCTGAGCTGAGCCATCTAATAATAGAACAAGATTTCAGGGAGAGCTAAACCACCTTCCAATTTAGGGGTTCTCAATATTTTATAGCTCAGCCTTATCCTCTGCCCCTCCAGGTTAAGTGTAATGTCAGTGAGTTGAGTTCAACAATGATCTGCATACTGTAGCTGGCATTTTGAACTAACTAATTCTAGACAACCACGTGGGGAAAAGTTGAGACCATCTATGGTAGTCTTTGCTTATGGAGGCTACAAGCCTTGGGCTTCAGATTTCACTTTGACATTGTATGCAATGTTCCTTCTAACATTTATTTATTTATTCATTTAGTTATTTATTTATTTATTAATTTCTGAGTTTTATATAGCACCAGCAAGACCCGAAGGTATTAGAACACTTTACAGGTCATCTGAAAAAGTGCAACAGATGTATGTGGTGGCAAGAGGTGCGTGTGGGGAGCTGTATGGGTCAATAACTAAAAAAGAATATTGCATTAAAAGGGCAAAAAGTCAAAAATGTAAATAACTGTGAATCATTCAGGAATGCCGTTGAAGACTGATAAGAGACAGATAAGAGAGTGAAACAGTCAGGCAACCATGTTGATGGATCTTGTTGATGTGGGTTGGATCTTTGAGAAACTAAGCTGAGCTTGTTGAAGTTGTTGTTGAGCATTATCGATCTGAGGTCCTGTTTGAAGCAAGAAAAAGAGGGGTTTCCGTGGAGATAATTAGAGAGTGAATTTCAGATCCTAGGAGCATTATTTGAGAAGGAGCATGTTTGGGATGGTTTTTAATTCAGATTAGTAGATATGAGAAGAACAGAGTTGGAGCATCTCCGTGCCCTAACTCCTCCGGCTCTCAACAGTTTTTTTTTTAGGTATTTGGGTTTTTTGTATGAAGGGTTTTGTAGTGATACAAGCTGTCTTGAAGACACATCTTTCTTCAAAGGAAAGCCAATAGAGTCTCTTGATTGCAGGTGGGAGGTGATCAAATTGTTTCATTCCTGTGAGGAGCCTTTCTGGAATGTTCCTGGGTGAGGACGTGAGTTATACTTTAGGGCACAAGTTACAGGTAACAAGTGAATTCCAGTGGTTTTGTTTGTTTAAAATGTTATGATTTAACTGTCCTTTTTACCTAATTATAACATCCCTTTAACCTTAGTCTTTTTTTAAGTGAATTTCTAATGTTTTTTAAAAAATCTAGTAACATACCTATAATGTCAATTTAACCTTTGTTTTTTCAGTGAATTTATAACTTTTTTTAATGTAAAGTAAGATGTCCATCGATATGTCCAGCATGTGGTTGGGGGGCATATCTGGCCTACGCTCCCAGCAGCGCTCCAAAACATTAGGAAAATGCTTGGTGGTGCCCCTGCAACCTCTAGGGGCCTCACCAAGATCTAACATTTTTTTTAGAAAGCCCTCACTCGACATTATGGGATCTTGATACAGAACAGTGAAAAATAAATGAGTGGCTCCTGTCAGCTCCCTAGCAGGCACCCATTGTGGTGCTGGAGAGAAATTGTATTTTTTCTTAAAGTAGGTGCCCCAATGCCCTCTTGGGGCACCCATAATACACCCTTTTATTGGGGGCACCCTCAGCCCCCACCCACTGAGCTAACTATGCTCCTGCATGGTCAGGAGCTGCATTTTTCTGTGCTCCTGCTCAGGTGGGAGTAAAGCAGTGTACCCTTTCCAGGTGTGTGTGGGTATGGAAAAAGATTATAGTCCCTGTCTGCACTCTCCTGGGTAGGGAAAACCAATTTCCAGGGGTAGGGCGTCCCAGGGCACTGCACAGGAACTGGGCCTCGGGTGATGGGGTTCCCAGGACCAATCCACAGCTCAGGGAGGTTCCCACCTCCCCAAAAAAGTCTGCCCTGGGGGATGTGGGTCTTCGGGGCCTCAAAGTGGCTTGTGGCAGAGGCCTGCAAGACCCCCTGCCCTAAAAAAAAAGAATAGGCCCACGGCTGGGGTCTCTGTGGCCTAAAAAGGTTCAATGAGAAAAGCTGGATGCCCTCCTCCCAGTTTTAAAAAGAATGACCTAAAGAGATGGGGTCCCAAGGGCCTAAAAAGGCACAATGAGGGTGCCACAATCATTAAAAAAATAATTAAAATGCGATCCAGGGGGGATAAGGCTTCTGGGGCATTAGCAATGCTCTGGGAGAGAGGACGCATGTCCCCTGTCACCCAAAAAATGAAGTGCACTGACTACTCCCAGTCTGGCCCACCTCATGGTGCTAAAACTTTAAATAGGTGTGATCTGTTTTGCCAATAAAAAACAATGATCTTTTGTCTAAGGCACTTCCCTATGATACCCTACGATCAGGCCTAGATGGGCAGGTTATCCCAACTCTGCCATTTTTTATATTCAGGACAGGTGACTGAGTCCAAGGGTCCTAAAATGGCTGTGGCTACATCTTTGTTGGCGGTAGCCAATCAGATAATATCTTTGAGATATGTCACCTCTGCTGGTCCTCCACTGCATGAAACATCTGTAAATTCTGAACTGTAATTTCTCAAAAACTATCAAAATGATTTTCACAAAAATCACAAAATGCATGCTTCTGGACCAGTATCTAGCTTTGTGCCAAACTTGGTGCTATTACATTCAGCTGTTTTGGCTGCATCTGTATCTAATTTTCCCATGGAAAAATATATCAAGAAAACACGTTTTGGGCCCCCCTTTTTCTCTGCCCTCACTTGATGGGTCACCCAGGAACATTCCAGAAAGAAGCTGAGGTGGACTAGACTTTGGGAAAGTTCTGTGAAGATTTGTCAAACTGTGCCAAAGTTACAGCAAATCAATAAATGTTTTTCCTATGGAAATGTGGTTCTAACGATAACAAGCCAATTAGTTATACTAGCATTCCTCTATATGTATATCACAGAGTGGTGGTAGCCACCCTGTAGTTATAGTTAGGATTCCCAAAGAGAGGAAGTCTGCAGATTTTTTTCTCGCTAGTAAGTTTGCGCTCTTTTAACAAATCTCAGTGAAACTTTACAGACCTATTGCTTTTTTTACATTGGTGGATGAAGCAAAGTTTCAAGGTGAGTAGGTAAAGGAGTGGAAAGAAAAAAGGTAGCCCCCAAAATTTACTTTTCCACCCATGCATTTTCTATAACCGTTTTGGGCAGATGTAGCGGCATGAAATTTGGCAGGAATATAGATTATGGTCTCAGACAAAAAATAAAAAAATATAATTAAAAAGCACTTAGCGCCCAACTCACACAGTAAGTATGGACTAAACTATGGCCCTCATTACATCTGCGGCAGTCTTTTCCGAAGACCGCCGCGGCCGCCGGAAGACTGCCAGTGCTGGGTCTTCCATTCACAGCCCCTCAACCCTCTTCCCTTGCGGATGACACTTGCTTCGCTCGAGGAGGTGCTCCTCAGTGAGGGGACGGGACCCGGCCCTCCCACTGCTGGCAGCGCCCTGCCACAAGAAGACCTCCACACAGAATTACGGGTCGTAATTCTGTGGGTGGTCTTTTTCTGGCGTGGTGGTGGATCCGCCTAAGTGCTGCCGACCGCCATCATGAATGCCTCCGGATATCCGACCACCTGCAGTGCAGATATCCAGTGGCAATCATAATATGGCGTTTGGAAGGTCTTCAGAAAAGACTGCTGCAGTCATAATGAGGGCCATAGTGTAGTATAGTGTACTTAAAAAAGTTTTAAAAATATATATATCAAAAACACTGTACTACACTACATTTACCTTTAAATCCCACAACACAGACTTAGTGCAAACTAACCAATATGGCAGTACTGGGGTGCTCATCAAACTTTATTTAAAATATATAATGTAATAAAACTACCTTACATTTCCACATACAGTCCAGAATGCACAGTAAGCATGGTCTAAACTTTATTGCGCACTTTCACAAAAAGTGTCCGAAGGCTTGCAATGTGAAGCACATGAATACATCAGTTAATCAATATTCACAGTTTCTTCAAAACACTAACACATTTATCGTTAATATCAGCACAACAATAGTTGTCACAATGAAGTCCAAATGTTGCATCACACGTGAGCTTGTGTTTATACAGGATTGGCTCCTGGTAAAACTTGAAGTGGACAAATTTCTAATTGAGACCCAATGCATTTCGGGTGTGAACCGTTCATCAGGGGTAACTATGAAACAAATATATAATAACATGGAATCAGGTACAGATCAGTCCTCAATCATGATTTGTGTGCAGCATCCAGATACAAAACTAAAGATACCAGTGTCTATGCATGATAAATGAATGTCAGAAGCTTAAGTGTATCCATCTCCCAAATGTTAACAGACACCATACTTTATGTCAATAGAAAGAAAGAAAAGAGTGTTGTGTGACATTGTTGTGTTTTCAGTGCTCACATCCCCTTGTATGAATACGTGAACCACAAAAGTAAGAAGATGCACCTCAACCCAAATGTGAACGAGCCACAACACCCATAGAGCTCAGTGAAGCAGGATTGCAGTTATCCACTTAATCTTCTCCTTGCTGTGCGGCAAAGAGGGAACACTTAAAAACTGACTGCAGAGTAAACATAACAACTGACAAAAACATCAGTGAAAAAAATGTGAACTGCGGTTCTAAATCACCCAAAGTGATACTAAAAGAGTACCTCCAATAAGACCCCTGGGTCCCAGCTGAATGACCACGGTATATTAAATGAGGTGTGATGCCGCCGAATAGCAAATCCAGCCCAAAAAACAAAAAAGATGTGAAATAATATGAATGCAACGTAGACAAAACAGAAGCGCTCGAATATGGGAAGCCGTTCATGTAAAAATTACAGCTTCCCATATAGGACACCTCCTGAAATGCATAGCTTGCTTCAAAATGAATGACACACACCAGAATGAATGTACTATGTGTCAAAATAATTATGATACCTGGCAGAGTGATTCTGAATTGAACCAAAACAAATATTCAACCTGGCAGATTGAATATGCTACTTAGTGATTAATATGAATAACACACACACCGAATTGAATAAGAATAAGAAATATACTGAATTACGTATCAAGCATACTGAAATGAATATGGCCCTCACTGTAAACAATAAAGCAATTGTTGAAACAAATACAATATTCATCAAAAAGAATGGGACATTTCTTGAAATGATTGACATATGCCAAGAGGAATATGACATACATTGAAATGAATATGATAGATTGAAATGAATATAAGGTACTGAAATGAATATATTATATTCTGAAAAGAAAATAATGCACATTGAAAATAATATAAGGTACACTGTAATGAACATTAAACATGTTGCAATTAACTTGAATTGTGTTGAAATGAATATTACCAAGATGACAAACAATATGAGACATATAGAAATGAATAGGAGATGATTGAAAATGAATATGCCTTGTGTTGAAATTAATGTAACCCCATTGAATTGAAGTTGACATGCCTTCAAATGATTATGACCAAAGCTGAAATTCTCATGACATTTGTTAAAGTGAATATGGCATGCCTTGAAATAATCTGACACATATTAACATGAATTGATAAGCTGCATCATAAAATTAATACGACAAGTGCTAATATGAATTTGACATCCATTGAAATAAATATAACTTTGATCGAATGTTAAAATTAATATGACATGAGTTGAAATTAATATGATCTTCATTAAAATGAATTTAAACATGTTTTAAAATGAATTCAAGTAACATTAAATTGATCGTGACATTTATCACAACGAATATGGCTTACATTGAAAGTAATATGATATACATTGACATGATTATGATATGTGTTGCAATGGATATTATTCTTGAGATGTGATTGAAATTGAGATGTGTTAATATGAATGAAGCATCCCTTGAAAGGAATAGGACACATGCTACAATGAATTTGACATGCATTGAAGCGAATATGAGCTCCACTGAAGTGAATTCAACATGTCTTAAATTGTATATGACCAATGCTGAAATTAAAATGAAACTGGTCAAAATGAATATGTTATGCATTGATGCTGAAATGATACACAGTAAAATAAATATTGTACAGTATATATTGAAATGAATAAGACATGTTGTAATGGATATGACCCCTGCTAAAGTTATTATGACGGGTGATAAGGTGAATATGACATGCATTGAAATGAATGACATTCATTGAAAGGAATATTACACATGTTAAAGATTAATACAAGCCACTTTGAAATGAATATGACACCTGGTGAAATTAATATGGCCCACATCAAAATTAATATCACATTCTGTTACATGAATATGACACTTTTTGAACTGAATACGAAACTGTGAGATAAATGTAGCATGCTTTGAAATGAATTAAGCACATATCGAAATGAACACAAGCCATGTTTAAATGAATATGACCGCTGTTTAAATGAATATGGCTTGCATTGAACTTATGTTGATTTGCTTTAACATTAATATTACATATTGAAATTATTATTGCATATTCTCAAAGGGTATAATATGGACTAAAATGAATTAGCTAAAATTAATATACCACACATTAAACAGAATAAAAAACAAGGAACCAGCCTTTACCACGCGTCCATTACATGCATCCATTTACAATGCAGGTAAGTATTTGTACACTTGTCACACAGTATTTCATTATGCAGGTAAGTATTTTTGTAAATAACATAATTTTTTAGGAGCGCGCAGAGGTAAAGGAAGGTGTTAGAAATGGGGTCTCTAGCTGGCAGTGGTTTACACCCTGTCCAAGTATGGACCCTCACTCTAGACAGAGTAAGGGAGTGACACTTCTAAGATAACCCCAGCTCACAGCCTTGGTAGCTTGGTACGAGCAGTCAGGCTTATCTCAGAGACAATGTGCAATGTATTTGTACACACAAACACACAGTAACACAGTGAAAACAGCACAAAAGTACTCCACACCAGTTTAGAAAAATAGCCAATATTTATCTGAATAAAACAAGACCAAAACGACAAAAAATCCAACATACACAAGCAAAGATACAAATTTTAAAAGATTAAGGGCCTCATTATGAGTTTGGTGGTCTGTGCACCGCCATGGTGGCGGTCCGACTGCCATCTGCTTGGTGGTCAGACCACCGTATTAGGATGCTGGCAGTCCCATCGAGGAAAGACTGCTGCTGTCCCACTGGCACTGCCAGGTAGGGCAGACCACCACGGTGGCGAGGCTGGCCAGACAGCTCAACGGAGCCAGTTTTTAAGAGGCAAACATTATGATGTTGCCTACCGCTAACATGACTGTGGCAGTTCAATCACCACATCCCAGCAGGTGGAAATGGAGAGTATAAAGGAAGCAACTCATCAGCAGGCAGTGGCACACATCCTGTACTGCCATGGAGCCTGCGCCAGGGTACCGAAGCCAGGAAGGACAGGGGCAATCCTTGAGTCCCCCTGGGGGACTGACGGGAACAAGTTTCCATCAATCACAATGGAGCGTGCTGGTGTCAGTGGGGGTCACGGGGCCAAGAGCGGGGAAGAAGCAGGAAGTACGGACGAGGTGGGCAGAATGGCTGACGAAGAGAAGGAGCCAGAGGGACCTTGGAAGGAGGAGGAGGGACGCAGAACGGCTGACGAAGAGGAGAAGGAGCCGGAGGGACCTCGGAAGCAAGAGGAGAGCAGGAAGAAGACAGATACACTGCACGACAGAAGAGGGAAGAAACCAGACACACCAGGAGAGAAGGAAGTGAGCGGAAGAGCCAGCCACGTTCCCGGAGGGACGTGGCTCTCGCAGGTACAGGACCGTGTGTACGGTTCATTTTATAACTTGCTGGGTACTTCTGAGGGGAAGCTGGGAGGTGGTATGGGCAACTGGGAAGCACATCACTAAAGGGAAAGAGGGTCAGGACCTCTTGAGACGATAAAAACACAACTACACCACATTTTAGGCGAGCACTGGTGGTTTAATTGATTATCTGGACCATTACTGCACTCTATTGTATACCAGATCAAGGGGCATATTTATACTCCGTTTGCGCCGAATTTGCGTCGTTTTTTTCGACGCAAATTCGACGCAAAACTAACTCCATATTTATACTTTGGCGTTAGACGCGTCTAGCGCCAAAGTTCATGGAGTTAGCGTCAATTTTTTGCGTGAACACCTTCCTTGCGTTAATGATATGCAAGGTAGGCGTTCCCGTCTTAAAAAATAACTGCGATGCATATGCGTCGTATTTATACTCCCGGGCAAAAATGACGCCCGTGAGTGGGCGGGACTAAAAAACCCGCATTAGCGCCGGATTTTAGCGCCTGGGTCAGGGCAGGCGTTAAGGGACCTGTGGGCTCAGAATGAGCCCAGAGGTGCCCTCCCCTGCCCCCAGGGACACCCCCTGCCACCCTTGCCCACCCCAGGAGGACACCCAAGGATGGAGGGACCCACCCCAGGGACATTAAGGTAAGTCCAGGAAAGTATTTTTTTTTTTTTTTGTGGCATAGGGGGGCCTGATTTGTGCCCCCCTACATGCCACTATGCCCAATGACCATGCCCAGGGGACAGAAGTCCCCTGGGCATGGCCATTGGGCAAGGGGGCATGACTCCTATCTTTGCTAAGACAGGAGTCATTTCAATGGGGGATGGGCGTCGTAAAAAAATGGCGCAAAGCGGGTTGTGGCGATTTTTTTGCCTCAGCCTGACTTGCACCATTTATGGACGCCCATACGCCATTTTCCCCCTACGCCGGCGCTGCCTGGTGTACGTCGTTTTTTTTAACGCACACCAGACAGCGCCGGCGGCTAACGCCGGCTAACGTCATTCAATAAATACGGCGCCCGCATGGTGCTTCAGAATGGCGTTAGCCGGCGCTAATTTTTTTGACGCAAAACTGCGTTGGCGCAGTTTTGCATCAAAAAGAATAAATATGGGCCCAAATGTCCTATAGGAGCAGGACATAAGGGTCTGAAGAACGAACACTAAACCGCATGCATGATGACACACACCTATCGTAGGGATGCACTGTTGTTCTTTTCCTTTTCTTTTTCCTCATAAGGACACCAAAGAAGTGACTCAACTGGCTATTATTCTTTATTAACCCCCTCCCCCACTACAAATAGCACTCCCACCTTAAAGTGCAGAACATTAAATAAAGAAATAATGAAACATGACCAGAAGTGGATATTAAAATACGTACCTGATGGAGACTCCTTGTTTTCTCTTCTTTCCTTCTCTTGCTGGCTACATGGGAGCTGATAAGCGGAGAAGCTGGTACCTGTAAAGGTAAGGAAAGGGAAAGAGGTTACCAGGGACAGAAGACCAAGACCAGTACTAAAACAAACCCGAACTCTTAATAGACTATAAAAGTACAACGCAATCGCAAAGCATCTAAACTTCTGGTGGGAAATAAAAATAATCTGTTTATTTCACTACCCCAGTGTCATGTATATGCGTATACCTCCAGAATATTACACAGATCTTCCCCTTACAGGAATCGTCCTATTACAGTGATGCCAGAAGTGTGATTTCCCGTTCTACAGACAGGAAACTGTCATGGAGGTAAAGCCTACCCTTGCTGACATGATAGTGCAGCTGGCCGAGGGACAAAGACATTTACAGCTCCTCTGATAGGAACAATTGAAAGAGGCACGTTTTGATCAAGACGCTGTGCAGAATGCCTTAAAAAACAAGCCACAATAATTGCAAGTAATCAATTAGTTCACAAGACGGCTTTAGAGAAACTCACTGAGACTATTGCTACTACTAGAGTACATCCCGATGTACCTAACTCGGTCTCTCAAAAATATCAGGCGGGGGAGGACCCAGATTCTTGCTTTGCTAACTTGGAGAGGGTTGCTACTTCCGCTGGTTGGCCACAGGATCATTGGGGACAATATATTGCCCCTTTGTTAACTGGGCATTTGCAATCAGCTTATCAAGCGGCCAATCCCGGTGGGATTACCCACAGATACGGATATCAAAAAGGCAATTTTAGAAAGGATTGGTCTAGACAAAGAGAGTTATAGACTTTGTTTTCATCTACCCAAATGGAGTCCATTGGAAAATCCTTGTGCACTCTTCTATAGAGTACAAGATGAGGGTTACAAGTGGTTAAACCCCACTGAGTCTACCAAAGAGAAGATTCTCCAGGCAATCCTGTTAGAATAATACGTAGATGCATTACCTAACCCCATGAGAAATTGGATAAGACAGCATCCTGATGTTTCCATTTCCTCGGCCATTGAGCTGGCATCTGCCTATCATAGAGTGCCGTATTTTCGAGGTACCATGGGAAGAAGCTTACCAGCGGTTACAAAAAACCCTCTCCCTAGCTCCCTTGGGAAAAGTACTGTTAACTTTACCCCTGAAAAAATAAACCACCAATCCACGCACCAATAAAGGATCTCATGTAGTCCCTCATGTTAAAATTGTGCTGAATGGGGAAATATAGCAAGGAATTGTCCACATAAACGATCAACAGCAGATCCCATGGAAATAGGATTGGCCAAGGGAAAAGTGCTATGGGCAGGAGGCACATCCCCTAGGTATATGATCAACCTGAATGTAAACAAAACATCCAAACAAGCATTAGTAGATTCAGGATGCAGTCATAGCATCATAAAGGACAAATTGATTAAGCAGGACCGATGACTACAGGAAGAAACTGTAGTCATTACCTGTGTACATGGAGACAGTAAAAGATATCCTGTTGCAGAGATTTTTATGAATTGGAGAGGCTGGGAAGACAAACTGAAGGTGGGAGTGATCCCCAAGCTGGTTGAGGACATCATCATTGGTATGGATTATGCTGGGTTCCCTTCCATTTTAGACAATATAGACACGACAAGCACAAAATAATCATGGTTACAAGAGGCTCCCTTCTGTAAGGAAGATATTGAACCAACTAAACTCAAAGCGCACCTTACTAAAAGACAAAAATGACCCTAAAAAGCCACATATTGACTGGATAACCCAAGTAATGCTGTGGGGAATATTATTAATGAGAAACGGGTACTAACCAGTGCAGGAGAGTTCAGGATATGTCAAAGAGATGACCCCTACCTTAAAAACATCTGAACCACAGCAACAACTGACCCTACAGAGCAGGTGGGTCCCTATTTTCAGATTAAAAATGGGTTATTATATAGGTGTGTCCAACAACAAGGAAGTACAAAAATGCAGTTAGTAGTTCCCAGGGACTACAGAGAACAGGTGTTGCATTTAGTCCACGGGCATGTAGGGGGAGGACATTTTGGTTGACACAATACCGAAAAATGTCTCCTAGGGTGGTTTTATTGGCCAGGAGTGTATGGGGATATAAGGAGACACTGTCAACAATGTCCTAAGTGTCAATTAATGAACCCCAGTAATGAGCCAGGGGCCCCTCTATGTCCCTTACCAATTATAGAAACTTCTTTCACAAGAGTGGGTATGGATTTAGTGGGACCACTAGTGGCTTCTTCCAGGAGTTATCAATACATCTTAGTCCTGGTTGATTATGCCACAAGATATCCAGAGGCTACTCCTCTCAGCAGTATGACGACCAAGAGCATAGCGCAGGCCATGATTGGGTTCTTCTCTAGAGTGGGGTTTCCGAAGGAGATTCTTACAGATCAAGGAACCCCATTTATGTCTCGATTAATGGCTGAGGTCTGTCAATACTAGAGATCAGACAGATTCGAACATCTGTCTATTATCCACAAACAGATGGCCTTGTCGAAAGATACAATAAAAGCATCAAGAATTTGTTACGAAAAACCATAAATGAGACGAGGAAAGACTGGGACAAAAGACAACCATTAGTCCTATATGCTATCCGAACCCATGTCCAGACTCCTACCGGACATAGCCACCTTGGGCTGTTATTTGGGAGGCAATCATGAACTCTGTTAGACATGACAGCAGAAGGGTGGGAAGAAACCACAGAAGAAGCTAAAGACAGTCTAACTTATACCAGGGAGTTAAAAGAAAACCTAAACTCAGTTTGGGATGAAGTACATTCCCATCTTGAGGAGAGTCAGGGAAGACAGAAGAAGCAATATGATGTAGGCAAGAAACTACACAAATTGACTTTAGGTAAAACAGTTTTGATTCTGTTGCCCACCTCCCAAAACAAACCTCTAGCAAAATGGCAAGGTCCCTACCGAATTATGGACAAAATAACCCCAGTTACTTTTAGAATAGAAATACCAGAAGGTTCCAATAAAAGTCAAATCTACCATATAAATTTACTAAAAGAGTGGAAAGAGAATGAGACCCCTACTTCTACGAACAATACCACCTTGTTCATTACAACGACCCAACCTTTAGGGATACCGGTTCTTCCCACACTGGAGAAAGAAGACCAACAGATAGAACCTACATATGGGACAAAGTTAACTGAAGAACAAAAAACCCAAATGAAGCTGATAGTGAATAACAATTGAGAGGTTCTTTAAAAAATGAGGTAAAACCAATTTAATTCAACACCATTTTAGAACTATAGAAGGAAAGGTCTCTAGACAAAAACAATATTGATTACCTGAAGCTCGACGACAGCTAGACAAAAAAGAGGCAGGCATCATAGAGCCGTCCTTTAGTCCTTGGTGTTCCTCCGCGTTTTTAGTTCCCAAACCAAATGGAAATGTTAGATTTTGTATCGATTTCCGTCAGCTTAATTCCCTATCTCAATTCGATACATATCTAATGCCTCGAGTTTCTGATTTGCTTGAGCGCCTATGTCAGGCCCGGTTTCTGACTACACTAGACCTGACAAAAGGGTACTGGCAAATTCCCCTAAACCCTTCCGACGAAGAGAAAACAGCCTTTGCTACTTCTTCGGGGCTATATCAATTTACTATGATACCCTTCGGATTACACGGAGCCCCTGCTACATTTCAAAGGTTAATAGATATTGTATTAAGACCCCACCAAGAATGTGCAGCAGAATATCTAGACGACATTGATATTTATAGTCACACTTTGGCACAACACTTAGATCAAGTGTCTAAAGTCCTACAGGTCATACGAGAAGCCAGGTTAACGGCAAATTCAGGGAAGTGTAACATAGTGTCAGAGTCACCAGATCCTCAGGGTCCGTGCACGTTCTCAACACTTCCACCACAAGACAGCTCCAATACTCTGATTAGATTTATCACATAGTCTAAGAGAGTCCAAGTGGGGAAAAGGGGATTAGGACGGGAACAGCTGGGAAGGAGACCTGTAGGAAGCAAAAGGTTAAAACACAACATCAAAATTATATCTCATGAAATCAGTACCATGCTACAACTCTAAGCTTCGTCTTTTCCGAAAAAACATGAACAACCCTAGAATAATCCTAAAACTGACTAGGCTTTAGATGACCGAATACCTGAGGAGGAAACAGGAAAAGTTAAATAGGACTTTCAGATTCGAGTACTTTCTTTAGCATGAGAATCAGGAAACACTCTGAGCAATTTCTAAACAACCATATGAATCTCCTTTTAGGAATACATATCGGGAACACACAGCATTACATCTAGAACTCTGGTATTGTTATGTTCATCTCAGAAAAAAACATTGGGAAGTAAATTGCGCACATTGCAGATGTTTATAAGAGTATTAAACACCATAAAGGTTTGTGCACCATGAAATCACACAACGTAGATTCAAGGAATAAATCACGCGACATGTCAACTTGAAATGCTACCAAGAAAATGTCTTAGAATGGTAGCGTACAGTAACTTACATTATTTATACACGAGGAAAGAATTGCGCGTCTTGCGGATTCAAATGCCACCATACAAAAGCCAAGAAATGGTAGCGCACAATGAATAACATGAAAAAACACTCAAGGAAAGAATCGCGCGTGTTGCCGATTCGAATGCCACCATGTAAATGCCAGAAAATGGTAGCGCACAATGAACAGCATGAATTACACACGAGAAGTGAATCGTGCGTTTCGCCGATTTGAATGCCACCATGTAAATGTCAAGAAAAGTAGCGCGCAATGAACAACAAAGTTAAATGCTCATGAAACGAGTTGCACGTCTTGCCAACTCGTAAAACATCATGTAAATGTCAAGAAATATCAGCGCGCAATGAACAATAATGTAATAATGAAGTCAAATCTTTATGGAATAAATTGCGCGTCCTCCCTATTTGCAAACCACCATACAAATGTCAAAAAATGGCAGATGGCAGCGCACAAGTAATCTGTTATTCATTTAAGAATTAAAACCAAAAATATGAAGATTCTCAATTACGGTGTTGGGAAATGTCCAAACACCGTCTTACCGCCTGGAAACAGTGATCGCCAATGAGAGATGAGTGCAGAAGACTGGAAAATCCAAATAGGCCACCGGGACAGGAGCTCAGGAAGAAGCTGCTGCTCTGCACCGGTACCTCTGAATAGTGAGCACTGGAAGTTGGGCTGACTCTCTTTTATAGAGTCTTGGCCCAGCCTAGAACCACGCCCAGGCATGTTGCAGGGAAAGTCTCCAGAAGGCCCTGGAAAGGGACCACACCCTAACACACTCAGAATGTCTGCAGCAATACATTGTAAATGTTCAGTATTTATAAGCACCTTAAAAATTAATCTTTTGGATGGAATTCTGCAATACAAAAGTTTAAACAATAACATATCATCACAATGCATAAATTACTTCATCTTGCAGGTGTTGGGTTTTTGCATTCTAGATGCCCGTAGAGCGCGCACTGTCCTGGTGTTGACAGTACTCCCCTCTCCCAGGCGCACTCTAGGGCCTGGTTTATCTGGATTGAGACGATGAAAGGGTCTCACAAGTACTGGAGCATGAACATCAGATGCGGAAACCCATGAATTACTTTCAGGGCCATAACCTTTCCATGAGATTAAGTACCATAGGTTACGCCCTCTCAGTTTAGAGTCCAACACTTTCTTGACTTCATATTCTTCTTCCCCCTGTACTAGAACAGGAGCTGGATGAGGGCGGACCTTTTGGACTGCCTTTTTTAAGAGGGAAGTATGGAACACTGGATGAATCCATAATGATTTTGGCAATTGTAGTTTATAGGTCACAGGATTGATTTGCTGAAGAACAGTGTAAGGACCTATAAATTTGGGGTTGAACATGTGCTTCGTCTTGAAGTCTATATGTTTTGTGGAAAGCCACACTTTGTCACCAGGTTGATACTGCGGTCCCTCACAATGTTTCTTGTCATAATACCTTTTGTATTTTTGTTTGCCTTTTTCTAAATGTTGTTGAATCGATTTCTGAGTTTGATTCAAATGTTGAATGATTTCTGACACAGCTGGAGTGAGAGGGCTTTCTTGAGGAATTGTAATGGGCAAGGTGTCAGGATGATAGCCAAACAAACCAAAGAAGGGTGTAACGCCAGTAGAAGTGTGGAAGGAGTTGTTGTAGGCTAACTCAGCTAACCAGAGCATTGATGTCCATGAATTAAGTGCTTTTTCAGCGTAAGCACGTAGGTATTGCTTCAAAGTCTGATTTAGTCTCTCCGTTTGACCATCTGTTTGAGGATGGTGGCTAGTAGATAGGGTAGATGTCACTTGGAGTGTTTTACACCATGTCTTCCAGAAGTTGGAGGCAAATTGCGATCCCCGATCGGAGAGGATCACTTTTGGCAGGCCATGATAACGAACCACTCTATTCAGTAAGATAGTTGCCAGTTCACTAGAGGTGGGTAATTTCTTACAGGCAATGAAATGTCCATATATCGTGAGACTATCTACTACCACCAGAATTACTGAATGCTGTTGAACCACTGGCAGACCTGTAATAAAGTCTAAAGAGATGTGTTCCCACGGACGACTTGGGGTTGGGAGTGGGTGTAACAACCCTTTCGGTTTTGAATGACTTGTTTTAGTGCGAGCACAGACTTCTCAGTTGTTTACCATTGTTTTTACATCCTTTGTTAAGGTAGGCCACCAAAAATAGCGTTGGATTAATTCAAGAGTTTTAGGAGTACCAGGGTGACCTGCTGTAGGTATAATATGCAACCAATGAAACACTATCTTGCGAAGTTTGGTAGAGGGCACGAACAAACGAGCATCGTAAAAGGGTAATCCTTGCTTGATTGATCTTTTCAGATCTGCTTGGGCCCACGCCTGCCATTTTTCAACAGTGAATGAATTGCGGATGTCTTCAAAGAAATCTTCTGTTTTTATGATACATAGGACCTTGTCAGGACCAATGATAGCTCTGGAGGTTTGAACTGCATGCAATGTGGTAGACTCTTGGCGGGACAAGGCATCAGCTTTGCGATTATCTTTACCAGGCCGGAAGGTTACCACAAAATCAAACTCTGGAAAAAACAGCATCCAGTGTAATTGCCGAGGAGTCAAAAGTCTGGCAGAACTCATGAATTGAAGATTGCGATGATCAGTATATACTGTGACAGTATATTTAGCTCCCAACAAATGATGTCTCCATTCTTTAAAGGCGTCACGAATCGCCAGAAGCTCTTTTTCAGCAATGACATAGTTCTGTTCGGCTTCGTTCAACTTCCGAGACATGTAAGCTACAGGATGAAGCTGACCAGTGTCTTTGTTTCGTTGTGACAAGACTGCTCCTATCGCCACATCTGAAGCATCAGCTTCCACTATGAAAGGTCGATCCGCATCTGGATGAGTCAAGACTGGGGCAGTGGAGAAAGCTTCTTTCAAAGTTGAAAAGGCTTGGTCTGCTTCTGGGGACCATACACATTTTTCTTTCTTTCTTAATAACTTAGTAATTGGAGCCACTGTCTGGGAGAAATGATTGATGAACCTCCTGTAAAAATTTGCAAAGCCCAGGAAACATTGTACATCACGAACAGTCTTTGGGATGGGTCAATCAGATACGGCTTTTACTTTCCTTTCTGCCATCAGCATACCTTGAGGGGTAAGGATAACCCCTAAAAACTCAACTGTGGTAACATGAAACTCACACTTGGTTAGCTTGCAATATAAATGGTGTTTACGAAGGGCTGCCAAAATTTTCTTGACATGTTGAACATGTTCATTTTCATTGTCTGAGTAGATCAAAATGTCATCAATGTAAACTATGGCAAAGATATCGAGGTACTCTCTAAGAACGTCATTTAAGAAAAATTGAAATGCTGCTGGAGCATTGCACAGACCAAAAGGCATGACAGTGTATTCAAAAAGGCCATATCTTGTTTTGAATGCTGTTTTCCATTTGTCACCCTCTCTCATTCTGACCAAATGGTAAGCACCTCGAAGATCAAGCTTCGTGTAGATTTTTGCTTTCTTTACTTGTTCCAGTAAGACCGGAATTAGAGGCAAAGGATATTTGTTCTTGATGGTGATTTTATTCAAGCCCCTATAGTCGATACAAGTTCGAAGCTCTCCGTTCGCTTTTGGAACAAAAAACAAAGGAGAAGCTGTGGGAGATTTAGAGGGGCGGATGAAACCATTCTCTAAGAATTCATCCAAGTATTTTCGTAAATGTTGATTTTCATGTTCTGACAGGGCATACACACGACAGTGGGAAGTATTCCCCTTGGGACTAGATCAATTTGACAGTCATAAGATCTATGAGGAGGTAAGTTCTCTGCTTCCTTCTCATCAAATACATGTTCATAAGACGAATACTGTTTGGGCAACTGAACTTCTTTCTCTGCGGCGGTAGCTATGTAAGAATGGCGAACTTCCGATTCTTGAGTCCTTTGGAGACAATTTTCTTTACATAGCACTGATGAGAACACGATCTTTCGTTCAGCCCAATTAATCTCTGGATTGTGATGAGTTAACCATGGCAAGCCAAGGATGATCCCATACTGGGGAGCATTGATCACGTCAAGGATGAGTTCCTCTTTATGTTTCTTTCTTTGATTTTTACCTTCACAAATTATTGTCAAGGGGACAGTCTGAAGAGTTATCGGACCTCCAGTCAAGAGTTTTCCATCAACTGCCTGGATGGTTTCTGGAGTTTTCTTTTCAATACATGAGATCCCCCATGCACGAACCAAATGGGCGTCAACAAAGTTTCCGGTAGCCCCAGAGTCGACTAGAGCCTTCATGAAATAGGTCTTTTTCTTGACCTGCACTCTTATTCCCAATTTTAGATGTTTGGATTGTGAAGGATCCACGGTGACACCCAAGAGCAACCCTTCTCTGCAACTTGGGTGCTTTAGATTTTCCAACTCGACTGATGCATTGGTTGCAACTTTCTGAACTGGGCCTCGCTTGCTCTTTGTTTTGATTGGACAATCTTTGGCGAAATGACCTTTCCGCCCATGACCGGTCCTTTTCGTCTTTGGTCAAAGGTCTCCTGATGGTTCCAATTTCCATCGGTTCCGGCGTTCTTTCTCTCGGAGTTCTTGAGTCTTTGTTATCATGAGCATGCCAAGAATTTTTTTCAGTCTTTTTACGCGTTCCTTTTCGTTCATTTAAACGATGATCAAGCCTCAAGACAAGGTTTATTAAATCTTGACAGTTTGCAGGTTGTGGGTCGATTTGCGCTAAGATGTCTTTTAGCTCCTCTTTGAGTCCCCTGTAAAACAAGGGCGCTTGTTTTTCTTCAGGCCAGGATGTCTCAGCGACCAGCCAATTAAAGTAGGCTAAATATGACACTTAGGGCCAGATGTAGCAAAAAAAAAAAATTGCGACTTGCAAATTGCGAGTCCCAGCGACTCGCAATTTGCAAGTCGCAAATTGGTATGCAGTACGGTGTCTCAGACACCGTCTGCGACTCGCTATGGGGTCGCAATGACCCACCTCATTAATATTCATGAGGTGGGTCACAAATTGCGGCCCCATAGGGAGTCTAGGCACTCGCAAATATGGAGGCCTGCTGTCGTCAGCAGACCTCCATGTTCGTGACTGCTTTTAAATAAAGCATTTTTTTTTTTTAAGTGTAGCCCGTTTTCCTTAAAGGAAAATGAGCTGCACTTAAAAAAAAAATCCGAAACCTTTTGTTTCGTTTTTTTCCACGGCAGGTAGTGGTCCCTTGGACCACTACCTGCCCTGAAAAAATGTTTGTGGGTCCATTCGCAAAGGGGAAGGGGTCCCATGGGGACCCCTTCCAATTTGCGAGTGGGTTACCATCCACTTGAAGTGGATGGTAACTGCGACTCCATTTGCGACCGCATATGCGGTCGCAAATGGAATTGCATACCACTCAGAATCGCAAATAGGAAGGGAACACCCCTTCCTATTTGCGATTATGAAATGCATATTGAAAGTCGGTCCCGACTCGCAATATGCATTTCTGCATAGGGAAATGCGTTAAGCGAGTCGCAAACGGCAAATTTTGCCGTTTGCGAGTCGCTAAACGTTTCCTGCATCTGGCCCTAAGTCCTGATTCCCTTGGCGTAACTCTAATAATTCACGATCTGCTGACTGTGTTTCAGTTCTATGATCTAAAACTCTCTCAAATTCACGAACAAAATTTTTCCAGCTGTACAACAGGGGACTATTTTTACGCACAAGAGGAATAGCCCAGGTAGCTGCATCTCCAGACAGATATGACAACAAGAAAGCTACTTTAGACTGGGCATCGGGGAAAGTATGTGGTCTGCAGGTGAAGTGAAGTTCCACTTGAACCAGAAAAGATTGCGCTTTCAAGGGATCACCTGAGAAGCGTTCTGGGGGAGCTAAAGGAATGGCTGAAGGAACATTGAGGGAAATGTTAGTCGGACTACCTCCAGAAGTCTGAGAAGAAGTACCTGGCCAAGACACACCTGTGGGACTTTGGGCCTTATTTATACTTTTTGGTGCAAAACTGCACTAAGGCAGTTTTGCCCCAAAAAGTTTTGCACCGGCTTGCACCATTTTTTAGCACCAGCTGGGCACCATATTTATGGAATGGTGCAAGCCGGTGCAAAGGGTAGGCTAGCTTAAAAAAAAATGACGTTAGGCAGTTTTGAGTCAAAATAAATGATTCTGACCAGATTAACATCATTTTTTGATGCTAAGGGGCATATTTATACTCTGTTTGCACTGAATTAGCGTCATTTTTTTAAACTCTAATTCAGTGCAAAACTAACTCCATATTTATACTTTGGTGCTAGACCCGTCTAGCACCAAATTTATGGAGTTAAAGTCATTTTTTGGAAGTGGAAACCTACCTTGCCTTAATGAGATGCACGGTAGGCGTTCCCGTGCAAAAAAATGACTCTATGGCCTTAACACCATATTTATACTCCCATGTAAAAATGGTGCAAGGGAGGAAGGAGGGGTCAAAAAATGGGGCAAAGCTTGCTTTGCCCCATTTTTTAAGACCTGGGTCAGGGCAGGTGTTAGGGGACCTGTGGCCCTATTTCCATGGTGGAACACCATGGAATAAGCCCAGAGGTGCCCTCCCTAGGCCCTAGGGGCACCCCCACCCACACTAGAGGGACTGCGAGGATGGGGGACCCCATCCCAGGTAAGTACAGGTAAGTGCATTTTATTTTTGAAAGTGCCATAGGGGGCCCTGAAATGGGCCCCCATACATGGCACCGGGTGCAATGGCGATGCCCAGGGGAACCCTGTCCTCTGTGCTGGCCACTGGGGTGGTGGGCATGACTCCTGCCTTTTCTAAGGCAGGAGTCATGTGGCATGGTAGGTTTAGCACCATAAAATGACGCTAATCTGGCTAGAGTCAGTTTTTTTTACTCTAACCTGCCTAAAGCCATTGTTTGGTGCTAAACCCTCTTCTTCCATACTGCCAGCCCCACCCGACTAAAGTCATTTTTTAAAACTCTAGCCTACCCTTTGCACCGGCTTGCACCATTCCATAAATATTGTGCCCGGCTGGTGCACAGAAATGGTGCAAGCCGGTGCTAAACTTTTTGGTGCAAAACTGAGTTAGTGCAGTTTTGCAGCAAAAAGTATAAATAAGGGCCAATATTTTGTAAGTTTGCGCCACTTTTGTGTCATAAAATGACGTTAATGCGGTGCAAAAAAAGTTTAAATCAGGGCCTTGGTGCTAGATGGGTCTAGCACCAAAGTATAAATATGGAGTTAGTTTTGCACCGAATTAGAGTAAAAAAAAATGACACTAATTTGGTGCAAACAGAGTATAAATATGCCGCAGAGTATAAATATGCCCCTAAATATGGCCTTAAGGCCATAGAGTCATTTTTTGCATGGGAACGCCTACCTTGCATCTCATTAAGGCAAAGTAGGTCTCCACTTTCAAAAAATGACTTTAACTCCATAAATTTGGTGCTAGAGGGGTCTAGCACCAAAGTATAAATATGGAGTTAGTTTTGCACCGAATTAGAGTTAAAAAAAATGACACTAATTCGGTGCAAACAGAGTATAAATATGCCCCTTTGTTCTTTCTTCTCAACCTTATTCTGTAACTGACTCACCCTCTCAGCTAGACTATTTGTCAAATCCTTTGATGATACCACTTCTGACTGGAGCTGGGTTATAGTCTTGACTAGCTCGTCCAGTGTGGCCATGCTGAGAACATACACAAACTAGGAGGATAATAATTTGTGGGCTCACTATTCTGTCAGAGTCACCAGATCCTCGGGGTCCGTGCACGTTCCCAACACTTCCACCACAAGACAGCTCCAATACTCTGATTAGATTTATCACAGAGTCTAAGAGAGTCCAAGTGGGGAAAAGGGGATTAGGACGGGAACAGCTGGGAAGGAGACCTGTAGGAAGCAAAAGGTTAAAACACAACATCAAAATTACATCTCATGAAATCAGTACCATGCTACAACTCTAAGCTTCGTCTTTTCCGAAAAAACATGAACAACCCTAGAATAATCCTAAAACTGACTAGGCTTTAGATGACCGAATACCTGAGGAGGAAACAGGAAAAGTTAAATAGGACTTTCAGATTCGAGTACTTTCTTTAGCATGAGAATCAGGAAACACTCTGAGCAATTTCTAAACAACCATATGAATCTCCTTTTAGGAATACATATCAGGAACACACAGCATTACATCTAGAACTCTGGTATTGTTGTGTTCATCTCAGAAAAAAACATTGGGAAGTAAATTGCGCACATTGCAGATTTTTATATGAGTATTAAACACCATAAAGGTTTGTGCACCATGAAATCACACAACGTAGATTCAAGGAATAAATCATGTGACATGTCAACTTGAAATGCTACCAAGAAAATGTCTTAGAATGGTAGCGCACAGTAACTTACATTATTTATACACGAGGAAAGAATTGCGCGTCTTGCCGATTCAAATGCCACCATACAAAAGCCAAGAAATGGTAGCGCACAATGAATAACATGAAAAAACACTCAAGGAAAGAATCGCGCATGTTGCCGATTCGAATGCCACCATGTAAATGCCAGAAAATGGTAGCGCACAATGAACAGCATGAATTACACACGAGAAGTGAATCGCGCGTTTCGCCGATTCGAATGCCAGCATGTAAATGTCAAGAAAAGTAGCGCGCAATGAACAACAAAGTTAAATGCTCATGAAACGAGTTGCACGTCTTGCCAACTTGTAAAACATCATGTAAATGTCAAGAAATATCAGCGCGCAATGAACAATAATGTAATAATGAAGTCAAATCTTTATGGAATAAATTGCGCGTCCTCCCTATTTGCAAACCACCATACAAATGTCAAAAAATGGCAGCGCACAAGTAATCTGTTATTCATTTAAGAATTAAAATCTAAAATATGAAGATTCTCAATTACGGTGTTGGGAAATGTCCAAACACCGTCTTACCGCCTGGAAACAGTGATCGCCAATGAGAGATGAGTGCAGAAGACTGGAAAATCCAAATGGGCCACCGGGACAGGAGCTCAGGAAGAAGCTGCTGCTCTGCACCAGGACCTCTGAATAGTGAGCACTGGAAGATGGGCTGACTCTCATTTATAGAGTCTTGGCCCAGCCTAGAACCACGCCCAGGCATGTTGCAGGGAAAGTCTCCAGAAGGCCCTGGAAAGGGACCACACCCTAACACACTCTGAATGTCTGCAGCAATACATTGTAAATGTTCAGTATTTATAAGCACCTTAAAAATTAATCTTTTGGATGGAATTCTGCAATGCAAAAGTTTAAACAATAACATATCATCACAATGCATAAATTACTTTATCTTGCGAATGTTGGGTTTTTGCATTCTAGATGCCCGTAGAGCGCGCACTGTCCTGGTGTTGACACATAGGACAGATTGCTATTTAATACCTTGGTTATGCCATTGAAAGCAGATGTATTAAACCCCAAGATTGAGGCTATAAAACAGATACCTCTACCTAGATTCAAAAAAACATAAGAGCGTTCTTAGGAATGATTGGGTATTACAGGTGAGTCATTCCTCATTTTTCCACAATTAACTTAGCTTTTAGAAAAAGTGTGTCCCAACAAGATAAACATTTTATCTGATGAACAATATAAAAGCTATCTGATCCTAAAAAAAAAACTCACTACCGAACCTGTTTTACAATGTCCCCACTTTCAGAAGCGATTTTTTTCTACAGACAGTTGCATCCGACCAAGGTCTAGGGGCTGTGCTTTCACAAGAAGATGATAATGGAAAACACATCCTATTGTGTATATTAGCAGGAAATTACTGCCTAGAGAGAAGAATTATCCAACATTGGAATAGGAATGTTTGGCTATCAAGTGGGCTATTGAAGCTCTCCAATATTACTTGTTAGGGAGGCCATTTGTCCTCCTCACAGATCATGCTCCTTTGACGTGGTTGGCCAAGCATAAAGATTCAAATGCAAGAGTTCTCTAATGGTTCTTATCCCTCCAACCCTTTACCTTTCAGGTCAAACACACACTGGGTTCTTTGCTGACCAATGCTGATTATTTGTCCAGATATCCTACAGACTTGTGGCTCCAACAGCCACTCTCTGAGGAGAGCGAGTGTGCTAAGGCACCGAAGCCGGGAAGGACAGGGCCAAATCTTGAGTCGCCCTGGGAGACTGACGGGAACAAGTTTCCATGAAACACGACGGAGCGTGCTGACATCAGTGGGGTCACGAGGCCGAGAGCAAGGAAAAAGCAGGAAGTAAGGAGGAGAGGAGCGGAACGGCCGACGAGGAGGAGAAGGAGCCGGAGGGACCTTGGAAGGAGGAGGACGGTTGCAGAACAGCCGACGAGGAGGAGAAGGAGCTGGAGGGACCTCGGAAGCAGGAGGAGAGCAGGAGGAAGACAGATACACTGCGCGACAGAAGAGGGAAGAAACCAGACACACCAGGAGAGAAGGGAGCGAGCGGAAGAGCCAGCCACGTCCGAGGAGGGACGTGGCTCTCGCAGGTACGGGACCATGTATACGGTTCATTTTATAACTTGCTGGGGACTTCTGAGGGGAAGCTGGGATGTGATATGGGCAACTGGGAAGCACACCACTAAAGGGACAGAGGACCAGGACCTCTGGGAGGATAAAAACACAACTACACCATGTTTTAGGGGAGCACTTGTGCTTTAATTGATTATCTGGACCATTACTGCGCTCTATTGTATGCCAGGTCAAATGTCCTATAGGAAGGGGACATAAGGGTCTGAAGAAAGAACACTAAACCATGTGCATGTTGTGACGAACCTATCTTAAGGGAGCACTGTTATTCTTTTCCTTTTCTTTTTCGTCATAAGAACACCAAAGAAGTGACTCTACTGACCATTATTCTTTGTTAAACCCCCCTCACTAAAAATAGCACTCCCATCTTAAAGTGCAGAACATTAAATAAAGAAATAATAAAACAAGACCAGAAGTGGATTTTAAAATACGTGCCTGATGGAGACTCCTTGTTTTCTCTTCTCTCCTTCTCTCGCGAAGCTGATAAGCGGCAAAGCTGGTACCTGTAAAGGAAAAGAAAGGGAAAGAGGTTACCCGGGGACAGAAGACCAAGACCTGTACTAAAACAAACCCAAACTCTTAATAGACTATAAAAGTACAACACAATCGCAAAGCATCTAAACCTCTGGTGGGAAATAAAAATAATCAGTTTGTTTCACTACCCCAGAGTAACGTTGTAGGAAAGTACCATCTTTCTTGGCATGTTACCTCCAATTTCTGCCTGCTTGTTAGTATGTTTTGCCTGTCTCACTGGGATCCTGCTAGCCAGGACCCCAGTGCTCATAGTTTGTGGCCTATGTGTGTGTTGTGAGTATTCTTAACAGTGTCACCGAAGTTCTGCTAAGCAGAACTCCAATGCTTATGCGCTCTCTACTTACCAAATTACTCACTATAGTTTAGTGACTCCATATTCCAATTCTAATTGGCACACTGGAACCCCCTTATAAGTCCCTAGTATATGGTACCTAGGTACCCAGGGCATTAGAGTTCCAGGAGATCCTTGTGAGCTGCAGCATTTCTTTTCCCACCCATAAGGAGCTGATACAAACCTTTCTTCAAGATTACCACTGCAGCGTGAGTGAAATAGTGCACACACTATTTCACAGCCTTCACTGCACGTAAGTAACTTATAGGTCACCTATATGTTAAACCTTCATTTACTGAAGGCTATGTGCAAAGTTACTGTGTGTGAGGGCCCCCTTGCACTAGCAAAGGTGCCCACCGTTCTCGAGGGCCAATTCCCAGGACTTCGTGAGTGCGGGGATACCATTACATGTGTGCACTACATATATGTCAATACATATATGTAGCTTTACAATAGTAACTCCGAATATGGCCATGTGAGGTGTCTAAGATCATGGAATTGTCCCCCCATTCCAAATCTGGTATTGGGGGGGCAATCCCATGCACCCTGGGGGCTCCACCATGGACCCCCAGTACTGCCAAACCAGCTTTCTGAGGTTTCTACTGCAGCCCCAGCAGCTGCCACCTCACAGACAGGTTTCTGCCCTCCTGGGGACTGAGCAGCTCAATCCCAGGAAGGCATAACAATGCATTTACTTTGGAAGCAGGATGTTACAACCTCTCCCTTTGGAAATAGATGTTACAGGCTTGGGAGGGGTAGCCTCCCAGAGCCTCTGGAAATGCTTTGAAGAGCACAGATGGTGCCCTCCTTGCAAAAGCCAGTCTACACCGGTTCAGGGACCCCCAGTCCCTGCTCTGGCATGAAACTGGACAAAGGAAAGGGGCGTGACCACTCCCCGGTCCATCACCACCCCAGGGGTGGTGCCCAGAGCTCCTTCAGTGTGTCCTTGGCATTAGTCATCTTGGATTCCCAGGTGTGAGGACATTCTGGAGACCTCTGAGTGGCCAGTGCCAGCAGGTGACGTCAGAGACCCCTCCTGATAGGTGCATACCTGGGTAGATGGCTAATTCCCCTCTCAGAGCTATTTAGGGTCTCTCCTCTGGGTGTTTCCTCAGATTTAGCTTGCAAGATTCCTCCAGGGCTCCTCTGCATCCTCTGCTTCAGCTTCTGACCAACGGATCAACCGCAGATTGCTCCAGGAACCACTGAAACTGCAACAAAGTATCCAGGACGTCTCCTGTGATTTGCAACTTCAGCTCCAGCCAGCATTTGCAACAGTTTCCAAGGTGTGCACGCTCTGAGGACTGCCTGTCTTCACCCTGCACCAGAAGATTAGAAGGAATCTCCCGTGGATTGACGGAGTCACTTCCCTGCTTCTGCAGGCACCCTTGTGCGACAATGACCGGTACTCTGGGACTCCTCTCCAGACGATGAGCGTGCTCTCTGGAACACAGGTGGTGGGCTGATGTGACCCAGACCATCCAAAGTTCCAGCTGTCAAATTTGGAGGTAAGAGCTTGCCTCTCCATACTGCAACAGTACCCCTATGCACCGCATCTTCTCCAGCTCCCTGTGCACTTCTTCCAAGAATCCTTAGTGCACAGTGTAGCCCAGGTCCCCAGCACTCCATCCGGCGACGCACAACTCGCTGAGTTGTTCTCTGGCGGTGTAGGACCTTCCTGTGTAGTGCTGTGATGACTGCATTTCGCATCTTCTTTGTCCCCTTGTTCTAGGACTCCAGAGGGTTCTGCCTGGTCTTCTGAGGGTTCTCTGAAGTGCTGAGAGCCCCCTCGGTCTCCTCAGTCTGAGTTGAGACCCCCAGGCCCCTCCTGGGTCCAGGCAGCTCCTTTTTTATGCAAACCGCATACTTGCTTGAACCAAGGCATGTTGGCGGAATCCAGCAACGCAAACAGCCTGCGTCCAACAACTCTACGTGGGACATCACATGCACCAAGCAGGAACCCGCAGCCATCTTGCACTATCTTCTAGATTGGCAGGGGCTCCTGTCCTTCCTGGACTCTTCTTCGACTTCTGGACTTGATCTCCTCTCTCCACAGGTCTTCAGGTCCAGGAATCCATCATTTGTTGTTTGCAGTTTGCTTGGTTCTTGCAAGATTTCTTATCACAACTTGCAGTGTGTCCTGAGGAAACTTGCTGTACTTCACTCCTGCTCTCCTGGGCTCTGGGGTGGGGCACTCTACTTACCATTGGCGTTTCCCTACACTCCCCGAGTCCCTCTACACACTACACTTGCCTAGGGGAAAATTTGTGATCCACATTCCACTATTTTACTATATGGTTTGTGTTGCCCCTAAGCCCATTGCAATCTATTGTATTTTCAACTGTTTGCCTATTCTATGACTGTTTACTTGCCTGATTTTGGTTACTAGTGTGTATATCGTGTATAATACTTACTTCCAGAAGGAGTATAGCCTCTAACATATTTTCACCTTGCGTCACTAAAATAAAGTACCTTTATTTTTGGTAACACTGAGTATTGCCTTTTATTGTGTATAAGTACTGTGTAGCTATAGTGGTATTACAGGAGCTTTGCATGTCTCCTAGTTCAGCCTAAGCTGCTCTGCTACAGCTACCTCTAGACAGCCTAAGCTGCTAGAACACTGCCTACATTTCACTAATAAGGGATAACTGGACATGGTAAAAGGTTGTAAGTACCTTAGGTACCCACTACAAACCAGGCCAGCCTCCTACAAATGTATGGCCCTCATTCTGACCTTGGCGGGCGGCAGAGGCCGACCGCCAAAGTCCCGCCGTCAGGTTACCGTTCCGCGGTCGAAAGACCGCGGCGGTAATTCTGACTTTCCCGCTGGGCTGGCGGGCGGTCGCCTTCAGACCGCCTGCCAGCCCAGCGGGAAAGAGGCTTCCACGATGAAGCCGGCTCGGAATCGAGCCGGCGGAGTGGAAGCTGTGCGACGGGTGCAGTTGCACCCGTCGCGTATTTCACTGTCTGCGCAGCAGACAGTGAAATACATGTAGGGGCCCTCTTACGGGGGCCCCTGCAATGCCCATGCCAGTGGCATGGGCACTGCAGGGGCCCCCAGGGGCCCCGCGACCCCCCCTACCGCCATCCGGATCTCGGCGGTCCGACCGCCGGGATCTGGATGGCGGTAGGGGGGGTTGGAATCCCCGCGGCGGTGCAGCAAGCTGCGCCGCCGCGGAGGATTCAATGGGGCCGCGGTACACTGGCGGGACCCCGCCAGTGGTGCCGGTCCGACCGCGGCTTTACCGCCGCGGTCGGAATCCCCATTGGAGCACCGCCGGCCTGTCGGCGGTGCTCCCGCGGTCCTCCGCCCTGGCGGTCAAAGACCGCCAGGGTCAGAATGACCACCTATATGTGTATACCTTCAGATTATTACACAGGTATTCCTGGGACAAGATTTGTCCTATCACAGAGCCCATCACACATGTCCAGCTGCAGGTGCTGCTCATCAATGGACCCACATAGCACCGACTTTGCAACACAATGGAAGGTCAATGGGATGCACAATAGGTTGTGAAACAAATATCCAAAGCCCACAATGCAAACAATACCTGCACAATAGAGATGGTGGCATTAGGAGCATTCATGGAAGGAGACTGCCCTGGAACACATTTCACTTTGCACATGCCCGTAAAACAGCATTTGAACAGGAACTGGCCCTTCATGTATCTCAGGGACAAACAATATTTGAGCCAAGTAACATGCCTATCTGCCAAATGTATAAGTGCGAGCCAAGAAAGCACATACAACAGCAGTAGCATGGGCCATACATCTAGATGAAGTAGCTGTAAGGTACCCACTTCAAAATGGACACCTGGTCAGTCAAATGCAAAGGAAGCTTCCAAAATTGAACTCTGTGGACAAACATACCAGGGGGACAAATCTAACACAATACACGCTGACATTGGCCAACACAAGATGAAATACCTACCTTAGCAAACATAACATAACATGATACACCAATTAGATCAAGACCCACATATCCATACATTGAACATCTACCATTGTCTTGGGTGACCAGCAGTGCCCACAAAGTCAGATGTTGCAAACAACAGCACATGAAACGGCAATCAGGGTGAAACACACACAACTGTATGCATACAACACAAGTTACTCAGGAACAGCATAAAGGTCGAAAAGGAATGGCAGGACAAATGTGTACCCAACAAAACAACAGGTTGGGATTATTCAATTCGGATGCTGAAAAGCAAAGGCTATTGGCCAGCCCATATGAGTCCACGCACATTACTGTGCCCAACCTTGCCTCCAATCACTGCCAGGGAACCTTCACAGGAAGGGACATCAAGTGGGCATGCAGGCACCTCAGTGCTCATCCTTAGGTGTGGTCAGATTTGAGATGGGTGGGTTTGGGCTTGGGAGGGGGGCTTTTTCTTCCAAGGTGTGGGCTTCTTCTTGTGGGGGAGGGGTGTGGGTGCTTGCAGGGGTGCAGATGTGACAGAGGAGGACTTGGATGTGGAAGGGATGGGTTGGGATGTAGGTGGGGCCTCCTGGGTTTGGGAGGGGGTTTGGAGGTAACAGGGAAAAGGGCAAGGTCGAAAAGGAAACTATTCTTGGGAAAATGGGTAGGGTCATCAGAGGGGTTTGGGGATTTGGAGTTTGAGGAAGTGGTGGGCTTGTCTGTGGGTGTAGATGCCTTGGATGTGAGTGTGTGTGTGAGGTATGCCTGTGTTTGGGTGGTGTCTGTTGTGTGTGTGAGTGTGGGCATTTGTGTATCTTGGGGGGCTGGGAGGTGGAGGTGCTGGGTGATGTGGGAAGGTGGATGTGTATTTGTCTGTTGAAGTGGTGTCTGTGGGTATAGTAGATGTTGTGGATGTGTCTCTTTGTATTGGGGTGGTGTCTGTGGGTATTTGTGGATGTGTGTGGATGTTGGGATGGTGTATGGGGGTGTGGTGGATGTGTCTGTGGGTGTTGTGGTGGTGTCTGTAGGTATGGTGTCTGAGGTGTGTGGGTCTGTGGGTTGTGAGCTGTTGTCTGGGTGTATGGTGGTTGAGGTGGATGTGTCACACAGGCCCTCATTACGACTTCAGCGGTCTTTGCTAAAGACCACCGAAGCCGCGGGCCCCACAATACTGCCAGTGATGGTGGTATGTGTGGTGCTCTATTATGACTTTTCCGCTGGGCCAGCGGACGAAAACATCGTTTCTGCCTGCTGGCCCAGCGGAAAAGTCACTTCAACATTGAAGCCGGCTCGTGATAGAGCCGGCGGCAATGTTGATGTGCAGCGGGTGCAGCAGCACCAGTCGCGCATTTCACTGCCCGCAATTCGGGCAATGAAATGCGTGATGGGGCTGTGCCTGGGGGCCCCTGAGTCCCCCCTACTGCCAGCCTTTCCATGGCTGTGTTTACCACCATGGACAGGCTTGCGGATGGGGACTTGTAATCCCCAATATGACTGTGGTAAATGTGCCAAAGTCATAATATGCCTGGTAAACACCCCCAGCCTGTTGGCGGTACTACTGCCACCACCGGCGTGGCAGTCCAGGACTGTCAGGGTCATAATGACCCCCTTAGTGTTGTAGGGGTGTCTGTGGGTATGGTTTCTGTAGTGTGTGGGTTGATGAGGGTGTCTGTAGGAAAGGTCCTGATGTGATGTCTGTGGGTGAATGTTGAGTGTCTGAATGCTTGTGTCTCGTGGTGTTTGTGTCGATGTGTGCTGCTTGTGTGTTTTGAGGTGGGTCCATCCAGATGTATCTGTGTGCTTAGGACAGGTAGGGGAATAGGGAATTTGGGGCCAGATTTATGCTGGCCTTGCACTGTTCCAACGCCACATTAGCGTCTCATTTTTTTATGTTAATGTGGTGTTGGAAGGGGTAAAACGCTGTGCCATATTTACAAAGTGGTGCAATGCTTGCATTGTTCCACTTTGTAACCCCTTGCGCCACATTATGCCTGCGCCAGACATAATGTATGCAAAGGGGGCGTTCTGGCCCTAGAAGGGCTGTAAAAATGGCGCAAAGGAATCTGAGATTCCTTTGCATCATTTTTATTGGCCTTTTTTAATGCCTGCTAAGTGCAGGTGTTAAACAGAGGCTCCCATTGATTACAATGGGCCTTTGGGTGCTTTGCAGGATAAGCGTAATCATTTTTTAGGCTAATGCTGCAAAGCACCGGACTAGCATAGAAAATTATGGTACCAGTCACCCTAACTACTGCTATGGTGCGCCCTATTTTAAATATGGCGCTACCACGGTGGCATTAGAGGGGCACTAAGGGGCGCAAGAAAAGTTGTGCTGCACTAGGTCTCCCGCCACTTTTTATAAATCTGCCCTTTGGATTGGGAAGAGAGGGGTGGTGGGAGGGAGCATTGGGGAGTGGATGGCTCTGTAGGCCAGACATGTGACTATGAATGCCTTCCAGGAAAGCATTGGTCTGCTGATGTTGGCTTGCCAACCCTGGATTGCATTCACAATGGCAGTCTGCCCCACAGAGATACTCCTCAGGAGGTCAATAGCCCTCTGATTCAGGTCAGCAGGGGTAACAGGAGCTGGTGCTCAGGTGTCTGGGGCAAAGCCTATGCCCAACCTCTTGGGTGAGTGGGCATGGCCACCTGGGTGGGGAGCAACATGGAGGGTGGTGATAGAGCTGGGAGTGGTGGACACGGATGGTACAGGAGCAGGTCCTGATGGGTCCCTCACCAATAGTGAGCGGCCACTGGAGGTAGAATCTGAAGATGACAAGGTTGATCATGTGTCCTCTGTGGCACTTTCCTCAGCCTCCGGGCCACTGAGTCCCTCTGTGTCTGTGGTGTCATGACTGGAGGTACCGTGGCCAGATGCGTCCCCACTTGGTGGCGCCCTGTCTCCTTTGCTTGCTTGGGGGGATTCTTTAAATGCAAAGGGGAAAAGGATCACCACATGCTCCTGATCACACTTGAACAGCAGATGTGATTAACAAACTTACCATGACGTCAAGTAGGCCCCAGCAACAAACTACATCAAGGTGGCTCCTACATGTATCATACCATATGCATGCATGTCACATGAACTATTAACAGTTGCCCACAGGACAATCAGGATCTCAGACAACTCCTGTTGCATGGGTGAAGTTGTGCAATCACAAGAAGTAGAAGACCGTATCACCTTCAATGCTTTGCCTCATGGAGCATACCTGTTACCTGTTGTCATACAATAGTAGACCAATGCCAAGTTCATTCCAACAGATCCCACACAAAGTCATGCAGACATCTGTTTGCCACATACACAATAACACAACAATAAGAAATGATGCTCAGAAATCCTGCCATGTTGCTGACAGCAGTACAGTATCCTGAAGAAGGTGACATGGAAATACTTATGTCACACTGGAAAAATATCAACAATGTACACTTCACCATGTGTAAATTGTCCTAATGGAGTCCTGGAGGTAGTACTAGTGTTGCTAAGTTATACTACATATTTGGCATGGAAATGTGCACTGTAGACAAAATGTGCAACTAGTGAGGAAGATATGTCTCTAAAATCCACAAAATAATGAATCAACTAGCCCAATGGAAATCACCACTACTGTAACGCACCCTTTACAATGACATACTCTGCATGCTGCCTAATGGGAAGCAACATCACTGTCTCCATTTTGGTCCTGCAACCACAGATATCCGTGGATGAATGATTGTACCCAACCACACATGATTCCAACTTAATTGCAAGTCACTCCATGATGCATGTCAACAATCAGGTAACAAATCTTCCCCATTTCACATGTGCAGTGCACTTTGCCACATGATGCCACATGATGGGCATGGAAAAGGACATTGTGTGTAAAAACACTAGTCCTACCTGTCATGTCCCTCATTGTTACTGCAGTTGTACATGCCAAATGACATGCAATGACGGGTGAGGGTGTTGTGTAGCCATTTTAGTTATAGCTCCATGCACCCTATTTTAACACACTAGGCCTGCTGCTGTGCACTTTAACCTAGATATATTTTATTCATCTTTGTTTATTCTTTTAACAATAGCCACATTTGCGGTCTTGTTTTATTTCTCTCTAGCTGCTCTCTGGTTAGGCCAGCACTGTGTTCTTAAACAAACACTCTGTGCTTTTCTCAAGGCTATAGTAAGATAGGTTGCTGGTGAACGTGGTAGCGCTTAGTCTCTGGTATTCATAGAAATATACACATCCTTACGTAGGGACATTTTCTCAGAACATCAGCGGTTTTATTATAAAAACACTTCCCTGTCCCATACACGTAAGAGGGAGATTCCAGCCAGATGGTCATGACTGTATGCTGATTGCTGAATGCCTCGCTATAGCTGTTTATGCAGACTTCAGGCCTTGCTCTGGTATGGGGGATGATGTCTTCCCAGGGGAACCTGAAGGGCAGATCTATAGCTTAACATGCTGTGCTCTTAAATAGCTTAGGTAGGAATTAGCTTATTGACTCTACTGACAATATGGTAGTGTTATTTCTTTGCTTCACTCTCCTTGTCACCATTTTAATCCTGTCATGCATTATTGTTCTGGTTATTGCAGTACATGCTTTACCATCTAAGGTGCAGTTGCTCTCTTAAAAACCTCATTGAAACATATACTGTCTCTGCTTGTCCTTGTGCATGTGAGAGAAATGGATGAGATCTGAGTGACCACGATTTCCCTGAGGAGTCAATTGTGTCATGCACTTGGCTGCACAATCATCCCTGCTTTTGGGTATGGAGAAGGCACTGCTAGTTAGCCGGAGCAAACCCGGATTAGGCCGACCAGCGTCACATGTAGTGGGTTAGACTCAGTCTCCTACACTGCAGGTGATTCTGCTGCTCAAAAAGCAGTAGTCTCATATAGCCTTAGAACCTGCCGTAGCGGGCTCTACCGGCTATTAAAGGCCCGCTCCCGCGTTAAATGCCTGAGCCGAAGGCGAGGGCATTTAACAAGGGAAAGGGCCTTTATTAGCCGGTAGAGCCCGCTATGGCGGGTTGTAAGGCTATTAGAACATTCTGCCACTCAGTGTAGAATGTTCTATTAAAAAAAACAAATTGCTCACGGAGCCTGAGGGGATTAAAATCCCCTCTGGCTCCGTGAGGCTTTGTTCACAGCTGTTGCTGTGAACAAAGCGAACATTGGAATGTTGGCGCTGCGGGCTTTTACCAGCCAGTAAAAGCCCGCAGCACTCCATTGTTTTCAATGGAGCTGCCAACATTCGAATGTTCTAATTAAAATGAGAGCCTACGCTACATGACGCCACCAACGTTTGGTCAGGCTCTAATTTTTGGGTCCTCCTGAGTATCTCTGCCTCACTATATACAAAGACACCTCAGCACTATATACGGAGATGTCCGTGGCATTGAGGATTTCCTCCTCAGCTAAAGTAGGGAGTACCTAACTAACGCTGTAGGTTGTTCAAGCTTGAACTTTAAAAGGCTAATCCCCATTTGGTGTGCCCATCTCTGAACAAAGTTAACCATTTATCATGGCAAATCCGCAACAGGTAGCAATAGCAGTCAATATGAGACCACCCCTTACTGCCCATTTACTGGCACATGGCCTAACAGCCCAGGGGGGTCCAGTCACATTTGTTGTTGAGGCTCATCCAGCCTATAGAACAGAACTTTTTTATTTTTGGGTCACATTTCCAGCAGTTGATGGGAACACAAATACATTTCATCATTATACACCTGCAAATATACCTGCACAATATAGAGCATATGCATATTTGGAAATACAGGCCCTCATTACAACCCTGGCAGTTGGTGATAAATTGGAGATAATACCGCCAAAAAGCTGGGGGTAAATACCACCAAATTATGACCATGGAGGAAAGAGCTCAGACAGACAGCCACTTTAACACACTGACCGCCAGGGCAGAATCAACAGGCACCACGGCGGTAACCACCTACAGCCTGGTGGAAGACAATGTTCTGTCCACCGTATTAAGACACAGGAAACCGCCACCTTTACTGGGGTGGTACCAACGACATCAAAAGCCTGGCGGAAACAGATCTCAGAAGTCAAAGGACTTACCTGTGGAGACTCAGGCAAGAACCATGACGCCATGGAGCCCAAGCTGCACATATTCTCAATGTTGATTTACGTCCTGCTGCACTACGAACACCAACAACGGCGAAGACGACCATGGTGAGTACAGCCGCCTAGCACACAGGGGAGGGGGGAGGAAAAAGAGAGTGACACACACACGCAACACCCCCATCCCCAAAACCATACACACAAGCATATGCAGTAACATAACATATTTACCCCGTACCCCTCAGGAATAATGCAAGGACTACTCCAATAGATAAAAGTGAGTGTAATAAGTTAAAATAGTTGCAATACGTGCATCCAAATCAAAAAGTATATACATATTTACAAATGAAGGTACATTGCCTGGTCCTCAATGTTCGTGGGCCACAGGGCCACATTACAAAGTCCAAGGCCCCACTTCACTCCTGCAACAACCTGGAGAGAACACTGCAGGGGCATCAGGTCAAAAATAGGCAGGCACCTCAGGAAGACGGGGGACAGGGGGCACCTCAGCCGGAAGATGGTACAACACCACTGGTCCTGGAGGGGGCAACATGCCCTGTGCTTTGTCCTGGTGAGTGCAAGGCCACAGTCTCTCAAGTGGGTGACTTGCCCACTGGCTCTGAAGGGGGAAACATGCCCTGTGCTTTGTCCTGGGGAGTGAAAGGCCACAGTCTCTCGAGTGGGTGACTTGTTCACTGGCACTGGAGGGGGCAACATGCCCTGTGCTTTGTCCTGGGGAGTGCAAGGCCACAATCTCTCAAGTAGATGGCTTCTCCACTGGTTCTGGAGGGGGCATCGTGCCCAGTGAGCTTCATCCTGGGGAGGATGAGGTGAGTGAATGGCATCTCCACTGGTTCTGGAGGGGGCATCGTGCCCTGTGATTAAGATCTTGGGGAGTGCAAGGTCACAGTCTCTCAGCTGGGTGTCATACCCACAGGATTTGCAAGGGGCAGGCCACACAACAGCCCATGGAGGCAGGTTTACAGAATGTCTGCTGATGGTGGTGACGGCTGTTCAGTGGTGGCAGATGTGGTGCTGCTGCTGGTAGTGGTGGGGGGAGGCTCCAGCCCATCACATGCAGCCTAGGACGGCTGCACAACCATAGTTGGAGGTGTGGGCTCCGACAGAGTCCCGGAACCAGGCCCCTTGTCCTTACTGCCTGCTGGTGCAGGCCCCTTGCCCTTCCTTCCTGCAGCTAGGGATGGCTCCTTGCTCCCTTCGGCAGCAGCTGGGGGTGGCTCCTTGCCTTTCCTTCCTGCAGCTGGGAGTGGCTCCTTGCCCTTCCTTCCGGCAGCAGGAGCTGGCTCCGTACCCTTCCTTCCTGCAGCTGGAGCTGACTCCTTGCTGACACTGTGCCTGTGGACTGGGTGGCTGAGGTGCTTGCCTGGGTTTTGACCACCCTGGCCTGATGTGAAGGATGGGGGTGAGGGGTAGGGAAGAGGTCAGTGGTGGAGAGGAAAAGCTTCTTAGGGACATTGGGACGGGAAGAGGGAGAAGGCCTGGGAGTGGAGGAAGAGGGAGTGGCTGTAGGAGGTATCAGTCTGCTGTGTTTGGGTGCAGGTGCATGGGCTGGATGCTGTTGTGAGGTGAATGGCTGTTGGGTATCTGAGTGCTTGTCTTTGTGTACTTTGGGAAGAGGGGGTACAGACACAGTGGGAGAGGACACAGGGGACGTGTGCATGGATGTGGGGGTGGCGACTGCCAGTGAGGTGTGTGTTCTGATAGGTGTGCTGGTGATGGTGGTAGTGGATGAGGATGTAGAGCATGCGGGTGTGAGTGGAGGCGCAACTGGGAGGGAGGTGGCGGAGGAGGAGGAGGGGGACACAGTGGAGGCAGTGGATGTTGGTATGTCTGCATCTGGATAGTGTTTGTGTGAGTGCCTGTGGGATGAATTGTGGTGCCTGTGTATGCCATGTCCACTCTTGTGTTGTTCTGTGTGCATGGTCATCTGCCTGTGTGCTTCGGATAGGTTGGGGTTGAGGGGAATAAGACTGGGAAGAGGAAGTTGGAGGGTGGAAACAGGGACATTGGCTGCCATCAGAGAGGAGGCCAGAGCCTGGATTGATCTCTGTTTGGCCGCCAAGCCAGTGTGAAAGCCCTCCAGGAATGCATTGAACTGTTGCATTTGGGCTGCCAGCCCCTGAATGGCATTCTTAACTGTTGACTGCCCAACAGAGATGTATCTCAGGAGGTCAATAGCCTCCTCATTCAGGGAAGCAGGTCTAACTGGGGCAGGGCATGAGGTGCCTGGGGCGAAGGAGATGCCCACCCTCTTGGGTGAGCGGACAAGGGCAACTCACTGAGGGGCTGCTGGGAGGGAGGGGCTGATACAGGGGTGGTGGCTGTACCTGTAGCTGGGGTGGTCACATAGGTGTCCAACCACCACCAGGGAGCTTCCATCGGAGGAGGTATCTGTGTCCGAACTGTCCCCTCCAGTCTCTGCTGTGGTGCTCCCCTTGCCCTCCATCCCACTGGTGCCCTCACCGTCGGTGGACTCTGCTTCCTGGGTCCTGTGGGATGCAGCTCCTTATGTCGCCGGTGCCTCTGCTCCTCTGCCAGATGATGCTAATGCACATAAGGACAGGATAACAAAACAAAAAGGGGGGGAGAGACAAAGGATACACTTGGTCAATGGCTGCACCAACACCACCGTTGGTATACACAAAACACTCACACACATGGAACAGCCCTACGCACTAGGCAATGCACTACCAGTTACCATACTAGTCACCAGGCCATGGATAGGGACAGACACCACCAACTGCAGCATACCTGGGACCCACACAGCCCTGCCCAGTAGTAGATGCCTACTAGCTAGGTTGGAGGAATGTCACATCAGAACCCTGTTCAACATGGGACCTACTCTGCAATGTCAGGCCTGGCCTAGGAGCACCCACATGCCCACATCCTCCACCCAGATACCACCCCACCAGAAGTAAGTAGTAATGATGGGCACTATACTCACCCCTTTGTTGCTGCTGTGATGCCCCCAAGCGTCTATCCAGCTCCGGATAGGCCACCGCCAGTATGCGGGCCATCGGGGGATCAGGGTTCGACGGGCACCCCTTCCTCGATGGGAGGCCATCCACAGCTGGGCCTCCGCCATCTTCCATGCCCAGCGTCTCAGGTCCTCCCACCGCTTGCGACAGTGGGTTCTCCACCTGCCGTAGACCCCCAGGGTCCGCACGTCCTTGGCAATGGCACGCCATATACCCTTCTTTCAATGGGCGCTGACCTGCAGAGGAAATAGACACAGGGAAAGGTATTAGTCAGACCATTCTGCCTGTTACACTCATGGCCCACAATTCCCTTACCATCGCCATTAGCACAGACATGCCCCAGCATACATGCTTCACGCTGCCCAGGGCCCATCCACCAACCCCCCACACAAGGCCTTCACACACAGCATTCCAAGCATTCATGCCCCATGCATCGTACTCACAGTGTACTCACCTGTTGGTCTGGAGGCCCATTCAGAAGTCGGTACTGGTGTAGGACCCCATCCACCAGTCTTTCCAACTCTGCCACGGTGAAGGCAGGGGCCCTTTCCCCAGTCACACGAGCCATGGTAGGTTCCAGAAAAGGTCACAGCAGCACATGCAGTGGAGGTCCTCTCCTGTTGAAGGTCAGGTAGCAAGTGAGTGAACAGATACAAAATGGCAGTAACGTCCGCGGCGGTGCATACCGTCACCGCCGGCGTGCATTACCATTGGCCACTGTACTCCATAGGGCCCAATGATAACCAATAAGGAGTTGCACGGCGGTTCCCTTCCGCCTCTCACAATGGCGCACAACGTCAGCGGAATTACCTCAATTCCACCTGTCCCTCCATACAGGACAGGCGGATGCCATTTCAAAGGGGGAGCAGGCCATGGATCCTAACTGTGTCACAGTTCACAATTCCACATATGCCACCAAAATACTGTAACAATCACAATATGCATTGTACTGTAGTGGTTACAATGTACAGATAATGACCAGCTGCTCACTCTTTTGCCCCATAGATTGCAACCACTGTGGATGAATAGGAAATGGAGACATCCTCCCGTGTACAGACCCCTTGTGGACTTGGCAACAATGGAGGACAGGCACATTATCCTCACCTACAGACTTGACAGGGCCACAATCACAGAGCTGTGTGCCCAATTGGAGCCTGACCTGATATCTGCTATCTGTCACCCCACTGGGATCCCCCCTCTTGTGCAAGTGCTATCAGTGCTGCATTTTTTGGCAACAGGTTCTTTCCAAGTGACAGTGGGCTTGGCAGCAGGAATGTCACAACCAATGTTCTCAAACGAGCTGACCAGAGTGTTGTCTGCCCTGATTAAACACATGTGCAGCTACATCGTTTTCCCCCAGGTGGAGAATTTGGCCACAGTGAAGGCTGACTTCTATGCAATGGGACATATCCCCTACATAATTGGTGCGATTGATGGGACACATATTGCATTTGTCCCCCCTCTGCAAAATGAATAGGTCTTCAGAAATCGAAAAAGTTATCACTCGATGAATGTGCAGATGGTGTGTTTGGCGGACCAGTACATCTTCCATGTCAATGCTAAGTATCCTGGGTCGGTGCATGATGCCTTTGTCCTGAGAAATAGCAGCATCCCAAATGTGATGGGCCAACTGCGGAGGCACAGGGTGTGGCTAAAAAGTGAGCCCTGGTTCCCACCCAGTGTATGCTGGTGTATGGTGTGGGACATAGGGGTTAGTGTGTGGCTAACAGTTGACCCTCGATATTTGCAGGTGACTCAGGTTACCCCAACCTATCATGGCTACTGGCCCCTGAGAGGAATCCCAGGACAAGGGCAGAGAAGCGTCACAATGAGGCACATGGGCGAACAAGACCGATTATTGGACATACATTCCGCCTCCTGAAAGCCAGGTTTCGGTGTCTCCATCTAACAGGTGGATCCCTGTGCTACTCACCCAAGAAAGTCTGCCAGATAATCGTGGCATGCTGCATGTTGCACAACCTTGCCTTGAGACGCCATGTGGCTGGAGATGGCCATGCGGCAGCAGTGGACCCTGTGGACAATGAAGACGGGGAGGCAGAGGAAGAGGATGAGGACAACAGAAGTGCAGTCATTCGTCAATACTTCCAATGACACACAGGTAAGGAAGTGTTATTTCACATTTCATTGACAGTTTGATGTGTGACAGTGTCACTGGCAGACCGTGAATTCCTACTTCTATGGCCACTCACTGTACCCATTGGCATCTCTTTTAGCAGATGTTGGTGCCCCACTATTGCTCCTGGTGTGTTCACTGTAGCCAACTACAGGTTTTTCCTATGTTAACTTTGCTGTACAGTTGAATTGCAGTGTTTAAAGCTTGTTAAAGGAATACACACTTAAATCATTTGACATACTCCATACAAATTGTGTTTATTGCAGTGCTCTGACGAAAAGGGGGAAGTGCTATGGGCTGGGGTGATGATGGAGGAAAGTCCAGGTTAGATTCCAGTCTATTTGTAGCACTGGTGCATTGTCCAAGGGGGCATAGGAAGGGGAGCAATGGCAGTTCAAGGTAGACAGGGTGACAGAGTGGGATACAAGGGTGACAATCAGGAGAGTCTCATTTCCTGGCGGGGTCTTGGCAATAGTCTCTGGCTTTTATCTGGTTCGCAGGGAATGTTTGCGGGGTGGTTCTCCCTGCTGTGGGGGAAGAGGTGCTGGTGGCCTGTTGGTCCTGTGGCGAGGCCTCCTGTTCACTAGCGGCAGCGAAGGTGGAGGGCTGTTCAGTAGTCGGCTAGTGTCAGGGGCCCCGCTGGTGTGCCACTGCCTCCCTTATACTGTTGGCCATGTCTGCCAGCACCCCTGCAATGAAGACCAGGGTGGTGTTAATGGACTTCAAGTCCTCCCTGATCCCCAGGTACTGTCCCTCCTGCAGCCGCAGGTTCTCCTGCATCTTGTCCAGGATCTGGCCCAGTGTATCCTGGGAATGTTGGTATGCTCCCAGGATCTCAGTGAGTTCCTCCTGGAGAGTCGGTTCCCAGGGCCTGTCCTCCCCCTGGTGCACAGCAGTCCTCCCAGCTTCCCTGTTGTCCTGTGCCTCTGTCCCCTGACCTGTGTGCCCACTGCCACTGACCCCAGGTCCCTGATTGTCCTGGGTTTGTGAGTTGCCCTGGGCTCCCTGTAGTGGTGGACACACTGCTGATTGACATGTCCTGGGGACAGATGTATGGGCTCGCTGGGTGGGTGCTGTGTTGGTGTTTCCTGAGGGGGGAGGCTCTGTGGTGGTGTGAGACTGTGCCTGGGTAACCGACTGTCCGGAGGTCCCTGATGGTCCAGGTTGGTCATCCAGATCCAGGAGACCAGAGTTGCTGTCATCACTGTGAGCCTCTTCTGTGGTGGGGGGTGGGGGGCTGGATGTTGCTGGCACCTGTTCTCCGGTGACATTGGCTGGGATACCTGTGGGGATGTAAATGCAGTGTTATTATTTCTGTGTGTGACATATTGTGCATCAGTGGGTTGCCCTCTATGTTTGTTATTGCCCTGGCAACTTTGCCTTGTGTGAGTTGTTATTTGGTGAGATAGCTGATTGTCTCTAGTGTGCATGTTGTAGTGATAGGTGTCCATGCAGGACTGTGAGTGGTCTCCATGCATTGGTATGGCATGCAGGGCTTGGCATTGGGATGAGTGGGTTGTGATGGTCAGGTGTGTCGGAAGTGGTGGAGTGATGGAAGTGAGGGTAAGGGTGGGGGTATGTGATAGCATGCAGGTAGGGGTGGTGATAGTAATAAAGAGTTGACTTACCAGAGCCCAGTCCTCCTGCTATTCCTGCCAGACCCTCAGAATGCATGATTGCCAAGACTTGCTCCTCCCATGTTGGTAGTTGTGGGGGAGGAGGTGGGGGTCCACCGCCAGTCCTCTGTACTGCAAGCTGGTGTCTTGCTGCAATGGAACGCACCTTCCCCCATAGGTCATTCCACCTCTTCCTGATGTCATCCCTTGTTCTGGGGTGCTGTCACACGGCATTGACCCTGCCCACGATTCTCCGCCATAGCTCCATCTTCCTAGCAATGGATTTCTGCTGCACCTGTGCTCCAAATAGCTGTGGCTCAACCCGGATGATTTCCTCCACCATGACCCTTAGCTTCTCCTCAGAGAATCTGGTGTGTTGTTGTGGTGCCATGGGTGTAATGTGAGTGGTGTGGGTGAGGATGTTTAGGGTGATGTGTTGGGGTGTGTGATGTAACGTGCATGGGTGGTGTATAGGTGATGGTGGTATGTGACTCTGGTTGTGTGAGTGGTCTTGTTGTCTCGCTCTGGTGCCAATGGTTTGTAGTCTCAAAGGGTTGTGGGTAATGCGTGTGTGTGTTTTATAGTGGTGTGGGTGTGGTGTGTGTATGGGTGTCAGGTGTGTGTAGCTTGAATTGTCCAATGTGGTTCTGTTTTGTTTGCGTGTGTGTATTTTGAGCCCGGTGGTATGTACCGCCAATGGTTTACCGCCATTGAATGTCCGCCGTGTTGATTCGTGGGTCATAATGTTGTGGGCATTGTTCTGTTGGCGTAACAGTGTGGGTTTTGAAACCGTCAGTTTATCACTAAACTTTGGGTTGGCGAATTTGTGTGTGTGGCTGTATAGTGACGGATTTTTGTGTGTGTGTCATAATATGGTTGGCCGATATCCGCAGCGGTATGTTGGTGGAAGTCAGCATGGCGGTAAGTGGCATTTACCACCAATGTCATAATGAGGGCCACAGTTATCTTATCAAGAACATAATAATTGGCTTGATGGCGCCCTACCCCACACAATTTTATATGTTAGGTTAGGTCCTCTAAGTAATGATTGTCCTACCTGGCCTTTATAAGCCACTGATACACCTCACCCTGCTGCAGCGAACCTATCAGTAGCTGAGGTCAGCCGCTTATACGCTGAGCTGATGGAAATATATAGACGATTAGTACATTTTGTAATGCAAACATTAAACACAAACCTAGCACATGCTGCTCCGGCGCAACCACATGCAGTAACGCCAGACATTAACCCTGCAACTGTACATTTGATCATGGGTAAGGTACCCGCCAAATGTGAAGATATTCCGTTTTGGCTAGCTCAAAAAATAAATGCACTGGAAGCAGTATGGATAAACACAGAATATAAACAGTGTGCTAGCCATTTGGGATGGTTCCCATTGTAGATAACTGTAATACATGGGGCTCGGTATTTTCCACACTCTTTGCTACCGCACACGGTACACAGACTTGCCAATTTACCAGAAGTGTTGAAACAAATTCAAGATGAATAGTGGGCTGCCCTGGCACTGAACTTAGGGATGCAATTAATGGGCAACTTTGCCACGGTATCCTCAATTATATTAAGTAACCTTAAAGGGGAAGTGGTCCCATAAGCAGTGCGCATGCAGCTCCGGGATGTTCCTCCATAGGATCAAGAACGTGAGCTGCCAAAGATTATTGCGGACCCCTACTTGCAGGATTGGCCACCTGAATTTGTCCGTAGTTGCCCATACGGGGAAGATGTTATAAAACCTTCTTTCTCGCCCCTTGTTCCCGAGGAGCTTGCAGAATCCTACGACATCGATTGGGCATTGGCGCAGGCACCTACATTATATCGCAACCACGTAGAATGGGATAAAGATTCCCCCACCATGTAATACCAACTAAAAATCAACCCCAACCTCAACCCAAATATCCAATAAAGCATGATGCTAAAGCACCCGTGAGGGAAATCCTCACACAACTGGAGTACCGGGAAGTCATTGAACCCTGTGTTTCACCAATGAATAATCCATTATTCCCAGTAGCTAAACCGGACCACTCATATAGAATAGTTTTAGACTACAGGCATTTAAACAGTCATACACGCACAAATATGCTATACAAAACTCACATACCACAGCACTCATGAACAATATAGTGCGCAAAAAATACAAAACAATACTGGATATTTCCAATGGTTTCTTATGCCAAAATATAGCGCCTGAGAGTAGAGACTTAACAAGTTTCAGTGCACTAGGCTCCCAGAAAAAATTCTGTTGTTTACCCCAGGGGTACAAGAACAGTCCAGGACTGTTCGTGGCTCGTGTGACTTCAATATTGCACAACATTGACCCTGAAGCATTGTCCTATGTGGATGATATCTATCTCACAGATGATGAATTGCTGCAACATTTAATACGGGTAGTCCCCATTGTTGTGGGATTTGCCGAGTTTGGCTACAAATTCAATTAAAAAAAAAAAAAAAAAGCCTTCCTTGGTGTCCTCTTCTTGGTATATGAGCTATTGAGTGAAGGAAAGAGCCTAGAGCCACAATTCTTGGAAAAATGCAAACAGTTACAACCCCCAAGTACAATTAAAAAACCCCAATCACCATTGGGCTGTCTAAATTTTGGCAGAACTTATATTCCTGATTGTGCATCACGCATAAAACCTTTATATGACTTAATACGTCCTGACTTTTCCAGTAAATATTGGACAGACGAACACACACACATCCTCAGAGCTTTGCAAACAGACATGCTTGCAGCACAACACTTCCACATAAGGTACAACAAAACACATCTGGTCATCAGAGTAATTGCTGGTGCCATTGGGTTCACCTATGTAACTTTTAATGAGGGTGAGACTGTCCTGATATCATACAAATCACTTTTGTACTCAACAGCAACAACACTTTGCTCCCACTGAGAAAATTATCACTGCTGTTCAGATGGCTGTCATTGAAGAAAGACCTCTAGCCCAAGGCAAACACATTATTGTTGTTTCTCCAGTTCCAGCCCTTGAGGCTGTTACCAAAGCTAGCATTCCTAACGCTAAAGCATTACATCCACGCTGGATTCAATGGGCAACATCTTTGACAGCCACTGATATAGACTACATTTTTGACCCAAAATTACAAACTCAAGAATTTTTGCAATATGAACTAGAATACACAGTCTCTGCAAATACACTGCCTATTGATCAGCATCAAAGAGTCATGTACACCGATAGCTCAGCGCAACCTGTAATGGGCACAAAACATCAGGACTCCGCTGCTTGCGCAGTCGTTAACGGCTATATGGAGGATAATACATTTTGTCCCCAACATACATATCGCAAACCCTAGGGGATTGCACAGAACAACTAGCAGAGCTAAAGGCAATGGTGATGACACTGGAACATACGGATCCTGCACAGTTAATACTGATTGTTTTAGATTTGTACTACTGTGTCCAGTCCTTCAATGAATACCTGCATTATTGGTGTCAGAATGGGTTCAGAGATTCTAAAGGCAACACCATTAAACATAGACTTCTGTGGGGGAATGTAGTGGATCTGAAGGAAACGCCACCAAATGTCCATGTTGTACATCCAATTGGACACCAGCGCGTTGGAATACACTTTGCTGGAAATACACTGGCTGATGAAGCTGCAAAGTCAGCATTAGCTACAGCCACTGTTTCTGCAGTAACCCACTTAGGAGCGAAACCAGAAGATGACATATGGGCTGCCGGGAAAGCTACGGCTGAAGGTACACCCTATACAAAAGCATTTCCTGCTCAACATTCCTACCGAATGGGAGGCTGCCTAAACGTTGAGGTAAAAATATCAGGTGTAGGGGTTTCGAGCAATTCTCAACAAAGATGTAAGTTCAGAGTTGATTAAAGAAGTGCATGAGGGGGTAGCATCTGTTTATGCTGGTGTGGTGACTACAATATCATTGTTGCAAGCACGTTACTGTTGGCCGGGTCTATATAAACAGGCCAAGAAGTATGTCCTTTGTTGTAACATCTGCCAACAAATTAAGGGTTCCACCGCCAAATGCCCACCGCAGACACCCCTCTTAATTTCAAGTAAACCATTGCAATGTGTGTACTTGAACCATTGTGGTCCCCTAACGCCAAATAGTGCATACAAGTACATTTTAGTCACCGTTGACTCTTGCTCCAGATTTCTATGGGTGTGGCCACAACGCTTAGCTGACGCTCGGACTTTTATAAAAGATTTGCTAGTCTTTATCGGTACATATGCAGTTGCGGCTTTCCACTCGGACCAGGGCCTTGCTTTCACCCCAAGGGCATTCAGAGACGCCATGGCTTTGTTAGCGGTCCAACTCCATTACTCGTCTCCATTTCATCCCGAAGGAAATAGTGTTGTGGATCGATGAAACCGAAATTTAAAGCAGTCCTTAACAACCAGATTCTTAGGTACTGGTCGTAGTTGGCTTAACCATCTGTATGGGGTCCAGAGAGCACTTAACAATCTGTCTAGAAGGTCCCTGGGGGGTCGTACTACATATGAGTGCCTGTTCGGAACTCAAATGTGTGTTCCAGATCTTGATGGTCCTGGTGTGGAGGCGGCAGAAACACCCCTTGACGTGTTACTGTCCTACAGGAATTACAACAGTTCCGAGAGGACAACACTTCTGCCAGTGCTGCCTCCACAGGAACTAAGGATGTACCAGTAACACCTACCGGCTAGATTCTGAAAGTTGGGGATCGAGTACGTGAAAAGGTTGCTGTAAAAAACGAGTTTGGTCCTTCTTATCGTGCAACGGTCCCAGTCTTGGGAAAACACGGTACCAGAACTGTTATTCTACCACCGTTGGCTGGTGCTGAAAACCGCTTTGTATCTATTGACAATGTGAAGTTACACCATGTGGCCGATCCTGCACAGCAGACCAAGAGGAACAGCCAGTAGTTCCTGAATCCTTCTCACTACTGGTCAAGAAGTCCCTCTACAAGTTGTGAGCAGCAACGCTGACACCTCTCCGAGCTTGGGGAGGGTGGAAAATTATCTTGCATTAGTTCCACTGACATCTGTTTCAACAAACAATACAGAACTAATTGATCGATTTGACACAACTTCAACACAGACGGATGGCGTCATTTATTCTGAACCACTGCAGGAAACCCCCAGTGGTTTTCCACCTACAAACACAGCTCCAGTTTTTGCACAAACTGCTGCTGGATACTTTGCCAACGTTAATGACAATGTTTCGGACTCATTCGCCTCTTCTACATCTGAACTGTCAAAAACATGTAAGTTCATAAACTGTCTTAAAGCAACTTACTTTATTCTCCCATGGAACTATCTGTCGCTCTCTTTGACTATATTAGCTTTCCTCCTTTGGACTGGGTTTGTCATAACATTTTTTGTAATAATACATGGTCATTTTCTTCCTGAAATATCAGCAGTTGATCTGGTGGATGAAGCCCTAAAACTCAATTTTTCTTCCCACAATGTCCGTAGAGACTTGTCTTTTATGAGCATTTCCGCTATGCCAATTCCTGATGGGTTTGTTTGGGATCAAGTAACATTTGATATATACGGCTCAACAGAGGTCATTCAAATACCACATGTGTTTAAACTTTCAATTAATGATGTAATAATACCTAGAGATGTTTCTGATGACTAGGATGTAAAAACAGTTGATTCTATGATGACTGAATTGCAGTATTATACTGTATTTGAAAGTGAAGATGTTTATCAATCTAAATAGAATTATGGTGATAGGTTTTGCTATAATTATTATGGACACCATTCAATTCACAGAGCAAGTACTCCAAAGACTGTTTTTAATTACACACAATGGGAACATTGTCCGACTCCGCCACAGGGGAGTCCTAAAACATATTCTGAAAAGTTTGCATATTTTTCTGGGCACAATGTTAAAAATTCTGAGTCATATTATTTTAAATTGCCATCAATGGAAAATGTACACATATTAGTGACGGCTAAATTTATTTCTTCGGATTCCTTTGTTTCCCGGTTGACTATAGAAGGCTATGAATATTGGCTGTTGATTGACCCAAAAAGTGTGTGAGGAACTAGAAATTGGCAAATAAGGGGGAAGGAAGCTTTATTTAGAGCATGCCTCATACATGTTCAACTTTCTTTTTTTTTTTTATGAAACTGTACAACAAACAACTTGTTTAGGCTAAGCAAAGATTAAGGAATAGAATGCGCCCAGCATTCCTGCCCCTGCAAAATTTCACAAATGACAAAAATATATAAATGCAACTGAAGATCAGCTCGATGAATGGGTCCAGAATGGTACAATTAATGCTTCACTGTCACATCCTGGTGGGTGGTTATTGTGGCCGATAGATAACAATGGGTGTCAGAAACATTTTATCAACTACCGGGGGTGGTTTTAGAACTAGTAGGCTGGACCCTCGCTATGTATCATCTGAACAAGCGAGTATAGTAACAACATATAGGGGCTCATTCTGAGCCCGGCGGGCGGCGGGAGCCGCCCGCCTGGAGGGAGCCGCCAAATGACCGCACAGCGGTCAAAAGACCGCGGCGGCCATTCAGACATTTCCTCTGGGCCGGCGGGCGCTCTCCAAAAGAACGCCCGCCGGCCCAGAGGAAATGCCCCTGCAACGAGGACGCCGGCTCAGAATTGAGCCGGCGTAGTTGCAGGGGTGCGACGGGTGCAGTTTGCACCCGTCGCGTATTTCAGTGTCTGCATTGCAGACACTGAAATACACAGTGGGGCCCTCTTACGGGGGCCCCTGCAGTGCCCATGCCATTGGCATGGGCACTGCAGGGGCCCCCAGGGGCCCCGCGGCACCCCCTACCGCCATCCTGGAACAGGATGGCGGTAGGGGGTGTCAGAATCGATTCCCCCGAGCAGCGGGAAGTCGGCGGGAGACCACCGACTTTCCGCTTCTGACTGCGGCTGAACTGCTGCGGTCAGAATGCTCGTGGGAGCACCGCCAGCCTGTTGGCGGTGCTCCCGTGGTCGGTGGCCCTGGCGGCCACCGGCCGCCAGGGTCAGAATGACCCCCATAGTGTAGGAAAACTATGCCAGCAATGGTTCAAGAGCTCTCACTAGATGTGGTTAGAGAACACCTCAGTCTCCTGTCTAATAACACTGACTTACAGGACTTTCCGTTAGGCCCAAGAAAACAACGAAGAAAGCGCTTCTTATATGAAGTATATAATGAAATTCTGAAGCTTTCCCAACAAGAAGCTGCTGCCCGGTTAAGGCAAAGGAAAATTTAGGGCATTAGCTGTTGTAGATAATGGGATTAATATCTTGTCCGACCGGATATACACCCTTAATAACATCGTCTCTTCTTCAATAGACATAATACAAAGTGATATGTCTTCTTTACACCATGGACAGAGTCAGCTAAGGTCCATTATGCAGTTGGGCTGGACACTTCAAACACCGAAGGCAGATCGCGTTCCCTGGCAACACGTTAGCGCAAGGGACATATTTTCTACATTTAACTTAACGCAACAATAACAACTAATGGCTAAGAAAGAAGCGACTTATGTCATGTTGAAAATTGTAAAGTTAGAAAAGTTGCCATTTGCTGTGGATAAAATACCATCTGCTGAATGGTTAATACACAGGGTCATTAATCTGCCTATTTCAACACTGCAATTCACGTCCTGTTTAAAGCACATTCCGGTAAGCAGATATGAAAGGCTGGGAGATAGTTACATCCATGAGGTGTGGAAGCTACCCTTCTTGTACAAGTGTCTCAGTGGCATGAAAGAGTCTTTCTTAGTGGTGGTGAATGCAAGACTCTGTCAGCCATTTGATGTTTTGTAAACAGCTGTCCTTGCACGGGTGTGTAACGCTTCGGCAGCAAACTTGACTTGTTATCTGAAGGGAGTTCCAGTCCCCTTGATGAGACCTGCGTTCCAGGTGCTTTCAAATGGCAGCTATGCTCTCCTCAATAGTGAAGACTGTTGTGGAATGCGAGCCGGAATAGTTTATTTTGTTTCAGTCTCTAAGATTGTTACATGCTGCGGGAACGTACTTTTTCCTCCCACTAGATAAAAAGAGGTAGCTGACATTTGGCCCTATATTGCTACTTAAAATGTGAATTTTGACAAGTTGAGCAGACTGAAGGCTTTATTGTTTCAAAAACATGTGGCACTCAGATCTGCACACAAGACCTATGCACTTCAGGTGGCAAGGTCATCAGCAGAGATACAGTAGGACGAATATTTAATGCTTCCGGTACCTGTGGATTCGCAAACTTTTTTAAGGCTGCTGGTTCTGGTTTCATTCACACCTTCTCCTCCATATTCGTTTTAATACCATCAGCCATCCACTTAATAGTCTCCAGTATTTTCGGGGGATTTCCGATAACTTTGGCTATAATAGGTGGCATTTTGCAATTGCTACTTTTTCTGCGCAATGGCTGTCCTACCACAACAAGGAGGAATGAAAGTGCTCCCACCAGCGCAGCTGTGTCGTGAATGCATGATGCAGTACTTTGGAGCAACACTACTGGAGCAATTGGAGTGTGACTGGTCTCTGTCATTCAGACCGGTTTTGCATTGTGTGCAACACGTGTGTCAATGCCTCTGGTGCTCGCTGGAACATGCACTGAAAGTTTGTCTTTCTACGCAGCGCTTACTTTCATTGGATGCTGATCTGTTGATGTTCTCGCTGAGGGTTAATTACTGGACATGCGCGTTGAGAGTGCGTTTGCTACGTAAAGCTGCTTCTGATTTGCCCTTCATGGAGGATGTGGCTCTGTACTCATTATTGGGCATCTCACAGAATGCTGCTGCTTTAGCTGAAGCTCAGGCTATGGAACATGAATGCTCCTTGGTCCTTCTTCACGATGCATTTCCAACTTTAACACATGCTGAAGTGGAAGATTTCCTGACTTCAATTGTCCCGGATTCTATTGCCACTTCCAAAATGATTCTGACTCTTGAAATTCGGCCTTTTACGCCACAAGTTAACATTTTTGAATTGTCCTTTTATATATGCTCGTGTCCTTTTTACTTGTCATTACTGAAATTTGTATATATATATAAATATATCTTAGGTTGAGTTTAGTAGCTTTTATACATAATTAAGCTTTCAACCACCTTAAACCAGCAAGGGGAGGGTGTTGTGTAGCCATTTTAGTTATACTCCATGCACATTATTTCAGCACAATAGGCCTGCCGCTGTGCACTTTAACCTAGATATATTTCATTCAGCTTTGTTTATTACTTTAACAATAGCCACATTTTCAGTCTTGTTTTATTTATTTCTATCTAGCTGTTCTCTGCTTAGGCCAGCACTGTGTTCTTAAACAAGCACTCTGTGCTTCTCTCAAGGCTACAGTAAGATAGGTTGCCGGTGAACGTGGTAACGCTTAGTCTCTGGTATTCATAGACATATACACATCCTTACGTAGGGACATTTTCTCAGAACATCAACTGTTTTATTATAAAAACACTTCCCTGTCCCATACACGCTAGAGGGAGATTCCAGCCAGATGACCACGACTGTATGCTGATTGCTGAATGCCTCGCTATAGCTGCTTATACAGACTTCAGGCCTTGCTCAGGTATGGAGGTATGATGTCTTCCCAGGGGAACTTGAGGGGCAGATCTAGAGCTTCACATGCTGTGTTCTAATATAGCTTAGGTAGGAATTAGTTTATTGACTCTAGTGCCAATATGGTAGCGTTATTTCTATCCTTCACTCTCCTAGTCACCATTTTAATCCTTTCATGCTTTATCGTCATAGTTATTGCAGTACATGCTTTATTATCTAAAATGCAGTTGCTTCATTAAAAACCTTATTGAAACATATGCTGCTTGTCCTTGAACATGCAAGACTAATGTAATTGAGAGAAACGGATAAGATCTGAGTGATCATGCTTTCCCTGAGGAGTCAATTGTGTCATGCACTTGGCTGCCCAATCATCCCTGCTCTTGGGTAGAGATGAGGCAATCCTAGTTAGCCGGAGCAAAACCCGGATTAGGCCAACAGGTGTCACCTGTAGTGGGTTAAACTTAGTCTCCCACACTTCAGGAGATTCTGCCGCTTAAATCCAGTAGTCGCATTAGAATAATGAGAGCCTATGCGACAAGGGTATGTGTGAGCCAACAATCAATGGTGACACACACCTGTATGTGGCACCACATGAAATGCAGCCCCATTGAATATGTCCAATTCCAAAGACAGGTTGGCATGCAAATATATGTGAGGGAATACAAAAATCATCCCATGAACACAGGTAGACGATGCATGAAACAGTAGTGTTCACATTTTGTCAAAAGAGAATAGGACACATGCTAAGATGTCGGCACAAGGAATTTGGCAACAGTGATAGGCCATAAATGGTGTCAATGGACAATCCCCACTTACCAAGGGAAAGTTTTGATCTGAAGCTGCACCCAAGGAACAATGTATGCACCAGCACTCGTCACACACTGAAAACAAGTGGCCTCTCGGGAGCAGATGCCAGTCTTCTCACTTGAGCAGACACATGGCTGAGGACAGTGATCCATCACTTCTTTCTCTTGAGGCTGTAACACTGAGGAGTAGTTGTCTGTTGCGTAGAATTTAGACCCACTACAACAACAAACCATACTTGATTGATCACTGTACACAGCCATGTGTTGTCCTTAGAGAGCAATGTTTTGTGGATTGTACTCAGTTGTGTCCTATGTCCCTGGGCTAATAGGCAAGGCACATCAGTATGCAACAAATTACATATGTACACAAGCAGTTACTCATCTTGTGTGTCACACATGGCTCATCCCCATTCATCAGGAGGATATGTCAGAACCTAACACATCAACTTGGCTATGTGACAGGCAGGAATATGCCCTGGACTCACCCCCTTGTGGATGATGGTCTCCCCTCAAACGCCGATCAAGGTCCAAGTATGTCACGGCCAGAATGCGAGCCCTTGAGAGGGTCATGATCCGACGAGCGCCCCTCTCACGTTGAGAGGACAGCTCCAGATAGACCTTTGCGATCTTCTGGGCCCAGCGTCTCAGCTCCTCCCACCTCTTGCAACAGTGTGTGCTCCGCCGGCTATGGACGCCTAGGGTCTGCACCTTCCGGACGATGACTCTCCAAATCTCCTTCTTCGGCTGTTTACTTATATGGATGCAAGAGACAAATCAAGCAATTACAAACACAAGTTTTTGCCCAAATGGTTGTGTCACACGCATCAGAAACACCAAGCATAAAATGGTCAATTTGTCAACATACCACAAGTGTGACGCACACATGGTTACAAGTACAAGGACTTGACTACACACTTTTGGATTCATCTGCAGACTAACCCAGACTAACCCACTACCCTGCTCAAAGGCCTACAATGTCTAAGCAGAGGTACTGACATCAGTTAGCCCATGCTTCAGCAACATGTACTGTAATGTGAGCCACAATGAAACACAACACTCCAATGTAGTTTCTGAAGGGTAAACTCCTTAGGCCTGACTGGACAAACACATTTACACTCTGCAACTTCTTTTCAATGCATACAGTCCCTACAGAAACCACTATAGTACAGACTTCACCCTTACACTTGAGTGACAATGAAAGGGTTGGTATAGTGGGTACAGAAAGTGTCTTCCCTGTGCATGTGTGGGCATATGTCCTACCAAATGCAGACTCATGTCATTTCAGGGTGGGTTTCGGTGGTCTGTACCTGTACTACAAAACTCTCCTTTAAACATATGCTTCTAACCTACAGAAATGGCATCCAACATACAATGGTGTGTATTGTACAATTGCTGTTATATAACCAAGCTACTGAGTCACAAGTCATGGCCTCCCATGAATCTACACACTGTCTGCACTTTGGGTCTATACAGGATAAATCTGACTTTTGTGAATGTGACAACAGAGCTGTGAGAGTAAGGGACCTGTCATGAGTCAAAGACACGCATCCACAATGATGCAAAATGCATATACTGGCTAGTTCAGGGATTTACCTCAGTACCTATCCCTAATTTAGTCAATGGACTGAGGCATTCAGGACATATTTTGCCACTAGAGCCTTATATTGGCCACCTGACAGGATCTGCAGGTCTACAGGAAGGGGACACAGTGGGACAGTTGCATAGCCACAGTGACTCTCCCACAGTCTGGACTATGTCCCATATTGAGAGCTACATTTGACAGGCCCTGACCTCTCCAGACGGAGCATATAGAACCTACATAACATTCACATTTCCATCACTTCCATGCATGACAGTACATCATGTTGCAGTCAGAAATGCAGCTTGTGGGGCATCCTGGAGGGCACATTGAGTCATGATATGCCTTCCAGACAACAGTTTTGCAAGCCTAAATGTGGGGTGAAAGATCTGTGGCACAATACACATTGCTTGCAATATCCACAATGACTCAGACAAGATAAATACATAGCTCATGCTGTCATGCACATACATGTTGTCTAACATTTACAACCATCATGAACAAAAAAATAATTTGATGGCAGTAAAGTCTTGCCCGGTTATGTGCATCCAACACAAAGAGGCTCTAGGGCCCCTCAAAAAATCACACAACACAATGTGACTGAGCACATCATATAGCACAGGTCTCCGATACCTGTACCATATAGATCTCATTGGTGCCACACAGACTGCAACAACAGGCACACAAGCAGTCTAACTGGCAAACAGGGACACTTTGTATCCTGTGAGGAGGGATAGGAAGGTGTTCGACAGAGTAAATTATGAGGTACTTACCTGCTGCTCTGGTGAGCAGTAGAGCTGACCACACGAGTGAATGACCTTGCTCACAAGCCTCTCCAGCTCCCCTGGAGAGAAAGCAGTGGCCCTTTCACCTTCTGGACTTGGCATGATAGCTCCCAGTGGTGACACACAGCAGTTGAAGTGGTGGAGGTGTTGCTGGCAGCAGTGTCAGAAGTCAAGTGACTGATTTTGCACAACACAACTTACATGTACGCCAAGTACTCGGTCATCACCGCCAACAGACACAACCATTGGGCCGCGACCACCACATCCAACGTCATTAGCCTATGGCTGTCTCCCCCACGGTGGAAACCACCTACCCCACAGATGACTTCTACTGGTGGCTGCATGCGGTTCCTGATGTCCAGTGGAGTATATCAGGCATCTGCCATTTTGGCACTTGAAAGACTGTATATGGCCCTGTTATATACATCACAAAAACAATATAAGTTGAATATCATCACAAACATCCTCAATCTGTCCTGTTGTGTAGGTCTGACTACACGATCACCAGTGTAGTGGGTTGTAGGGCACAGATGGTATATGATGGCAGTGCACTGGCCACCACCGCTGACGATATTTTGGGGGATCAGAAAATACAGTCACATTTCGAGGGGAAACTGTGTAGCAGATAGTTGGGTATCACCTGAATCCATGTTGTGGCCATGTGCTCACCACCCTGGGGAACACGTTTCACTCTTGTGTAGTTGCCAGCTGTGATATGTACTTCATGTCATGTATATCCAGTAAAAAATGCTTTGTCACATGATATTGTTGGCATGCATCATGTTCCTGTGGACACAGTGACTAATGTTCTAAATCATGTATTTTCACACATAGGTACCCTGGGAGAGGGAGAATATGACAACCTCCTATCTACCATCCATTGTCAGATCTTCAGACCATGGAGGAATGCCACGTCACCCAGCTCTACCACCTGAATAGGCAAACAATAATGGATTTATACCATCAGTTGGAGCCAGAACTGATGCCAGCTAACAGTAATCCATACTGCATACCATCCATTGTACAAGTCACGTTAGTATTGCACTTCCTGGCCACAGGGTCCTTCCAACATACAGTGGCCCTATCTGGTGGTATGTCCCAACCTATGTTCAGTCTGGTGTTGAAAGATTTCTTGTCAACAGTGCTGAAACACATTGAGAGCTATGTCAGGTTTCCCCAGCAGGAAGATTTAGCCAATGTGAGGGCTGACATCTATGGTTTTGCCTATATCGCACATGTGGTGGAGGCCATTGATGGCACACATGTTGGCCTGGTGCCACCACAGGCCATTGGAAAAGTCTATTGCAACAGAAAAATCCTTCATTCCATGAACGTGCAAGTTGCCTGTTTGGCGGATCTCTACATCTCAAGTGTGTGTGCCTGTTTTCCTGGATCAGCCCATGATTCCTTTGTAATGAGGAGCAGCACCATACCCCAGCTAATGTCACAAATGGAACCAGAGAGGTCCTGATTGTTTGGTAAGTCACATTCTGTACTGATTGTGTGTGAGCAATGTCAGCTGCTATAAGCATGAAGAGAGCAATGCATTGTTGCATTTAATAGAAGACTTAGCATATCCAAACTGTCCTTGGTTATTGACGCCACTGAGGAATCTAGGTATGGCAGGGGAAGTCCGCTTCAATGAGGCCCATGAAAGGTCACGGTGGGCAGTGGAGTGGCGTTACAGCTCCTGAAGGCCAGATACCGATGTCTGGAATGGACTGGTGGAGCTCTCCTCTACTCACTCAGGAAAGTGTGTCAGAGCACTGTGGCATGCTGCGTGCTCCACAACACCGCCCTGTGGAGAAATGTCCCGTACATCCCAGAGGAGGGGGAGCCTGAGGTGCCACCATGTGAGAATCCTGAAATGCCAAATTAAGTTGACAGTGGTAAAGAGGAAGGAGCTTACTTGTGAGAAGATCTGATCCACAGCTATTTCTTGTGAGTGTATGTCATGTGATGTAATGACTGTGACTGAACAATGAACGGTAGTTGTGAGCATGTGTGGTGTGTAGTGTTTTTGAAACAGGGAGCTGATACTCTGCAAAATCAGCCAAAGGCTGATTGATAAGCTAGTTTTTGACACATCCCAACTTGATGATGTTGCTTTGGTTGTGGCAGTTTCTTTGCAATGTAACTTGTTTTCCAGATGCTTCTAAGTGACGTGTCATATGTATGGTTCTAAGCCTATACTTCTTGTTTTGTTCTTTGTACAGGTACCTTCACCATGACATCTTCATATGGACATTGGCAGGTATGTGATGCTGTTCTGACTTACAAAGAAGGCATGGATTGTTCCAGGTAGTGTAGGTCACAGAGTTTAGGTGTATGAGACCTGTACCAAGACAGTTTGCACAGTTTTTGGGTCGAAATTCAGAAGTGTCCATTGCACTTGTTTTGTGTTCTGTGGTGGGCATAATGCATCATGTATGTCATCATATGGTCATCAAAAATGTAGTCCTAGCTTACGACCAAGTCATTGTTCCTTCACATTGACTAAACACTTTTTTTATGACCTGTATGTAGCTGTAGATGTGTTTCATCATCGTAGGCCACAGTGCCTGTGCCAAAACACTGACATGTTTTTGTGTCATATCACCAGATGCATGAGCATTGGATTATGAGGGCCCTGTGATAAGGAACTGTTGTACTGCCATCTGTCTGAATCTTGGATTATGTGGTGTTGGATTACTTTGGTGTGGTATGTGATAAGGAGGTGACATTAACCACTTCAGTATTTGCCTATTCTACAGGACAGTTACTGACAAATCCCTTCCTTCCATGATCTGGAGGTCTGCACTTGTAAATATGTTCCTTTACTTAGTATGAGTCAATCATTTATGATTTCCAATAGTTCAGACATATTGGCAGCCCATGTGTTGAACAATGTATTACATTGTTTAGTTTGACAGACACTTGTATGTGTGCGTTTGTGTGGGATGGTTGTAATCCCGAGCTGGAAACTGTGTACATGCAACATAACCAATATTAAACAAGGACCTTGGATCATCATTGTATGATTCAAATGATCTCACATATCTATATGGTTAAATATGAAAGAAATATCAGAAGGGGATCAGCTGCTGCAGAAGCAAGGGTGTCTGTGGCTGGTTATTCCTCTGGCAGGACATCCTTTCCTGTGGCTGCCGCAGATGTTGATAGGCCAGCTGTTGATGAGCAAAAGGGAGAAGAAGATGTGATGTTAACAGAACAGGGCTGGGAGGTGACATTGTAGGCAGAGTGAGGCTCACTGTTGCTGTCTGACCAGGTTGCCCAGATGGGCCAGAACCATCCTCCACGTCCACAAGTCCAGGAGTGTTCTCATCACTGAGGGTTTCATCCAGCGGGGTTAGTGGTAGTCTGTTCTGTGGCCTCTGTATACCCACCAGCAGATCCACCAGCTGATGAAAAACATACATTGTTACCTGTTGAATTGTGACATTTACCTCTACAGGTTACAGTAAGCAGAGACCTTGGACAGAGTTAAGTTGTAGGTAATCCAATTGTGCCAAGTAACCATGGTATTGGGTGATTTGACATGACGTGTGAAGCAAGCTAACACAATTTGACTCAAGCAGCTGATTAGATATGCAAATCAGATACTTTGGAAGGTGGCCTGAAAATGACATTTTACCACCAGTGCAGCCAACATAGTGAAGATGCAAGATATGGCTATGACCATTTGGAGGCGTAGTTGAGTGAGATGCAAGGAAACCCAGGACATTGTTATATATGTGACTGGAGTCATCATGTAAACAGTGCTATGTCAATGTGTCTGCTGCTAATACCAATCTGGTGATGAATCTTGAGGCCTTAGGAATACTTGTTGTACACATTGGTAATGGTGTAGTTACTGTTACAATAGTTTATTGTTGGGTTAGCATGTCAAGATGGAGCTAGGCAGACAGACATGTATCTGATTTGAGCATGATCTGTATCTTGATCCCTCCCAGGTGAGTAAACTTCAAATGAGAGTTCACAAACAAGGGTATTTGGACAAGTGACCAATGGGCTGGTGTTTGGAGTTACTGGAACATGGCCTATTGTGCTTTGCATTCAGATCACTCTCATTACTGAAACAGTGCCTCCTATGAGTTTCAGTCAGGCCACTCTCTCTATTTCACGCACTTAACAAATGGTATCCTCCCAGCTGAGTACACTTCAATTTAGAGTTCACAAACAAAGGTAATTGGACAACACTGGGCTGGTGTTTGGAGTTACTAAAAAAGTGTCTCCTGGGAGTTGCAGTCCGGTTACTCAGCCACTATACACACTTGGCAAATATTATCCTCCCAGGTGAGTACACTTTAATATGAGAGTTCACAAACAAGGGTATTTGGACAAGTGACCACTGGGCTGGTGCTTGAAGTTACTGGAACAGGACCTATAGTGCTTTGCAGACATATCACTCTCTACGCTAAACACACTATACAAATGGTATCCTCCCAGGTGAGTACACTTCAATTGAGAGTTCACAAACAGGGGTATTCGGACAAGTGAGCACTGGGCTGGTGTTTAGAGTTACTGGAACAGTGCCTCCTGGGAGTTGCAGCCCGGTCACTCCCTCTACTGCTCACACTTGACATATTGTACCCGCCCAGTTGCGTGTACCTCAATTGAGAGTTCACAAACAAGGGTATTTGTACAAGTGACCACTGGGATGGAGTTTAGAGTTACTGGAACAGTGCCTCCTGGGAGTTAGAGTCAGGTCACTCTCTCTACTCCCCAACACTTGACAAATGTTTGGTATTACATATCTATATGCAGGCTGAATTAGGTTTGAGCGCAGGTTTTACATTTTGGGACATACCATAAATCCTGGAATGTGTTTTAGTTATTGTGAGATTTCCAGACACCTTTCAGACATCTGACATGTGATGGGCCTTGGTAGTTGTGATGTTGGATCCAATTATACAGATTGATAGTGTTACAACTCAGGTACTCTGGGTATTGAATTTTGTTGAGGTACAGTAACAAGACAGTGGTGACAGCTGCACATTTTTGTGATATTACTTGTGTTATGACTTACTGGACTCCACTCCCCCAGTTATTCCTGTTAAGCCCTGAGTATGCAGGATGGCCAAGACCTTCTCCTCCCAAAGAAAGAGTCTTAACAGCGCACTGGGAGGACCACTGCCAGTCTCCTAGGCCTCCAGCTGCTGCCTGGACACCAGGGAACTGACCGTGCCCCTGAGGTCATTCCACCTCTTCCTAATGTCCTCCTTTATGCGCAGGGTGGTGTCAACAGCATTCACTCTGTCGACTATCTTGTCCCACATTTTCATTTCCATACTGAGAGGAGTGTGCAGGACTTGGGCTCCAAACAATTGTGGCTCTACTCTAATGGTTTCATCCACCAGGACTCAACTCATCCTCTGAAAATCATGGGTATTTGGCCTGTGCCATGCCTGGAAATTAAAGAGGGTGACAGTGACTAACTAAACAAGCCAAGTGAATATGGGAAAGAAAATAGACAGATGTGTGTGAAAAGTGTAAAATTGGATGGGGGAAGAAAAGGGCTGCCTTATGACAAAAAATGGACAAAATGATGTGTGGTATGTCTTTCTGTGAGGCAGTGGAAATGCAAAGGATTGTGTTCTGTGAAGGGATGTGTTTTATAACGTCCTTTGCAGGTGTGTCCACTTAGCCAATGTGTCCCAGCTGTGTTGTTTTTTTAATTAATACATTGTGCACTTGTCTGTTACTTTGCGGAACGCAGAGCACAGTGGTCAACTGCCATTGGCTCACCACTACGGCAACTGTGTGTTTATAATAGGCTTGGTGAATGGACCTGGAGCTGATGACACTGGAGGTCAGACCGCCTAAATCCAAGCTGCCACTCAGGCGGTCTGCCTTTTTTGCTTGGTGGAGGGTGGTCTTGCCTGTATGAATCATAATATAGCGGTCTTGGGACCGCCAGCGCGGCGGTCTTTTTAGGACCGCCAACATGGTAGTCTGGCAGTCCGACCTCCAAACTCACAATCAGGCTCTAAATCTTAGAATAGCACTTAGAAACACAATAACTCCAACTGGGACTATCACAACGTCTTGACAGAGTCATTTGCAACAGTCCAATGCTACTTGCTTGGGAGTGTGGGCTGGTCACAGAGTCGCACAGACCGCAGGTACAGTAACTTGAAAAGTGAGGAAACAAAGACTTTGCACAGAGTCAGGGAGGTGAGACGTCACTGGAGTCAGTGGGGAGTTGGTTCTTTACTGCTACCGGGGAAGGGAGGCATTGGTTCCTTACTGCTAGGCCGGGGAGGTGAGGCATCAGTTCCTTACAGTTGCAGGGGAGGTGATACAGCACTAGTGGCGAGGCTTTGGTTCCTTTCAACAAGGTGAGGTCGATGAATCCAGCAGACATTTCACGGTGACGCAATCACACCATGGGGCTACCGGTGCCGTGGTGGAGTCGGAGTTGGGTGTCATGGGCGTCAGTGACACTGCACTTGGGACTCACACTCTGGCAGATCTTTGCAGGTGATACAGTGGCATTGGGCCTGCGGCACCGGTCTTGGTCGTTGTACTCAGTGTGGACCACGGCTTGAGTCTAGGCAGCTGCGGGGAGTCAGACAACGTCGCCTGTTCCAAAGGCACTCTGGAGTTGATATAAATTGTTCTTGGTTGCACCAGAACTCACTCCCAAGGGCCCAGGAATTGGATTTGGCACAACTTGGCAAGTCAGGACTCAGCAAGAGAGCCCAGGTGCTGGCAGATGAAGTCTTTGATGTCCCTGAGACTTCTTAACAGAAGGAAAGCTCAGTCCAAGCCTTAGAGAACTTATGGAAGCAGGATGTAGAAAGCAAAGTCCAGTTCTTTCATGCCCAGGACAGCATAGCAAAGCAACAGGCAGAGTGGCAGTACCTCCTACAGCACCCAGCTCTTCTTCTTGACAGAATGCCCTCAGTCCAGAAGGATTCTAAATTTGTGGGGTCAGAGGTCCAGAACGTATTGCCCTATCTCCCTTTGAAGTAGAAAAGCTTCAAAGAGAAGTCTTTGTAGTGCACAGGACCCTGCCTTTCCTGCCCTGGCCCCAGACACACTCCAGGGTATTGGAGACTGCTTTGTGTAAGGACAGACACAGTCCACAGGTTCAAGTGTCAGCTCCTCCCACCACTCTAGTTCAGGAAGACCCATCAGGATGTGCATGACACACCTCATGTGGCTGTTTGTAGTGAATTCACAAACAGACCAACTGTCATACTGACCCAGACATGTATACCACAGTCAGGCAGAGACACAAAATGGTTAAGCAATAAAATGTCCACTTTCTAAAAGTGGCATTTGTAAACTTACAATTTAAAAAACAACTTCACCAGAGGATGTATTTTTGAATTGTGAGTTTGGAGACCCCAAACTCCAAATCTCTATCTACTCCCAATGGGAAATTCCACTTAAAAGATATTTCAAGGCAATTCCCATGTTACTCTACAGGCGAGATAGGCCTTGCAATAGTGAAAAATGAATTTGGCAGTATTTCACTATCAGGACATGTAAAACACACCAATACATGTCCTACCTTTTAAATACATTGCACCCTGCCCATGGGGCTGCCTTAGGCCTACCTTAGTGGTGACTTACATGTAGTAAAAGGGAAGGTTTGGGCCTGGCAATTTGGCACACTTGCCAGGTCGAATTGGCAGTCTAAAACTGCCCACACAGACGCTGCAGTAGCAGGTCTGACGCATGTTTACACGGCTACTCATGTGGGTGGCACAATCAATGCTGCAGGCCAACTAGTAGCATTTGATTTACAGGCCCTGGGCACACATGTTGCACTAAAGTCGGGACTTACCGGTAAAACAAGTATGCCAATCATGGATAAACCAATAATCAATACAATTTAGATAGAGAGCACTTGCACTTTAGCACTGGTTACCAGAAAGGAACTTTTTCCCTGCACACCTATGAACATGCAAACACATTATGAGCAAAGACATCCAACTTCTGCATCACAAACTGACCTCATACAGATTGCAATGTTTCATCAACCAACACAAAACCCCATATACCACACCTATACACATATCCACCATAACTACAACAGTAAAACACCTTCATTCTCACAGCAAACACAACTCTGTCCATTCCCACTAACACAACCTGCCATCACCCATACAACACAAAACCACATTATACATTACTTTCAGCCATCCAGATACACACTCCCTGTTCATACAAGCCAACAGCACTATCCTCTATTTGCTCCTGCCAGATCCCCTTTTATCATGACAATACCTAAACTCAGCCTTCCAACACATCAACCACAAACACCCTTCCCCTCTCTTCACCAATTACACACAACCATACAATTCTCACACTTCACTCCACAACACATATTACCTCTTCCAGTCATCACAACTAACACAAACTCCCCTGACACACATCCATCCCCTCTTACACACATCATACACTCATCTCCACAACACATCAACACCCCCTGTAATACTCTAATGCCACTCACCAGCACTAACTCACATCCAAATCCTTCACAGGAAACCAATACATCAATATCCCCTCTCACTATTCCACAAAAACAATACAGACCACACACATCAGCACATCAAAACAACACAAACTTTCATTATACTTTCCGTCACACCCACTCCCACCCTCATGACTACCCAAAGAATACAAATCCTGACCATTCTTTCCCTTACATTCTCACTCTTCACAAACATCTACCACAAGCACCCCAACAACATTCATTCACCCGCCTCTCATCCATTGCACAATTTAGAGCCTTAAATATGATCCACTTGCTTCTCCATCACCCCTAACCCATACTCCTTCCAGACTAAACAGACGCAAACAAAATAAACAACATGCCACTCTTAACAACTTCACATCCCCTTGTCTATTACATCATAAGGCCACCCTACAAAAAAGTACACTCTTCAAGTCTCTCTCAGCCACAAAGTCCTCCACCGACACACACAGACCCAACAAAATGCCTCCTAAGCCTGCTGGAAGAGGAACACTACATTGAAAAACAGGACTATTGTGACCCTCACACAGCTATCCCAACTAACAACACACCTGCTACAAGCTGCTCACCCTTCTCCTAAGCAAAACACCACCGCCACTAATACACTTTTTCTAAACTGACAGCTCATAAATGCTCGATCACTCTCAAGAAACAAGCACCACATCTATGACATGCTCCCAGACACACAACCTGACTTACTATTCATAACAGAATCATGGTTGGGAGATGACATGGCCCCAGTTTTGCAGGAAACCGTTCCTCCAGGCTATCAAACCATCACACAAAACCGTATAGGCAAGAGAGGAGATGGACTAGCTATTATATTCAAACAAGCAATAAACCTCAGTAAAACAGACATTTCCATACAAGGTTGTGAAGCCCTCCTCACCAGATGCCACCCTACTCCAACTTCCTCCTGTAACTTTCTCCTCCTTTACAGACCTCCACCTAACAACTCAACATTCCCAGACGCTTTTCTAGATACAGTCTCAAACCTTATTACATTATACTCAAACCTATGCATTATTGGGGACCTAAATATTTGGTTTGACACGCCCAATATGCCCCATCCAAAAGCTAACACCACTGGCCTAGTCACATTGAACCTACATCAGATTGTACATAATCCCACACACATTGCTGGACACATCCTAGATGTCATTTTTGCTAAGCCTGAACTAGTTACCGTCATAGCATCCCGCCAATCACATGGTCAGACCACCATTTGATAACGTTTCGACATAAAACACCACAAATCAACACACCTCACAACTACTCACATACAAGCACCTATCGACCATGGAGCAAGCTCAATTTTGATGACTGAGTAAAACAACTAACAACCACGCAGATCTAGATTCAATTAATTCTGTTCCAAAACTATGAGTGGCTACAGGAAGCTTTTGATATCCTAATACCACTCAGAAAAACTAAACAGGACAAAAGAAAACCAACACATTGAAGAAACACAGAACTTAAAAAGGCAAAGCAACAAATCAGAAGGTTGCAGCGGACCTGGCTCAAAAGAAAAAACATTCAAGACAAACGGCAGCTACACAAACTTAACAGGATATACACATCATCTATCAAAAAAAGCTTTAAAAAGGTACTACTCAGACAGAATTCAAAATGCTATATCTGCAACCAAAGAATTGTACAAATGCATGGTAGGAAGTCATCCCACTACTCAAGATTTCACAAACAAACTGGCAACCCATTACAAAACAAAGCAGAAACATTGGACTCCTATGTAAAACACAAGAAAACCATCAGCACCAACCCCTTTCCTAAAACCCCCTTCTAAGAATAATCCAACTCTGCCTCTTTAGTCCTTCAAACAAATATCACAAGGTGAATTTATGGATTTTGTCAAAGCAAGCAGGCCTTCCGGTTGCACTTCTGACCCTTGTCCATCACACATCTTCAAGAACATTCTTTTATCTTCTTCTGCTGCCACACCTGTAAGAAGAATCATCAACAACTCTTTCACTACAGGAACTTTTCCTGTAGACCTGAAAAAGGCATACATGCATATGTTGTTAAAGAAAACACACCTAGACCCGCAGGACCCCAACAACTACAGACCAATCACAAATAGACCTTTCCTGGACAAACTGATAGAAAGAGCAGCATTCGCCCAGTTGTCAAAATTAATTGAAGACAATTCCATTCTTTCAGACTACCAAAGTAGATTCTGCCCAGGAAGAGGCACTAAATCGACACTCCTAGCAGTCTGGGATGATCTTAAAAACACAGTTGACCGCAATGGAGTTGCTGCACTACTTCTCTTGGCTGCCTTTGATACGTTTGACCATGACACCCTAATTCAAAGACTCCACGAAGCTGATATAGAAGGGACTGCTCTCGACTGGATTATATCCTACCTTCAAAACAGAACTAATATTATCTATTCTCCTCCCTTCTCGTCCAAACCGTACCTCACAAAAGCACGGGTCCCCCAAGGATCAATCATCTCACCTTTGCTTTTCAACATCTACATGATATCATTACCAGAACTGATCAATGATTTTCAACTCACATGCTACAACTATGCAGATGACACACAAATACTACTTAAATTGGAATTTCCACACAAGGTGCAGGCTACTATCTCTCTTGTACTATACAAACTGGTTTATGCCAATGGCCTGTACCATGGATCATCTCTATATATCATGAAAAAACTACAACGTATTCAGAACTCCGCTACCAGGCTACTATTACATGTAAAGCCACAAAACCACATCTCCCCTGCTTTGAGAGCACTACACTGGTTACCCATTGTCGGAAGACCCACCTTCAAGCTGCTTTGTATCACCCACAAAACTATAAATGGAACAGGACCGCGTTTATCAGAAACAAAATAACAAAATACATTCAACAAAGAAACCTCCGCTCAAGATTGACACCCCGCCTTAGGACACCACCATACAAGAAAAAGACTATGAGGGTGATTCCAACCTTGGCCATGCGGCCTCAATAACGCAGCCCCCATTCCAACATTCCTGCTGGGCCGGCAGGCGCTAACCATGTTTGCGCCCGCCGGCCCAGCGGGAATGAGGCTGCAACACAGGAGCCGGCTCCTAATGGAGCCGGCGGTGTTGCGGCCGTGCGACGGGTGCAGTTGCACCCGTTGCGCTTTTCACTGTCTGCCATGCAGACAGTGAAAAGCAGGCCAGGGCCCTGTTAGGGGTCCCTGCACTGCCCATGCCAGTGGCATGGGCAGTGCAGGGGCCCCCAGGGGCCCCAGGACACCCCTTAACGACAGCCTCTTCCTGGCGGTGTAAACCGCCAGAAACAGGCTGGCGGTAAGGGGGTCATAATCCCCAGGGCAGCGCTGCAAGCAGCAGTGGATTATCACTGCCGGGGGAAAATCGGCGGGAAACCGCGGCCCCGGCGGTGCGACCCCGGCTTTACCGCCGTGGTCAGAATAGGGAATGAAGCACCGCCAGCCTGTTGGCGGTGCTTCCGTCATTCTTGCCCTGGCTGTCCAAGACCGCCAGGGTCAGAATGACCCCCTATGGGTGGTACATCCTAGTCCGTTCAAGCAACCAAACTATGGAATTCATTACCCCCAAATATAAGATCCACGGATAACTATCTTGTCTTCAGAAGACTACTCAAGAGTTGGCTCTTTCCTTTATAACCACCATATTCAAACAGCAATGGACTGCATATGCCGGTGTTGATAAATATTTTGAATCTGATTATGTGTATATTCTTGATATGTATAGTTCTTTAGGAAATATGTATCGCTACTATGTCATAACAATAAATTACACACATACTAGTTCAACCTGTATAACAAATGTATATTTACTCACAATTAAATATGTATATGTATATACACATACATATCTGTATGTTATTCTATGCTTAACATGTTCTTAGGTCACTGCACAGCTCCTAGATAAGTTGTTATATTTGATACTTATGAATCCCTGCTCTCATAAATGTTAGAAAATTACACTTATTAAGTAACTTCAAAGTTTACAAATCTAGAAAAGTCTGTGTTTATACAATACTGCTTTTCTTCTCATATTATTACACCCATTATTATATTCTTTGAACATATGTTCCCTTACTATGTATTAATATATCTATTTATTTATTATTCTAGTCCTAATGTACTACGGAAAAAAAAATAATAATCTATAAATAAAATTCAAATTATAAATAAGTACATTGAAGTTAGAAAATAATAATGAAGAAATAAAATGAAGAAAAAAATAATGATTACAAAAGTATTTATATATAATTAAAATTATAAATAAATAAAAATAATATACATTTACTCTCTTGTAAGCTTTACTTTGTCTACCCATCACCATCTGTCATGTCTCTATCAGTCTATCCTCCATCCCCAAACTGACTCATCCCACAGCCATTCAACTACTTTCCTTTCCAAAATAACCCTGCTTAAGCTCTTCCCTCCTCTTCCACATATAGCTCGCCAAAACCTCAGTTTACTACCATGATCTCCCAAACAACCCTACTAAATTCTCCCTCATTTAAATCACATTTGACTCATCCAAACCCCTCCCTAACCCTTTCCACAGACTCTTCCTTCCTCCATCTCTCCTTTTCTCATCCCAGTCATCATCCTATTACTATAATCTCTCAATTAACACCTCTGAATTCTTCCCTCCTCTATCCTTCCATTACTGTAGTCAATCCAACCAACAAACTCACATATCCTCTGCTCAAATTAACTCATAAGAATTCTAAAACTGTACTCATATTTCCCTATACTAATCCACCACTAATTGCTCTTGGGTTCCGAAGTAGCGTGCTACTTGCCAAAAAGCGCTTCTATGCCTCGTCACAGGTAGTAAGCCTTATATAAATACTGTCACAATACAATACAATACAAAGTGCACTGAGTCCTAAAGCCGGCAAAAACTAAATGCAGCACATAGTCAAAAACATACATTAATTTTGATTAATTAATTTTTGTTCATATCATACCCTTTCAGAATATGTAATACTATTTTCAATATGCAAAGTTAATTTTAAAGCAAATCAACATCAGTGTCATGCAAGCCATACTCATTTAAACAGGGGCCATATTCATGTAAACATGGCTTGGGTTCATTTCGATATGTGCTTTAGTAATTTCAAAGCATGCAGCATTATAATTTTGATATGGGTCATATTAACTTCATCAGTTGTCATATTTAGTTCAAAGTCGTTCATATTCATCTTAATATGTGTCATATTGCTTTCAATGAATGTTATATTTATTTCAGTGGATTTCATATTCACCTTAACACATGACATAATAATTTTAAAGTGGGTCATATACATTTCAACATAGTTCATATTTATTTCAATATATGCAATATTCATTTTGATGTGTATCATATTACTTTCAAAGCATAACATATTAATTTTTATGTTTCATTTTTATTTCAGCATTGGTCATATACAGTTTAAGGCATGTTGAATTAATTTCAAAGGGGCTCCTATTCATTTAAAATCATGTCATATTCATCTAAGCATGTGTTATATTCCTTTCAATGGATGTCTCACTCATATTAACACACCATATTAATTTTAACATGCATCATACCCATTGCAACACATATCATATTCATGTCAATGTGTATCATATTGCTTTCAATGTAAACCATATGTGTTTTGATAAACGTAATGTTAATTGCACATTATATTCTTTTTAGAATAATAAATTTTCATTACAGTATGTGGTAGTCATTTCAATCTGTCATATTCATTCCAATTTATATCATATTCCTATTGGCATGTGTTAGCCATTTCAAGAAATTTCCCAATCTTTTTGATGAATATTGCATTTGTTTCAGTGATTGCTTTATTGTTCACAGTGAGGGTCATATTTATTTCAGTATGATTGAGTATATCACTTATTCAGTTCAGAGTGTGAGTTATTCATAGTAATCACTAAGTAGACTTGTTACTCTGTCAGATTCACTCTGCCAGGGATCATATTTATTTTGACACATAGTACATTAATTCTGGTGTATGTCATATTAATTTTGCAACACGCTATGCATTTCAGGAGGTGTCCTATAAGGGGAGTTGTCATTTTGACATGAACAGCTTCCCGTACCCGAAGGTAACACGAACTAAACATCCAGCCATAAATACTTAAAACCCACCGTCCTGTGACCTACCTAACAGAGTCACAGCCAGTGATCCCATTGAATAAAAAGTGAGTTACGCAATGGAACCAGATAATTTAAACAGCTGGACTGTATGCTCCGATGGGACATGCATGTAGATATTGAAAACAGACTCAAACGAAAAATGATGCTAGCTCGAAATGACACTTAAGTGAATATGTGCTTGTGACCATGAGATACTTTGGCATTTATAAATCTGCGAGACCTAATTAAGAGCCGATGCAATGATAAGAATGCAAAATGACAAGCACTCCCACCAACATGAAAAATAGAATATAAAGAAAATCAAGAAATTATAAAACAATATACAATGCTATTGCTAACGCAACAAAGTACATGAATATCATCATCAAAGTCGATCTGAGAGGTATATGTTAACTAATGCACAAAACTTAAAAATTGACTTAAATGAATAAACAGAAATGAAGGAAAGCAATGATATAAGCTGCTTGGTTACATTTCAAGTGAGTGATGTCAACAATTGCTGTTTACTAAAAAGGCTACAATATGCCCAAAGTTGAATTACTGGAGGCGTCTCATAGGAGTGACCTAATGAGCAATTATTGGAAAAAGTCACAGGATAATGTGAAAATGAGTTCTGCAGCATGTAAATATGTCAAAAGGCAATGTGCTACGGAAGTTCAGATTGAAAACACCGTGCATAAAAACATCAACTATGAGCAAACTTCAATGCTCCATTTAATAGTATGAATGTCAGTGACAAGTGACCCCTATTCAAAAAAGACATCTATAATTTGTCATTCAGGCCATGTGGATAAAGTGCTTTGTCTTGCCTATAGAGAGGTGGCCACATGGACATTTGATAGTGTAAATCGAATTAAGGGGGTCATTCTAACTCTGGCGGGCGGCGGAGGCCGCCCGCCAGAGTTCCCCCGACAGAACACCGCTCCGCGGTCTGAGGACCGCCGCAGTGATTCTGTGTTTCCCGCTGGGCTGGCGGGCGACCGCCAGAAGGCCGCCCGCCAGCCCAGCGGGAAACCCCTTCCCACGAGGAAGCCGGCTCCGAATGGAGCCGGCGGAGTGGGAAGGTGAGACGGGTGCTGTTGCACCCGTCGCGAATTTCAGTGTCTGCTAAGCAGACACTGAAATTCTTTGTGGGGCCCTCTTACGGGGGCCCCTGCAGTGCCCATGCCATTGGCATGGGCACTGCAGGGGCCCCCAGGGGCCCCACGACACCCCATACCGCCATCCTGTTCCTGGCGGGCGAACCACCAGGAACAGGATGGCGGTATGGGGTGTCGGAATCCCCATGGCGGCGCAGCAAGCTGCGCCGCCATGGAGGATTCCTGAGTGCAGCGGAAAACCGGCGGGAGACTGCCGGTTTTCCCTTTCTGACCGCGGACAAACCGCCGCGGTCAGAATGCCCTTGAGAGCACCGCCAGCCTGTTGGCGGTGCTCTCGTGGTCGTTGACCCTGGCGGTCAATGACCGCCAGGGTCAGAATGACCCCCTAAATGTGTTGCAATCGGATATGTGTAGCAATTTCACCAATTTACCAGTTTTGGGTTAGCTATGTTCCTGCCCTCTATGACATTATTACAATGAATGCAGGTGTGACCTTTCTTTATCCCTTTGTGGTAATGCGTACTCCCTTACTAGTGGATGATATAATTTCCTTCAAAAGATATCACTAAGAAAGGTGATCAATACACCAAAGAAAATAATGAGAGGAAGATTAGTAAATTTAGAAGAGAGAGACACCATAGATTATAAATTGGACGAGGTTTACACTTCGGCAGAAGTATACACCCACTAAAGAGTCTTTAACAAAACAACCATTATATAATCAGAAAAGGGTATTGCTTCTGAGGGGGATACAGTGATCACTCATCCACCAGCCACAGTTGACGCATCCACCCTTGCAATGCAGTCTACTACCTCCACTGATTCCACCAAATCCAAGATTGCTTTTTTGTCAATAAGACCCGTGACGAAACATCAACCAGAGGCGACCACCAGTCACAGCACAGCTCATCCAGAAGAATATGCAGAGGACAAGGAAAGGCAAAAATAGAGGGACCGACACACTTTGTCCACTCGCTTGAATCCTAAAAAGAGGGCAGTTCTTAATAAAGGTGCGTCAACTGTGCCAACTTATTTTTCTAATGATTTAGAAAGCAAAGTTGCCTTGTACACGTTTATGTGCAAATTGCACTGACGTTTTTTGATAACCTTCCACACAGTGAGATTCAATCTGAAGAACCACTGTGTCAAGAATTTAAACCTAAAAGTGTTTTTCAGCTCTTACATCCCATAAAACACTTTGAAGCACTGTTGAAGAACGATTTCCAAAACGTCAATTACTAATTGTCACGATCTATGAACTTGACTCACAAAGATTTGGACATTCTATTAGCCATGGCTCACAACCAAAAATTGGTGTTTCAACTAGCCATACTATGAACAGAAAGTTACCTCGCATTTTTTTGACAATAACATTTACATTCCTTTGGATCAGGATCCTACTTATAATTTATGACAACTTTGCAAGTGATCTCGGATACAACATTGTCTAAAAACACTATACTACACTGACTACACTATATTTTTTGTTAACATATTTTACTGACAGTTTTTTAAAGGTCACAATACATCAATATATGTCCAGATAAAACATTCAGGACCACCAGAGCATAATTTAGTTTTACGCTCCAGTGGCGCAGTGTGCTGGTCTATATTTACAAGGCCACGCAAAGCCACCTTTTCATAGCCTTGTCAATATTGGACCCCTTTCATGCATAACAATGCGTGAAAGGGGTGTTCCAGGGGTATTTCTGTGGAGGTTCCCACTGAACACCATGGAATCTGTCAGAATCTGATGCATTCCCAGGTTTACAAGTCTGGGAATGCGTCAGATTACTATGTCACCTCAGGGGTGACTTTAAAGTTACACGACGAGGAGGAATACCATTATTTCTCTCCGTTGTTTCCTCTTTCTATGTGTGCTGCATTCTACAGCACACATAGAAAGAGGAAAACACCATTAATGATCGTTTATGTGCAAGATGGTGTCCCTTCCTGCTCATAAACAATCATCCCTGCAATGCAGGCATCCTTGCAGCAAGGGGCAAGGGTGCCTGCATTGGTACTAAGAAGCAATTTGTGCACAAGCACAGGAGACAAGGACAGGAATGTGCCAAGTCTTATAGATATAGTGCATTCCTGCCCTTTTATTTTGACACAGGGTGGTGCAGCAAATAGGCTTTTGGCGCTACCCTGTGCCAAAACTTAGTAAATGAGGCCCTCAGTTCCTCTTAAAGGGGATGGTAAAAATATCAAACTGAGCAGGCAAAGCAGCCCAAGCAACAGTCGCATAGCATAATCCATCAATCAACTCAACCAACCCCTCCCCCCACCCTATAGCTTGGTCTGAAGAGCATATCCGTGCCATTCGCACAGTAGACAACTACCTGGGCCTTCCACCTGAGGGAATAGCAGGATCGAGTAATGGAACAAGAGGGAGGGAGGCAGTGGGAAAACGTCATAACCCATTAGCATCCAGAGTTGACAGGGGGGAAGCATCCACTGAGTCAACCCTGCCCCAGGTTGAAGCTCCTCAAGCAATGTATCCCAGGCCCTCTCCAATGAACATTGGTCCCTTTTGGCCTCCCTGAGCAAATTCGCCCCTTCATAATCTGCCCACCTCAGCAACTCCACTCTCCACCTGGGGACCTGTGGGCCCTGTATACTTTTCCAGTTAAGCCTGGTTTCCTGCTTTGCCAGTATTAGGGTGAAATCAATAAACCTTGTAATAACCTTGTATTTAGCAGGTTTTGGGAACAGCCCCAGCAAGTAGGTTGCAGGCGTAGTTGGCAGAGTACGTTCCATGACTTCATTCACCCAAATGAGGATAGCTCCACTAATGTTACAAATTTGTTCTCACCAGGTCACATCTGTGGCACTGCGAGCCGGCCTTTGGAAAAATTTGTTGATCCTTTCAGGGGTGGGGTACGCCTTGTGAAGGTAGCAAAAATTAATCAATTTGAAACACGCATTATGGGGACCCCCTGACAGACGTTTAGTTCAGTCCACATCCATGGACAACAGTGCTTTTACCCTCCTTATATTTAACATTGTGCTTCTCTCAGGGGTAAAGCCCATTTGATCAGCATGTATGTGCAGTGGCATATGGGACAAACTTCTTGTATCCAACACCTGGCTCAGTACTTAAGTATTGAGAGTGGTCGTTTCCTGTAAGGGGCGACCCAGCTTAAACAAATTACTATCAAGGTCTCTTTTGTAGTAGGGGGTAACAACTGGGCTTCACGCACTGTTCTGTAGACCCCACCAGGCAAAGGGCCATCTGAGTGACCTAAGTGGCATGGAATTAGATTGAGAGCCTGTCCGAGCCACGCACCCTAACCCTTGCTGGGCATAATTGCAGTTGTAATTTTGGCTGTTAAAATATCAGCTCCCAGCCCCTGTGCGGCCTCCAGTGCCAAGGTCAGTAAAGGCAACGGGTCCCGGAAAAGGTTCAAAGAATGTGGGGCTAGCCGGGGGTGGCCATCATACAAAGGTTTATAGTATGTGAGGAATAACTCATTAACACCAACAGGATCATTAACCCGGGTGCCATCTCCAGCCACCAACTCCAATATCTGGGATCCCTGTTTAGTGGGATTCGTCACTCAAGCAGGCAATGCTCTAGCTTGTCCTGCTCCGTATGGGCCCTAATCAGGTATTTCCGGTAGTCATAGCAGTGCACATTCGCCACCAGAGCAGTCAGCTTCTCTTTCTTGACCACCGAGGGGTCTGTGTGTCTGTGGTGTTCCAGCGTATGCAGCACAACTTCCTGTGCCTGCATCTCCTCTCGCAAAGGCCTCCACCCCTTGTCCAGGCATTGTAGCGCCCCTGAACCACCATCTTAAACGGCTCCCACTGGACCAAGGTAGATGTTGTGGGTCCAGTGTTGTCATTAAAATAAATCCCATTTCCTCCCCCAAAGGAATAACAGGTCCTCCAATTTTTCACAGCAAAGGCACCAACTAGGCATACAGGTATGACTGCCACTGCACTCAACCAACCCCTCGGGCCTGATCCTGGGAGAGGCAGTTAGGTGAGGGAGGACCAGGTCAGTTCCTCTGTCACAACACTCTTGCTCTGACTGAGCAAGGCACCTCTTTGTTCCACAGATGTGTCTCAACCAGTTCCAGTCTTCTTTTGGATCTGTGAAAAACTGTGCTCTAGCATCACCAAGAATGTTTAATTTATCTGGGATCAAAAGGCATACCTCACCCCCAGCTGTCAAAGCCTCACCCTTGCATCCACAAAAGAAGAGTCTGGTGCTGGACCGCTAGCATAAAGTCCGGGAATACCATCACTTGATGGTTCCCCATGAAGACGCCTCCTTTTTCTCCGGCCTTTTGAAGGTTGTATTCTCTGTCCCAAAAATGCAACAAGTGGGCTAACACTGTCTGTGGAGGGCAATCCGGTGGGGGCATCACGCCAACACCCAATGCACCTCCTTCAAAGCAAAAAAGGGCCAAAAACCATCCGGTGCTATCCCTCTCCTTCGCCAATCCTCTAGGAAAGAAACCATGTCCAGAGCGCTCCAGAAGACCCTCTGCTCTGTACTTCAGGGCACAGATCTGTCCCAGCACCTCAGACAGTATGTGCAATGCAGGGAGCACCCTATGCCTACTTCACTTGCCCACAAAAGTCTTGCCTCCGAGTCCCCATTCACCATTCACTGCGGCATCTCGAACTGCACAGGCCAGAGCGCCTTCCTGGGCAGTATGGTGAAATTTTGCTATTACTCCAACAATGGAGTGCACAGCCCCTCTAGGTCTCCATCAAGTTACACTATGGCTGTGATGCAGTCAGCGGGCTGCGCTTCCCTTTAAGCCTTCCTTCCACAGGCACGGCCGCATCCACAGTGTTCAGCTCTTGACTGCACCCTAGCACCCACCACTGGTCACTTAGCTGGAGGGCTAGGCTAGGGGAGTACACTGTAACTGCTTCAGGATCCCCAGGGGGGCCACTGTAGTCCCTGGTAGCTCGTAAACCACATAGTAGGCCACTGCAAACGCTGCTATTTTCAAAGCGCACAATCGTGGCACACCCAATGCTCTGGCAATCAATGCCGCTGCCTAGCCAGTTCACCTCTGGGGTCCTGAAAATGCCACGTGTGACCTCCGATCACGCCTGTATTATCTATGTGCCCCAGTAATCCGGATGTCTGTCAGATCAAGCTTGATGGTGGTGAGGCTGCAGGAGCTTGTTGATGCTACTCCCTAATCCATCAGCTCCAAGGCCACACCCCTACTACACTACATTTAACATTAAAATCCACAACACACACTAAGTGCAGTCTAAAAATTAAAAGGTACTGTACCACACACTGCTCCAATCCACTCTATGACATACCACTCCACTCTACGCTTCTCCACTCTATGCCACCCCACTCTGTGCCACTCCACCATACACTATTCCACTCTACGCACTCCACTATGCTCTATGCTGCTCAACTCTATGCCACTCTACTCAAGACCACTCCACCCTATGCCACTCCACTCTATGCTATTCCATTCTACTCCTCTTCACTCCTCACCACTCCAGGGTATGCCACTCCACTCTAGTATATGTGTATGAGAGTACTTGAAATACTACACAGTTTTATTGTCATATTGTGGACCACCAAATCCATATGGGGGTGGGGTTTCTTTTTTCCAAAACTTCCAGAAGGAAAGATACTAATTTACTAAGAGGAGTCTATAGGGGGTACATGCTGTCTTCATCTGGGATGCCCTGGAGTGTTTCTGTGGAGTTCAAAGGCATTATGACTCCTTCAATATCTTTTATGAGGTTGGTTATTTAACCCTGGCCAGTCCTGGGGCATTGTGACACCTCTTTCAGAGCAGAAACAGGGTGAGAACAAACCACAGTCAAATGTCATCCTCATACTAGGATGCTGTTCACCCTTACTTACAATGTTTCCAGGTCTCAGTCTGGTATAGTGGTGATATACCGCAGCCAGACTTCTGCACACTTAGGGGCATATTTATACTCTGTTTGCGCCGGATTTGCGTCATTTTTTTTTTACGCAAATCCGACGCAAAACTAACTCCATATTTATACTTTGGCGTTAGACCCGTCTAGCGCCAAAGATCTTGGAGTTTGCGTCATTTTTTAGCGTGGACACCTTCCTTGCGTTAATGATATGCAAGGTAGGCGTTCCCTTCTAAAAAATGACTCCGAGGCATGTGCGCCGTATTTACACTCCCGGGCAAAAATGACGCCTGGGAGTGGGCGGGTCAAAAAAAATGACGTCCAGCCGCTTTTGCATCATTTCTTAACGCCTGGTCAGGGCAGGCGTTAAGGGACCTGTGGGCTCGGAAGGAGCCCAGAGGTGCCCTCCCATGCCCCCACGGACACCCCCTGCCACCCTTGCCCACCCCAGGAGGACGACCAAAGATGGAGGGACCATCCCAGGGAACTTAAGGTAAGTTCAGGTAAGTATTTTTTTTTTTTTTGTGGCATAGGGGGGCCTGATTTGTGCCCCCCTACATGCCACTATGCCCAATGGCCATGCCCAGGGGACATAAGTCCCCTGGGCATGGCCATTGGGCAAGGGGGCATGACTCCTGTCTGTGCTAAGACAGGAGTCATTTCAATGGGGGTTGGGAGTAAAAAAAAATGGCGCAAATCGGGTTGAGGCCAAAATTTGGCCTCAGCCTGACTTGCCCCATTTTTTGACGCCCAAGCTCCATTTTCCCCTACGCCGGCGCTGCCTGGTGTAAGTCATTTTTTTTTTACGCACACCAGTCAGCTCCGCCGGCTAACGTCATTCCATAAATAAGGCGCCCGCATGGCGCTTTGGAATGACGTTAGATTTTTTGACGCACAACTGCGTTGGCGCAGTTGTGCGCCAAAAAGTATAAATACGGCCCTTAATACATAAATTGAGAGCATGCATGCAAAAAACAAACAACAAAAAAATCCACATGTAAATGCCTCAGCCCACGCCAGTTTTGTATGGAGAGAATTATATTGCATGTTTATTTAGTAAGGTAATGGGTTAACTTACTGGCGATAAAAGGATGCCAGCATTGATATCACCTAAGCTCACTCCTGTCTGATTAGAATAGGCTATGAGTACAGGAATATAAATTATTTAGTGCTGAACCTTTGGCGTTCAACCCACATCTGGACCCCATAATCCACGAAAATGAACTCACACAGAGTGGGAGTGTTACCTGACCAGCCCCCAGTTGCACATGCTTACAACTGTTAATGGAACGTGGCACAGTTGCTTTCATTCTTGGTGTCCTGCCATAAGGACTCCGGCAGTATTGGCATGAAACACCCTTTGGGCTTTTTCTTGTGGTTGCTTTTAGAACCAAAGTCCTTTGGATCACTGTTAGAAATGGGGTCTCTAGTTGGCAGTGGTTTGCATCCTATCCAAGTAGGGACCCTCACTTTAGTCAGGGTAAGGGAGCCACACAATTAAGATAACCCATGCTCACCCCTTTGGTAGATTGGCACGAGCAGGCAGGCTTATCTCGGAGGCAATGTGTACACACAAAATGGTGAAGAAGCAAAGACTTTGCACGGAGAAGGGGAGGTAAGGTGTCACTGGAGCCGGTGCAATGTCAGTTCCTTACTGCTACTGGGGAGATGAGGTATTGGTTCCTTACTTCAGGGGAGGTGGGGCATTGGTTCCTTACTGTTGTAGGGGAGGTGATGCGGCGTCGTCAGTGGTGAGGGATCAGTTCCTTACAATATGGTGGGATCGATGGATTAAAGCAGGTCAAGATGTGCGGTGTCGATTTACGGTGTCGGCATCACACCATGGGGCCACAAATGCTGTGGTGGAGTCTGAGTTGGGTGTTCCGCACGTCGGGGACACACCAATCAGGACCCACACTGTTGCAGGACTTCCAAGGTGCTGCAGTGGCATCGAGCCAGAGGCTTCGGCGCACTTGTTACACTCATAAGGGACCACATCTCCGCTGCAGGCAGTGGCGAGGAGTCAGACAGTGGCACCGGTTCTGAAGTCACTCTGGAGTCGATGCCCTTGGTTTCTTCTTTGGTTCACCAGAAATCATTTCCAAGGGCCCAGGGACTGGATTTGGCACCACTTGGTAAGTCAGGACTCTCATCAAGAAAGCCTATGTGCTGGCAGAATAATTATTTGATGTCCTTGAGACTTCTAACAGGAGGCAAGCACAGTTCAAGCACTTGGAGAACCTTGGAAACCAGAATGTAGAAAGCAAAGTCCCGCCCTTTCACTCCCAGGATGGAAGTAGCAAGCAGAAGCCCGGCACTGCAAAGCAACAGGCAGAATGGCAGTCCCTCCTATGGCAGCTAGCTCTTCTTCCTGGCAGAATGTTCTCAGTCCAGAAGTGTTCCGAAGTTGTGGTCTCAGAGGCCCAATACTTATACTCATTGCTGCCTTTGAAGTCATAATACTTCAAAGGGAAGTCTTTGTAGTGCACAAGAACCTGCTTCTTTCTGTCCTAGCCACAGACGCACACCAGGGGGTTGGAGACTGCTGTGTGTAAGGGCAGACACAGGCCTATTAGGGTGCAAGTATCAGCTCCTCCCTCCACTATAGCCCTGGGAGACCCATCATGATATGCAGGTCACACCTCAGCTCCCTTTGTGTGACTGTCGTGTATTTCACAGCCAGGCAGAGGCACAGAATGGTTGAGGAAGAAAATACCCACTTTATAAAAGTGGCATTTTCAAACTTACAATTTAAAAAGTAGCTTCATCAAACAATGTATTTTTAAATTGTGAGTTCAGAGACCCCAAACGCCAAATCTCTATCTGCTCCCAATGGAAAATTACACTTAAAAGATATTTCAAGGCAATCCCAATGTTACCCTATGGGAGAGATAGGCCGTGCAATAGTGAAAACCAAATATGGCAGTATTTCAATATCAGGACATGTAAAACACACCAGTACATATCCTACCTTTTAAATACATTGCACCCTGCCCACGGAGCTGCCTTGGGCCTACCTTACATGTAGTAAAAGGGAAGTTGTGGGGCCTAACAAGTGGGTACACCTGCCAGGTTGAACTGGCAGTTTCAAACTGCCCACCCAGACACTGCAGTGGCAGGTCTGAGACATGTTTACCATGCTACTCATGTGGGTGGCACAATCAGTGCTGCAGGCCTACTAGTAGCATTTGATTTACATGTCGTGGGCACCTCAGGTGCACTTTACCAGGGACTTACTAGTAAATCATATAAGCCAATCATGGAGAAACCAATCACCCATACACTTTAGACAGAGAGCACTTGCACTTTAGCACTGGTCAGCAGTGGTAAAGTGCCCAGTCGGCTTAAAAAAACGAAATTCAGGTCACGATCAAAACAGGAGGTCAGAAGCCAAAAAGACGGGAAACCACACCAAGAGCTGACAGGTCTAACAATCAACCTGTAACTCTGCCAGTAACTAAGAACAATAGAACACAAAACATCACAATATTACATCCATGTTCAAAAATATGTTGATGAGGTTAAGCGGTATGGTGGGTTTTGCTGAACAAGATAATCCAAAAAGGATAAAACAAGGTGTTAAGGCCTATAAAAAGTACCTGCAACCCTGCCACAAAAGTGACATAACTGACTTGGTAGATTGAGGAATAAAGAGTGGCCGAAGCTGAACCCAGATGGAGTCTTCTGACTACTTTGTCTGGAAACCCCAAGTACAATGAATTTCGAGTAATTCAGCCTGGAAGTGATTAGTGCTTGGATCACAATTTTTGTGGATAAGAGAGGGAAAAAATGAAAGTTATCCTAAAACATTTTCAAATGTCAGAAGCAAGTCAATGTGACTGCATAAACCTGATATTGAGAGGAAAGCTGTGAATTTAGCTTCACGCCCAAATTTCTACCCATTTCCAGTGGCAAAGGTGCAGTGGCATGTTCAGGCGTCCACCATTGATCATTCCAAACTCAATGGTTAATCATTGATCGTTCCAAACTCAATGGTTAATGTCCAGGACCAATCCCTTCCTCCTATCTGAATTTAGTTTTAAATGGTTTTTACTCATCCAAGTCACAATGGAGACTAAGGCCCATATTTATACTCTGCTTGCGCCGGATTTTCGTCATTTTTTTTTACATAAATCCGGTGCAAACTTAACTCCATATTTATATTTTGACGCTAGACCCGTCTAGCGTCAAAATATTGGAGTTAATGTCATTTTGTGCCTGTGGAAAACGACCTTACGTCAATGAGATGCAAGGTAGGCGTTCCTGGGCAAAAAATGAGTCTAAGGCCATTGCGCCTTATTTATCCTCCCATGCAAAAATCATGCATAGGAGGAGGAGGGCCTTAAATAATGGCGATAACCCTGCCTAGCTCCATTATTTAACGCCTGGGTATGGGCAGGCGTTAGGGGACCTGTGGGCTGTTTCCATGGTTCCCTGCACCCAGGAACACCCCAACGCACACCTGGAGGACACCTATGGACGGGGGGACCCATCCCAGGTAAGACCTGGTAAGTGTTTTGATTTTTTTTTAAAAGTGCCATGGGGGGGCCTAACTTGGGCCCCCCTACATGGCACTGTGCCCAATGGCCATGCCCAGGGGACATCAATCCCCTGGGCATGGCCATTGGGCTGGGGGGCATAACTCATGTCTTTACTAACACAGGAGTTATGTCCATGGGGGTTGTCCGTCAAACAAAACAACGCTAGTCAGGTTAGAGTCATTTTTTGACTTAACCTGACTAGCGCAATTCTTTCCCGCAAAACCTCCAGTTTGCCCTATGCCTTCCCTACCAGGTTAGCGTAATTTATTTTGACGATAACAGGGCCTTAGCGCCGGCTTGGGCCATTCCTTAAATATGGCGCCCGGCTGCTTTCCTGGAATGGAGCTAGCAGGCGCTATACTTTTTGATGCAAACCTGCGCTAATGCAGGTTTTCGTCATGAGTATAAATCTGTGCCTAACAATTCCCTGAACCAACGCTGGTGTTGGGGTCATCCTCAGCTAGAAACATGATCAATTATGTGTCATCCACATCATGTCTGTGATTGCGAATCAACCCTGCCAATGAGAACATGTAAACATCCTGGAGTTCAAGAAGGACTCCTAAGTACCATATATTCTAATGAGACAGGATTGGAAGAAAAAGCAGGAAGTCTGACCGTGTTGAGTCTATCCACAAAGAAGTTGGTAATCCAAGCGAGGTGCCCTGAACACCAATCTCACCTTAACGATGGATAAAAAATTGGTTGGGATATAGTGTTGAATGCTGCAGATAATGAGACCATGGTGCCTCTGGCATCCATGATCTGACTAAGATGTCCCAAGGCTGAGAGAATGATGTGAGCAGCTCAGAAGCCACACTGTGTAGAATCTAAGATTTTGTTGGCCCTAATCATGGTAGAGAGCTGGGAATTAATGAGCGCTTTTTACATCAAAGTGGGAGCAGGGAGTAAGGAAACGGGTAGTGTACAAAGTTGCTGGGATCTTCATTTGGCTGCTTATAATTCGAAAATTCATTTGCTAATTACCAAGAGCTGTGTAGAGTGACAGCCTAAAGGGAGAAGTTAAGTAATTTGCTGAGTGTGGGTATCATTATCACAGTGACTAAACTAAAGTCAAAAGTAGGCATTTCAACATGTCAAAACAGTTCTTTTGACTTGTGCTTACAGTATCTTTGTCCACAACGGTTAAGGGATGCATGCCTTTAAAGGCACGCATGTGGATAGTGCAAATCTACATTGCAGCGCACATGTGCCATTTTTTATGACATAGGGACACTTGCACCATATTGATATGCTCCTACTTAAAAGGTAAATATGCCAATTGAGGTTAGCCACATATTAGCAAATCTTTCCCTACCTATCATGAAACAAGGTGTTAAAAACAAAAAAGTATCACATGAGAGACAATGGGGGTCATTACAACCCTGGCGGACGGTGTTAAAGCGGCAGTAAGACCGCAAACAGGCCGGCGGTAAAAAAATTGGAATTATGATCGTGGCGGAAGCCATCAACAAAGACAGCCACTTTAACACTCCGACCGCCACGGCGGTACAAACAAACAGCGCGGCGGTCAACGCCAAGAGACAGGCGAAAGACAATGTACCGCCCACAGTATCACAACCTACCAATCCGCCACCTTTTCCGGGGCGGATTCACCGCAGATAAAAACACGGCGGAAACAGCCATTTCAAAGGGAAAACGCTCACCTCTACCCACTCCACGAGGAAGGAGGACACCATGGAGCCGGAACTCCATATACTTCCTGCACTAGTCTTCCTGCTCCTGTACGACAATCATCAACGCCGGCGGCGAAGACAACGGTGAGTACTGCACCTACGACATAGGGGAGGGGGAGGCAAAAGACAGGGACACACACACGCAACACCCCCACCCTCACCCACTACAACACACACACCAATGCATATCCAAACATTACAGTAACAACCTCCAACCCCCCCGGAAGAATGCAAAGACCAAAGGAAATGAGTGGAACCATTGTAATATATCAAAATACAGTAACTAATATATACATATATATATATATATATATATATATATATATATATATATATACACATTAAACAAAATATATACCACGATTAGTAGTGCAGGTAATGCACAAGTCATTGTCCGTGGACCACTGGGCCCAAAATGCAGATACCTGACCAGAAAAGGAGAGAACACTGCTGGGGCATCAGATACAAATACAACAGGCACCTCAGGGGGAAGGGAAGGGGGGCACCTCAGCCGGATGAGTGCACAACGCCAGATCCACGAGGGGGCTCCATGCCCATTGATGTATCCTGGGGAGTGCAAAGCCACAGTCTCTCAAGTCTCTACAGTGGGTGGTTTTCCCACTGTTCAATCCTGGGGAGTGCAAAGCCACAGTCTCTCAAGTCTCTACAGTGGGTGGTTTGCCCACTGTTCAATCCTGGGGAGTGCAAAGCCACAGTCTCTCAAGTCTCTACAGTGGGTGGTTTGTCCACTGTTCAATCCTGGGGAGTGCAAAGCCACAGTCTCTCAAGTCTCTACAGTTGGTGGGTTGCCCACTGTTCCATCCTGGGGAGTGCAAAGCCACAGTCTCTCAAGTCTCTACAGTGGGTGGTTTGCCCACTGTTCAATCCTGGGGAGTGCAAAGCCACGGTCTCTCAAGTGGATAACAGTCTCCACTGGTTCTGGAGGGGGCTTGGTGCCCAGAGTGCTTCATCCTGCTAAGGACAGAGGTAGTGGATGCCTTTCTCCACTGGTTCTGGAGGGGGACTGGTGCCCAGAGTGCTTCATCCTGTGCAGGACAGACTGAGTGGATGGATCTCTCCACTCGTTCTGGAGGGGGACTGGTGCCCAGAGTGCTTCATCCTGCCAAGGACAGAGGTAGTGGATGCATCTCTCCACTGGTTCTGGAGGGGGCTTGGTGCCCAGAGTGCTTCATCCTGCTAAGGACAGAGGTAGTGGATGCCTTTCGCCACTGGTTCTGGAGGGGGACTGGTGCCCAGAGTGCTTCATGCTGTGCAGGACAGACTGAGTGGATGGATCTCTCCACTGGTTCTGGAGGGGGACTGGTGCCCAGAGGGCTTCATCCTGCCAAGGACAGAGGTAGTGGATGGATCTCTCCACTGGTTCTGGAGGGGGCTTGGTGCCCAGAGTGCTTCATCCTGCTAAGGACAGAGGTAGTGGATGCCTTTCTCCACTGGTTCTGGAGGGGGACTGGTGCCCAGAGTGCTTCATCATGTGCAGGACAGACTGGGTGGATGGATCTCTCCACTGGTTCTGGAGGGGGACTGGTGCCCAGAGTGCTTCATCCTGCCAAGGACAGAGGTAGTGGATGGATCTCTCCACTGGTTCTGGAGGGGGCTTGGTGCCCAGAGTGCTTCATCCTGCTAAGGACAGACTGAGTGGATGCATGTTTCCACTGGTTCTGGAGGGGGACTGGTGCCCAGAGTGCTTCATCCTGTGCAGGACAGACTGAGTGGATGCATGTCTCCACTGGTTCTGGAGGGGGACTGGTGCCCAGGGTGCTTCATCTGGTGCAGGACAGACTGAGTGGATGCCTTTCTCCACTGGTTCTGGAGGGGGACTGGTGCCCAGAGTGCTTCATCTTGTCAAGGACAGACTGAGTGGATGCATGTCTCCACTGGTTCTGGATGGGGACTGGTGCCCAGAGTGCATCACTCTCCCCGTGACGGTCCCAGTTGCGTCACTGCCCCTGCCGCTCATGGGCTAGCGGTGCTTGAGTTGGCGGTCCTTGCCCTGTTCAGCGGTCTTTGCCATGTTCAGCGGTGCTTGCCCTGTTCAGCGGTGCATGCCATGGCGGTCTTTGCCCTGTTCAGCGGTGCTTGCCCTGTTCAGCGGTGCTTGACTTGGCGGTCTTTGCCCTGTTCAGCGGTGCTTTCCCTGTTCAGCGGTGCTTGCCATGGCGGTCTTTGCCCTGTTCAGTGGTGCTTGCCCTGTTCAGCGGTGCTTGCCATGGCGGTCTTTGCCCTGTTCAGCGGTGCTTGTGCTTGCCCTGTTCAGAGGTGCTTGCCATAGCAGTCTTTGCCCTGTTCAGCGGTGCTTGCCCTGTTCAGCAGTGCTTGACTTGGCGGTCTTTGCCCTGTTCAGCAGTGCTTGCCCTGTTCAGTGGTGCTTGACCTGGCGGTCCTTCATTGCCCAGCTGGGCTGGGGCTGGCGGTCCTTCATTGGGCAGCTGGGCTGTGGCTGCCGGGGCCATCCTGGGCAGCTGGGCTGTGGCTGGTGGTGGCCTCTTGGCCACTGACGATTGGGCTGCCCTCCTGGGCACTGACTCTGGCGGTGGCCTCCTGGCCAGTGACGATTGGGATGGCGGTGGCCTCCTGGGCAGCGGGGATGATAGTGGTCTTCTCCGCTGTGCTGCTCCTTCCAGACTTTGGCGATTTCTTCTGCCCCTTCCCATCTTGGGAGGAGTCACAGCTGAGTGGACACTCCCCCCGGGACCCTTGTGAGCAGCTTTGCTGGCTGGAGTCTTCCCCCACTCCCGCCGGGCACTGTCCAACTTCTGGTGCTTCACAGGGGGGGGGGGACTGGCTGTGCTGTGGCTCCGTGTCACACTGGCTGCCCTGGTGCCCGGTGCACTCCACATACCTCTAACAACAGGCACCACTGGTCCCGGAGATTTTTTGGCTGAGGTGCTAGTATGGGACCTATGAATTGGAGGGGGGAGTGGGAAAGAGGTCAAGCTTGGTCAGGAAAAGTTTCTTAGGAACACTGGGACGGGTAGCTGGAGGGGGTCTGGGAGTGGAGGAAGAGGAGGTGGTTGTAGGAGGTGTAACTTTGGTGGCTTTGGGTGCACATGCATGCACTGGAGGCTGTCGTGAGGTGGATGTATGTTGGGTGGGTGTGTGCCTGCGTTTGTGTACTTTGGGAGGGGGCGTCACAGACACACTGGGAGAGGACACGGGATGTGTAAATGGTAGTGGGGGTGGTGAGTGTACGTGAGCGGGGTGTGGTGGTGGGTGTGCTGGTGCAGGACCTAGTGGCTGTAGTGGTAGTGCATGCAGGTGAGAGTGTAGACGAGACTGGGAGGGAGGTGGGAGACGAGGAGGAGGGGGACACAGTAGAGGCAGTGGATGTTGCTGTGTCTGTATGTGTGTGATGCTTGCGTGAGTGCCTGTGGGATGTGTGGTGCTTATGTTTGCCTGAGCTTCCCTTGTGTGGTGAGGTGTGTGCAGGCTGGTCTGATGGTGTGCTTGGGATAGGCAGGGGTACAGGGGATTGGGTCTGGGTGGAGGAAGTTGGAGGGGGAGGCTAGACACAGGGACAATGACTGCCATCAGTGCTGAGGCCAGAGTTTGCAGGGTTCGATGAAGGGCAGCCTGACCAGAATGAATGCCCTCCAGGAATGCATTAGTGTGTTGCAATTCCCTTTCTACACCCTGGATGGCATTCAAAATGGTAGACTGCCCAACAGTGAGTGACCTGAGGAGGTCAATGGCCTCCTCAGTGAGGGCAGCAGAGGTGACAGGGGCAGGGGCTGAGGTGCCTGGGGCGAAGGTGATGCCCACCCTCCTGGGTGAGCGGGCACGGGGCGAAGGCTGAGGGGCTGCTGGGAGGGCGGTGCTGGTAGGGGGGGTGGCGGCTGTACCTGTAGAAGTGGGGGGCACAGATTTTGCCGCCACCACAAGGGAGCTCCCATCGGAGGACGAGTCCGTGTCGCTGGTTGCTGATCCTGTCCCCGCCGTGAAGCTCCCCTCGCCCTCCGTCCCACTGGTGTATTCTGAGTCCGTGGTGTGGCCCTCCATGGCCATGTGGGATGCAGCTCCCTCGTGCTCCGGTGCCACTGTACCTCCGCCTGATGATGCTGATGCACACGAGAACAGGGAGACCACAAAAAGGGGGACGGGACAGAAGAAAAACAGGTTGAATGCATGGCTTACCGCTACCGTTGGCAGACAATACAGACACAGCAGCCCCCTGCACTACGCCGCGCTGTTGAGGCTCTACAGATGCAGTTCCTGGGATATGGCCTATGGCTATCATCGACATCTGCACACATAGATGACACAGGGGCATGTATACCTGTACTAGGCACTCTACAGAGGTGGGGTGGAGTGCCACATGGCCTGCATTACGGAGGGGCCTAGCCTAAGGAACTCGCCCTGGCCTAGGGGAACCCACAGCCCTCCTCCCCCACCCAGACACCTTCACTTCGCGCAAGGTCCGCAGAATGATGTTGTACTCACCCCCTTCTGTCTGCTGTGATGCCCTCAAGCACCCATCCAACTCAGGGTAGGCCACCGCCAGGATCCGGAACATCAGGGGGGTCATGGTGCGACGGGCACCCCTCCCACGTTGGGAGGCCATCCCCAGCTGAGCCTCTGCCGTCTTCTTGCTCCAGAGGCGAATGTCCTCCCATCTTTTACGGCAGTGGGTGCTCCGTCTGTGGTGGACCCCCAGGGTCTGGAGGTCCTTGGCGATGGCACGCCAAATATCTTTCTTCTGGTGGGCGCTGACCTAAATGAAATGTACAGGGGAAGAAGAGAAGTCATTAGCAACTGCACCGTCGAAGTGAGTGGGCCACATCCCTACCCTTGCCATGTGGCACATGCATTCACAGTCCATCATGCACGCAGAACCGTGGCCCCTTCCTTCTTACAACCAGCCCTCTCCACTCAGGCATAGCCCATACAACGTGCTCCCTGTGTACTTACCTGTTGGTCTGGAGGACCGTAGAGTAGCGGGAACTGGGGGAGGACCCCGTGCACGAGCTTCTCCAACTCCTGTGCAGTGAAGGCAGGGGCCCTTTCCCCAGACGCACGAGCCATTGTCTCTTCCAGACCGAGGTCACAGCAGCACTTGCAGTGTAGGTCCTCTCCTGTCAAAGATCAGGTATCGAGTGATTGAACAGATAGAAAATTGCGGTGACGTCCGCGGCGGTGCCTACCATCACCGCCGGCGCACTTCGTCATTGGCTCCTGGGACCCATAGGGTCCAATGTTAACCAATGCAGCATTGCGCTGCGGTCTTCGACCGCCTACCGCGACGGTTTACAACGCCAGCGCAGTTACCTCACATCCCATTGTCCCACTTTAGAGGTCAGGCAGCCGCCATTTCAGGGGCCCACATGGCTTCATTTTCAACTGCGTCACACATACCTAGGCCTAGACTCAACACACATACAGGCAATTGTTTGGATTATGTTTCGTGTTTTGTGTAGACTGTGGTACATGCCTCTGAGTTGTTTGACTCTGTGCTCGCTGTTGTCCTTCCTAGGCACCGTCCGCTGGGACTTGAGAGGAGATGGCGGAATCCTCCGGTGTACCAATCGCTGGTGGACCTGTTGACAATGGAGGAGCGACATTTAATCATCACCTACAGGTTTGACCGTGCACCAATCCAGGAACTGTGTCCCCAGTTGGAGCCTGACCTGATGTCAGCAATCCGCCATCCCACAGGAATCCCCCCTCAAGTGCAGGTGCTATCAGTGCTCCATTTCCTTGCAAGTGGGTCATTTCAAACAACAGTGGCCATGGCCTCAGGGATGTCCCAGCCTATGTTTTCCAACGTGTTGTCCAGAGTGTTGTCTGCCCTGCTGAAACACATGCGGAGCTACATTGTTTTCCCTCAGGTGGAGGATTTGCCTACTGTGAAAGGTGACTTCTATGCCCTTGGACATATCCCTAACATCATAGGTGCCATTGATGGGACCCATGTAGCTCTGGTCCCCCCCCACAGGAGTGAACAGGTGTACAGGAACCGGAAGAGTTATCATTCCATGAATGTACAGATGGTATGTTTGGCAGACCAGTACATCTCCCAGGTAAATGCTATGTTCCCTGGCTCAGTGCATGACACCTACATCCTGCGGAATAGCAGCATCCCTTATGTGATGGGTCAACTCCAGAGGCACCGGGTGTGGCTATTAGGGGACTCTGGTTACCCCAACCTGCCATGGCTACTGACCCCAGTGAGGAATCCCAGGACCAGGGCAGAGGAACGCTACAATGAGGCCCATGGGCGGACTAGGAGGGTGATCGAACGCACCTTCGGCCTCCTGAAGGCCAGGTTCAGGTGCCTCCATATGACAGGGGGTTCCCTATTCTACTCACTAAGGAAGGTGTGCCAGATCATCGTGGCCTGCTGTGTGCTTCACAATTTGGCTTTGCGACGCCAGGTGCCTTTTCTGCAGGAGGATGGTCCAGATGACAGTGTTGTGGCAGCTGTGGAGCCTGTGGACAGTGATGAGGAGGAAGCAGAGGAAGACATTGACAACAGGGACTCAGTTATCCAGCAATATTTCCAGTGACACACAGGTGAGAATACATTCCTGCCTACTACAAGTACTTTCACACTTCTACCTCTATCCTGTCTGTCACTTTCAACCAGTATATGGTAACTGAGTTGTACATTTCCATTATGGTTTCACAGGTGTGGTTTCCAACGTGTGTCATCTGCTTAGATTCCTCATGGACTTGAGATGTGTGACATAGGTATGTTGACATTACATTTGAGAACCCATTTTGTCACTGTCATTGCTAATATACATTTTCTAAATCACAGACTGACTCCAGGTTGTTTTGTGCCTCAAGGGTGTTTATTTAAGTGCTAAATATTGGAGGGGGGTTGTAAAATGGTGAGGGGTGATGGTGGAGGAATGTCCATGGCAGAGTCCAGTCTATTAGTCTCACAGGTGCATTGCCCATATGGGCCTAGGAAGTGGAGCTGGGGCAGTTCCAATATGGACAGGGTTACAAAGTGGGACAGTAGGATGACAATCAGGGTGGTCTTATTTCTTGGCGGGGGTCTTGGCATCATGCTCAGGGACCGCTTGAGGGTGGTTCTCCGTCTGCAGGGGGTGGGGTGCTGGTGTGGTGGTCCTGTGGTGGTGCCTCCTGTCCACTAGCGCCGGCGGAGGTGGTGGGCAGTTCATCGTCCTGGCTAGTGACAGGGGCCCCTTGGAGTGCCACAGTGTCCCTCCTGGTGTTCAGTAGCTCCTTCAGCACCCCTACGATGGTGCCCAGGACGGTGCTGATGGTTCTGAGTTCCTCCCTGAAGCCCAAATACTGTTCCTCCTGCAGGCGCTGGGTCTCCTGAAACTTGGCCAGTACCGTTGCCATTGTCTTCTGGGAGAGGTGGTATGCTCCCATGATGGAGGAGAGGGCCTCGTGGAGAGTGGGTTCCCTAGGCCTGTCCCCCCCCTGTCGCACGGCAGCCCTCCCAGTTCCCCTGTGTTCCAGTGCCTCCGTCCCCTGGACCGTGTGCCCACTACCACTGCCTCCAGGTCCCTGTTGTTGTTGGGGTGGTGGGTTATCCTGGGTTGCCTGTAGTGGTGGACACACAGCTGATTGAAGTGTCCTGGGGACGGAGGTATGGGCCCGCTGGGTGGGTGCTGTGCTGGTGTTTCCAGAGGGGGGAAGGTCTGTGGTGGCCTGTGTGAGGGGAACCAACTGTCCCGAGGCCCACGATGGTCCGGGCTGGTCATCTAGGTCCAGTTGGACAGAGCTGCTGTCATCACTGTGGGCCTCTTCTGTGGGTGGGGTGGAGATGTCTCGACCCTCCTGTCTGGAGACGTTGGGTAGTTGTCCTGCAGGGGTGGAAAGGCATGATTATTGCATCTGTGTGTTTCATGGTGTGCAATGGGTGGGTGACCGTGTACCCCAGTGCTGGCATTCCTGTGTGGGACCTTGTGTGATGATGGTTGAAGGGGGTGTTATGGGTATGTGCAGTGGGCATGCTTTAGTAATGGGTGTCCATGCTTTGTTTTTGCATGCAGGGCTTGGTGTTGGGATGGGTGGTTTGTGATATTGGTACATTTGTGAGGAGTTGGAGTGATAGGGGTGGGGGCGAGGGTGGGAGTCTGTGATAGCATGCAGGTAGGGTGGGGGATATGATTGTTAAGATTTGACTTACCAGAGTTCATTCCTCCACCGACTCCTGCGAGGCCCTCAGGATGCATAATTGTCAAGACCTGCTCCTCCCATGTTGTTAGTTGTGGGGGAGGAGGTGGGGGTCCGCCGCCAGTCCGCTGTACTGCGGTGTTGTGTCTGGAGACCACGGAACGCACCTTCCCCCGTAGGTCGTTCCACCTCTTCCTGATGTCGTCCCGATTTCTTGGGTGCTGTCCCACTGCGTTGACCCTGTCGACTATTCTTCTACATAGCTCCATCTTCCTAGCAATGGAGGTGTGCTGCACCTGTGAGCCAAATAGCTGTGGCTCTTCCCATACGATTTCCTCCACCATGACCCTGAGCTCCTCCTCCGAGAACCTGGGATGTCTTTGCCGTGCCATGGGGTGGTGTAGGTGATGTGTGGGGTGGTGTATGTGGTGATAAGTGTGGTGATATGTAGTGGTGTGTGGTGTTTTGTGCGTGGAAGTAGTGTGGGTGATGGTGTTGAGTGCCTGTGGCTGCTAGTTTGTGGATGGTGGTGTCTCTCTCTGTGCTTCGTTCTCAATTGTTGTCGTAGGGGTTTGTGGGAGATGTGGGTGTGTGTTTTATATAGTATTGAGTGTGTGGGAGTGGTGTGTGTACGTGTCTCAGGGGTGTGTCTTTCGAATTGTCCAATGTGGTGGTGTTTTGGAGATGTATGTGTATTTTGAGCGCGGCGGTGTCTACCGCCAATGGAATACCGCGGTTGAAAGACCACCGCGTGGATTCGTGGGTTGTGATAGCATGGGCGTATTTCTGTTGGCGTGACGGTGGAGGTTTTGTTTTCGCCAGTTTATCACTGACCTTTGGTGTGGTGGACTTGTGTGGGTGTCTGAATTTTGTCGGATTTCGGGATGTGGGTCATAATAGCTGTGGCGGATTTCCGCGGCGGTGTGTTGGCGGTCTTCTGCACAGCGGTAAGCGGCTTTTACCGCCAATGTTGTAATGACCCCCAATATCTTTTAGATTACAACCTTCAAACACTTTTGCTATGAAGAAGTGATGATAGACCTCAACAAGGAATGGAACAGAGGCACCTTATAAATACAACATTTATATTAACAGGGTTTACATTCAACACCAAGAGCCTGATTTTGATCTTGGTGGATGGAATACTTTGTCACAAACATGACAGATTTCCCGTCCACCGTATTATACCCCAGAGGATATTATGCAATCTTAATACAGCGGATGGGATATCTGTCACGTTTGTGATGGAGTATTACCCTCTGCCAAGATCTAATTCAGGCCCTGACGGACTGATTTAGAACTCAGCAGACGGGTTACCTGTAACAACGGGGACACATTTGCCATCCGCCGAAATCTGAATCCCATTATGTCCAATGAGATTTAGATTTCAGCAGACGGGTTGTCCATCCCCATTGTAGTGGAGTAACCCGTCCGCCGAGTTCCAAATCAGGCCCTAATTGTTTTAGGTGGACTGAGTCTAATATTGGCAAAACATTTATTAGAAGGCAATCGGTGACATATTTTTGTGCAGTAAACCCTCTCCGCCCCTGTTGGTGCTGCTTGGCCCACTGCTATTACTAGAGCCCTATAAACTGGTGAAAACATTTATTTTTGCTTGCTGTCCCTGTTCGACTGCTGCCCATTAATCGATACATGCAATCACTCATTCAACCCTCATTCCTCTACGTACACTCTTCAATTTAACAATCGAAGCACACACTTATGCAAACATTTATCCATGCAATCTCACTCATTTGTGACCTGTGCACAAGCACATACTCTCCCACGCACTTAATTATACATCTCTCCATGCTTTCATTGCCGAATATATAAAGTCACTCATTCACGTATTCAACCATGCCTGTACTCATTTGTCAATCCAACCATTGATTCATTCGTGCATTTATCCACTCAACCTCTACCCAACCACATACATAACTTACAAATTAGTAAACTTCCACTCATAAATACGAATACCATAAATATTGGCTTTGCACGTGTTTGTTTTTTATTGTTATTATATATCAAACGTGTAAAATACAAAGCCTTAAATCCCTAAGAGTAACAGGGTCCCGCAGGGTAACGAATATTAAAAAAACAGAAAAAAATTACAGTTGAAAACAAAAGTGTTCCAATAAGAATACAGGTAAAAAAACATAAAGACACACAAATCATAAAAAATCAAACTGAGGAATAAAAATTAGGGAAAGTAAAAGGCGGAGAAATACAAACAAAATAGCATCCTAAATAGCAACGTAGGCCCTGCCCCACCTAATGACACCATGGTTGTGCTGCTTTTACAATACGGTGCAGCATGGCGGTCGTTAGGACAATAGTGTCAACATTTTTTATGCTATTTTGGTGACTTGCAGCACTATTGTCAAAAATTGAATTACGACTGTGGCGGAAACCGCCAACATAGACAGCCACTTTAACACTCCAACCGCCAAGGCGGTACAAACAAACACCATGGCGGTAACCGCCAACAGACAGGCGGAAAACAATGTACCGCCCACGAAATCACAACAGGCCAATCCGCCACCTTTTCCGGGGCGGATTCACCGCAAACAAAAACACGGCAGAAACAGGACTTGGAAGGGGAAACGCTCACCTCTACACATCCCACGAGGAACCAGGACGCCATGGAACCGGAACTTCAGATTCTTCCAGCCTTTATCTTCCTGCTCCTCTACCAGGAGCACAAACGCCGGTGGCGAAGACCACCGTGAGTACTGCACCTACGACACAGGGGAGGGGGGAGAAAAACAGTGACACACACACGCAACACTCCCACCCCCACCCTCACCCACGACAACACACACGCTAATACATCATGATACATCACAGTTACACTCCCCAACCCCCCTTGGAAGAATGCAAGGACACAAGGAAATTAGTCAAATGATTGTAATATATTCGAAGACAGTAATCAAAAATATTTACATATATTAAGATATTCACACTATAACCAAATATATACACCAAGAATTCAAGTCCAAGGTATTCAACTATCATAGTCTGTGGACCACTGGGCCCAAAAGGCATGGGCGAGGCCCACACTCAATACCCAAACAAGACGGAGAGAACACTGCTGGGGCATGAGATAGAAATAAAACAGGCACCTCAGGGGGAAGGGAAGGGGGCACCTCAGCCGGATGAGTGCACAGCACCAGATCCACGAGGGGGCTCCATGCCCACTGTTCAATCCTGGGAAGTGCAAAGCCACAGTCTCTCAAGTCTCTAGAGTGGGTGGTTTGCCCACTGTTCAATCCTGGGGAGTGCAAAGCCACAGTCTCTCAAGTGGATAACATTCTCCACTGGTTTCTGGAGGGGGGCTTTGGGCCCAGAGTTCTTCATCCTGCCAAGGACTGTGTGAGTGGATGTGATACTCCACTGGGTCTGGAGGGGGCTTTGTGCCCAGAGTGCTTCATCCTGCCAAGGACTGTGTGAGTGGATGTGATACTCCACTGGTTCTGGAGAGGGCTTTGTGCTGAGTGCTTCATCCTGCAAAGGCCAGAGGTAGTGGATGTGATACTCCACTGGTTCTGGAGGGGGCTTTGTGCCCAAAGTGCTTCATCCTGCCAAGGACTGTGTGAGTGGATGTGATACTCCACTGGTTCTGGAGGGGGCTTGGTGCCCAGAGTGCTTCATCCTGCCTGTGGCAGCCTCAGTAGCGTCGGAATCATTGGCGCTCACTTGCCTGCGGTGCTGCTGGCGGCGGTGTCCTGGGCAGCAGGGCTGGTGGTGGGGGTGTCCTGGGCAGTGGTGTGGCTGGTGGCGGTGTCCTGGGCAGCGGTGCTGCTGGCGGCGATGTCCTGGGCAGCGGTTCTGCTGGTGGCGGTGTCCTGGGTGTTCCTGGCGGCAGTGTCCTGGGCAGCGGTTCTGCTGGCGGCGGTGTCCTGGGCAGCTGTGCTGCTGACAGCGGTGTCCTGGGCAGCGGTTCTGCTGGCGGTAGTGTCCTGGGCAGCGGTGCTGCTGGCGGCGGTATCCTGGGCAGCGGGGCTGGTGGTGGTCTTGTCCGCCGTGCAGATTTTCCGAGACTTGCCGGTTTTACTGTGCCCCTTCCCCACCTTGGATGGTGGCTCAGCTGTCTCCACACCCCCAAATGTACCCCTGGGAGCGGCTTTGGTGGCTGATTTCTTTCCCCTCTCCCGCCGGGCACTGGACAACTTTTTATGCTTTACACGTGGGGGACTGTCCGTGCTCTGGCTCCTTGCCACACTGGCTGCCCTGCTGCCTGGCGCACTCCAGAAGCTGGTTACTACTGGCACCACTGGTCCCGCAGATGTTGTGGCTGAGGTGCTGGGTTGGGACCTGGAGAGTCGGGCCCTAGGAGACTGAAGGGGTGGGGGAGGTGAGGGAAAGAGGTCAAGGTTGGACAGGAAAGGTTTCTTAGGAACACTGGGACGGGTAGAAGGATGGGGTTTGGGAGTGGAGGAAGAGGTAGTGGTTGTAGGAGGTGTACATTTGGTGACTTTGGGTGAAGGTGCATGGGCTGGAGGCTGTTGTGAGGTGGATGGCTGTTGGGTGGGTGTGTGGCTGCATTTGTGTACCTTGGGAGGTGGCCTCTCAGACACAATGGGAGAGGACACAGGGGACGTGTGAATGGTAGTGGGGGTGGTGACTGCACGTGAGCAGGGTGTGGTGGTGGGTGTGCTGGTGATGGACGTAGTGGCTGAGGATGTAGTGCATGCAGGTGTGAGTGGAGACGAGACAGGGAGGGAAGAGGGAGATGAGGAGGAGGGGGACACAGTGGAGGCAGTGGATGTTGGTGTGTCTGCATGTGTGTGATGCTTGCGTGAGTGCCTGTGGGATGTGTGGTGCTTATGTTTGCCAGAGCTTCCCTTGTGTGTTGAGGTGTGTGCATGTTGGTCTGATGGTGTGCTTGGGATAAGCTGAGGTACAGGGGTTTGGGTCTGGGTGGAGGAAGTTGAAGGGGGGAGGCTAGAGACAGGGACAATGGCTGCCATCAGTGCTGAGGCCAGAGTCTGAAAAGCTTGCTGATGGGCAGCCTGACCAGAGTGAATGCCCTCAAGGTATGCATTGGTTTGTTGCAACTGCCTCTCTACACCCTGGATGGCATTCAAAATGGTAGACTGCCCAACAGTAAGGGACCTGAGGAGGTCAATGGCCTCCTCACTGAGGGCAGCAGGGGTGACAGGGGCAGGGGCTGAGGTGCCTGGGGCGAAGGAGATGCCCACCCTCCTGGGTGAGCGGGCATGGGACACACGCTGAGGGGCTGCTGGGAGGGCGGTGTTGGTAGGGAGGGTGGCGGCTGTACCTGTAGATGCGGGGGACACAGATGGGCCCGCCACCCCAAGAGAGCTCCCATCAGAGGAGGAGTCCGTATCGCTGGTGTCAGCTCCTGTCCCCGCCGTGGAGCTCCCCTCGCCCTCCGTCTCTCTGTTAAATTCAGACTCCATAGTGTCGCCCTCCAGGGCCATGTGGGATGAAGCTCCCTCCTGCTCCAGTGCGACTGCTCCTCCGCCTGATGATGCTAATGCACACAAGAACAGGGAGACCACAAAAAGGGAGGGAAGACAGAAGAAAGACATGTTGAGTGCATGCAATACCACTACCGTTGGCGGACACTACAGACACAGAAGCCCCCTGCACTACGCCACGCACTTGGAGTTCCCTATTCAATCCCAGGGACATGGGTTACAAGGCTATGCCCGATTGCTGCACACATGGATGTCACAGGAACCTGACTAGGTTTAGTTGGCACTGTACACAGGTGGAGTGGGATGCCACAGGGCCTGCCTTAAGAAGGGACCTTGCCTACTTAACTAGCCCTGGCCTAGGGGAACCCACAGCCCACCTCCCCTACCCAGACACCTACAATGCGCGCTGAATCAGCAGAATGAGAGTGTACTCACCACCTTGTGGCTGCTGTGATGCCCTCAAACGCCCATCCAACTCCAGGTACACCACCGCCAGGATCCTGAACATCAGGGGGGTCATGGTGCGACGGGCACCCCTCCCACGTTGGGAGGCCATCCCCAGCTGGGCCTCCGCCGTCTTCTTGCTCCAGCGGCGAATGTTCTCCATCTTTTCCGGCAGTGGGTGCTCCGTCTGTGGTAGACCTCAAGGGTCCGGACTTCCTTGGCGATGGCACGCCAAATGTCCTTCTTCTGGTGGGCGCTGACCTACAGGAATAGTACAGGGGAAAAAGAGAAGTTATTACCGTCCGCACCATCACAGTCATTGGCCCGCATCCCTACCCTTGCCATGACGCACATGCACTCACCGTCGTTTCATGCACGCCTCATTCTCACCCCCTCTATCTTTCATCCACACCACTCCACACAGGCATTGCCCATACAGCATGCTCACAGTGTACTTACCTGTTTGTCTGGAGGACTGTAGAGTAGCGTGTACTGGGGGAGGACCCCATCCAGGAGTTTCTCCAACTCCTCCGTGCTGAAGGCAGGGGCCCTTTCCCCAGACACATGAGCCATTGTCTCTTCCCGACTTAGGTCACAGCAGCACTTGCAGTGTAGGTCCTCTCCTGTCGAAGATCAGGTATCAATTGATTGAACAGAGAGAAAATGGCAGTCACGTCCGCGGCGGTGCTTACTGTCACCGCCGGCGTACATCGTCATTGGCTCCTGGGACCCATAGGGTCCAATGTTAACCAATGCATGATTGCACCGCGGGCTTCGACCGCCTACCTGACGGTGTACAACGCCAGCGCAGTTACCTCATATTCCCTAGTCCCACTTTACAGGTCAGGCAACCACCATTTCATGGGCCCACATGGCATTATTTTGGACTGCGTCACCCATATCTAGGCCTTGCCTTAACACTCATACAGGCATATGTCGATTTGCTAATATTTCAGAGTAAGCTGTGTGTACGTACCTCAGAGTTGGTTGACTCTCTGCTCGCTGTTCTCCTCCATAGGCACTGTCCGCTGGGGCATGTGAGGAGATGGCGGCATCCTCCGGTGTACAGACCGCTGGTGCACCTGTCAACAATGGAGGAGCAACATGTGATCATCACCTACAGACTTGATCGTGCCACAATCCAGGAACTGTGTGCCCTGGTGAAGCCAGACCTGATGTCAGCTATCCGCCAATCCCACAGGAATCCCCCCTCAAGTGCAGGTGCTGTCAGTACTCCATTTCCTAGCAAGTGGGTCATTTCAAACTACAGTGGCCATGGCATCAGGGATGTCCCAGCCTATGTTTTCCAACAGGTTGTCCAGAGTGTTGTCTGCCCTGCTGAAACACATGCAAAGCTACATCGTTTTCCCTCAGGTGGAGGATTTGCCTACAGTGAAAGGTGATTTCTATGTTCTGGGACATATCCCCAACATCATAGGTGCCATTGATGGGACACATGTGGCCTTGGTCCCCCCCGCAGGAGTGAACAGGTGTACAGAAACCGGAAGAGTTACCATTCGATGAATGTGCAGATGGTGTGTTTGGCAGACCAGTGCATCTCCAATGTGAATGCCAAATTTCCTGGCTCAGTGCATGACACCTATATTCTACGGAATAGCAGCATCCCTTATGTGATGGGGCAACTCCGGGGGCACTGTGTGTGGCTATTAGGTGAGGACATGGACCCAATACAGTGTAACTAGGTGTCTGGGTCTGGGGATGTCCCTATGAGTTAGTGTGTGTCTAACAGTTGTCCCTCAACATTTGCAGTTGACTTTGGTTACCCCAACCTGTCATGGCTACTGACCCCAATGAGGAATGCCAGGACAAGGGCAGAGGAACGCTACAATGAGGCCCATGGGCGAACTAGGAGGGTTATAGAGCAGACCTTCGGTCTCCTGAAGGCCAGGTTCCGGTGCCTCCATAAGACAGGTGGTTCCCTATTCTACTCATCAAAGAAGGTGTGCCAGATCATCGTGGCCTGCTGTATGCTTCACAACTTGGCTTTGCGACGACAGGTGCCTTTTCTGCAGGAGGATGGTCCAGATGTTGGTGTTGTGGCAGCTGTGGAGCCTGTGGACAGTGAAGACGAGGAAGCAAAAGAAGAGGACATAGACAACAGGAACACGGTGATCCTGCAATACTTCCAGTGAGACACAGGTAAGAAGACAACACAGCCTGCTACATCTGATTTAATTCTACTACTACCTCTCATCTGTCTGTCATTTTCACCCAGTGTATGGTCACTGAGTTGTCACTTTCCCTTACGATTTCACAGATGTGTGTCCCACTGTGTGACATCTGCTTTGTTTCCGCATGGACTAGAGCTGTGTGACATAGGTATGACATTAAATTTGATATAGCATTTTGCCACTGTTATTGCAAATACACATTTTCAAAAGCACAGACTGACTCCAGATTGTTTTTTTATTTAAGGGTGTTTATTTAAGTGCTCAATAGTGGAGGGGGTTGCAAAATGGTCAGGGGTGATGGTGAAGGAATGTCCATGGCAGAGTCCAGTCTATTAGTCTCACAGGTGCATTGTCCAAAGGGGCATAGGAAGTGGAGCTGGGGCAGTTTAAGTATGGACAGGGTGACAAAGTGGGACAGAAGGATGACAATCAGGGTGGTCTCATTTCTTGGCGGGAGTCTTGGCATTGTTCCTGTCTTTGTCCTAGATCTCAGGGACCGTTTGCGGGGTGGTTCTCCATCTGCAGGCGGTGGGGTGCTGGTGTGGTGGTCCTGTGGCGGTGCCTCCTGTCCACTAGCGCAGGCGGAGGTGGTGGGCAGTTCATCGTCCAGGCTAGTGTCAGGGGCCCCTTGTTGTGCGACAGTGTCCCTCCTTGTGTTCATGAGTTCCTTCAGCACCCCTACAATGGTGCCCAGGGTGGAATTGATGGATTTGAGTTCCTCCCTGAAGCCCAAATACTGTTCCTCCTGCAGCCGCTGGAATGGTGGTAGGCTCCCATGATGTTGGAGAGGGCCTCGTGGAGAGTGGGTTCCCTGGGCCTGTCCTCCCCCTGTCGCACAGCAGCCCTCCCAGTTCCCCTGTGTTCCTAGACCTCTATCCCTTGAACCGTGTGCCCACTGCCCCCAGGTCCCTGGTGTTGTTGGGGTGGTGGGTTAGCCTGGGTTCCCTGTAGTGGTGGACACACTGCTAATTGACGTGTCCTGGGGACAGAGGTATGGGCCCGCTGGGTGGGTGCTGCGCTGGTGTTTCCTGAGGGGACAAGTTCTGTAGTGGCCTGTGCCAGTGTGAGGGGAACCGACTGTCCTGAGGTCCCAGATGGGCCGGGCTGGTCATCTTGATCCAGTTGGACAGAGCTGCTGTCATCCCTGTGGCCTCTTCTGTGGGTGGAGTGGACATATCTGGACCCTCCTGTCCGGTGACGTTGGGTAGGGGTCCAGCAGGGGTGTAAAGGCATGATTATTGCATCTGTGTGTGCCATGGTGTGCAATGGGTGGGTGACCCTGTTCCCCAGTGCTTGCATTCCTGTTTAGGACCTTGTGTGATAATGGTTTAGGGGGGTGTATGGGTATGTGTAGTGGCCATGCATTGGTGATGGGTGTCCATGCTTTGATGTTACATGCAGGGCTTGAGTTTGGGATGTGTGGTTTGTGATATTGGGACATACGTGAGGAGTTGGAGTTATGGGGGTGAGGGTGGGGGTATGTGATAGTATGCAGGTGGGTGGGGGATGTAATAGTTACGATGTGACTTACCAGACTCCATTCCTCCAGCTACTCCTGCATGGCCCTCAGGATGCAGTATAGCCAAGACCTGCTCCTCCCATGTTGTTAGTTGTGGGGGAGGAGGTGGGGGTCCACCGCCAGTCCTCTGAACCGCGATGTGGTGTCTTGAGACCACGGAACGCACCTTCCCCCGTAGGTCATTCCACCTCTTCCTGATGTCATCCCTAGTTCTTGGGTGCTGTCCCACTGCGTTAACCCTGTCCACGATTCTTCACCATAGCTCCATCTTCCTAGCTATGGTGGTGTGCTGCACCTGTGATCCAAAGAGCTGTGGTTCTACCCGGATGATTTCCTCCACCATGACCCTGAGCTCCTCCTCAGAGAACCTGGGGTGTCTTTGCGGTGCCATGGGGTGGAGCAGGTGATGTGTGGGGTGGTGTGTGTTGTGATGTGTGGGGTGATATTTATAGGTGAGTTGTGTGAGGTGCGTGGATGTTGTGTGAGTGATGGTGTGGAGTGCCTGTGGATGCTAGTTTGTAGATGGTGGTGTCTCTCTCTGGCCCTCAGTCGCAATTGTTGACTTAAGGGTTTGTGGGTGATGTGGGTGTGTGTTTTATATTGTATTGGGTGTGTGGGAGTGGTGTGTGTATGTGTATCAGGTGTGTGTATTTCAAAATGTCCAATGTGGTTGTGTTTTGTATATGTGTGTGTATTTTGAGTGCGGCTGTGTGTACCTCCAATGGAATACCACGGTTGAAAGACCGCAGCGTGGATTCATGGATCGTGAGAGTGTGGGCGTATTCCTGTTGCCGTGACGGTGGAGGTTTTGTTATCACTGACCTTTGGTGTGGCGGACTTGTGTGGGTGTCTGGATTTTGGCAGATTCCGAGCTGTGTGTCATAATGACCGTGGCGGAAATCCACGGCCGCTGCGGTTTGTTGGCGGTCTTCTGTACGGCGGTAAGCGGCTTTTCCCACCAATGTTGTAATGACCCCCAATGTCTATTGGGTAGTAGTTGCTAGCCAGGCATACGTCATTCACCCATGTTCTCAAGGTGATTTTTGTATGCCTACTTAGACAGACATGGCGAAGCAGTTAGAGACAGTGAACATTATCACCTCTTCCAATCCAATTACTGACTGACTGACGCAAACTCCACTGAACTTTTCATACAACCCAGAAAAACAATGAACACACAGTAATTGTCATTATACATTAGCAAAGTCATTGCAATTGGAAAGCTTAACACCGTAGTCTTCTACAGGACAAGAAATGCCCCAGTGTACATCACATGCACATCAGTCTTATCATGAGATACAGGCTAGAGTGCATCTAGAGTACCGATGACATAAGACGGATGTCTATTGTGTTTAGAGTACCTGGCTGATTCGTTCCGTTTGTTTGTAGTCTATTGATAGAAATACATGATGAGGACAGCTAACGTCAGTACTTAAAAGGATACATTCACCTACAAAGCAAAAAAAAACAACAAAAAAACAAAGGAGGTGAATGGCACTGATTTGAAAAACCACCATTAAGCATACTCCAAACGAGATACACGAAAAGCCATAGTGAATGCAATTAGTTGCATTCCCTTCTCGGTCACAATGAATGCGGGTTGCAGACTTTCTGCTGCCCGTCATCTCCATTGGGAAATATTACCCATGATGATTATTTAATTTTCTGTGAAAATTGGATGATCTGGGTCCTTGTTGCCTCCAACAAAGAGGATGCACAGTAAGTACCTCTTTGTAAGCAGATGCCCCACAACCTGGTAATTTACTGTTTTACACTTAACAATACCGGCCCCTTTAGCTACAAAACTAAAGAACTATTGGCAAAGGGAATTAAATTCCCATTAGTTTCAAGAAGGGTTTAATGAAAATGGAAAATGTTATTGGTATAATGCACAACACATCTGCATTTCTCGGTGCTTCAGAGATACGAAGAGGCAGTCACTTCTAACTCATAGAAAGGACCAGGAGACGGTGTCCAAAGTAGGTTCAGGATCGTTGACCCATGGCATATATTTAGGAGTGCCACATAAAATATGTATATATACAATAAAACGAACTCGTCCCTATTCACATCGACCGTGATTGCCCTTTAAATCAGGTTTGGGATCCAGGCCATCCTGGAACTGCTTTAAACACCTATAGATTCCGAAATAGTTAACCGAGTCATTTTCCTTTAAATCTGCGATCCAGGAAAAGCAAAACAATTAGGCATCAGGGGCGCAACTAGACACAGACTTCGGGGGGGGGGGGGGGGAATAACACTTACAATATATGGGTCAGGACAAGTATTTCCAGAAGTGTGGTGGGAGCTATCCTCATAGCCAATATGTGGAAAAAGAAGTTATACAATGTGCAATTTAAACATATTTGACAAACTTCATAGTGTTGCAAACATGTTTTTTGCAAATGTGACACTGTTCCTAGGCTACTCCCAGTGATCTTTGGAAAGCAGTCTAAGTACAATGACAACTAAAAAAAGCTCAAATACATAAGACAAGTTTTCTCAAAATTATTTCAGGACAACACCCTTTTTTGTCATTTCATTTATCTTTTCTGTGATAGGACAATTTGCTTATGAAATATTTGTCATTGAAAGTCCAGAAAAATGCCCCTGTCCCATTAATGACTGAAGGTACAATTTAGTTTATCCTAATGGATGTTGTAAAATAATCATGAATGAGGCTGCCTTTATATAGTAGTGACTAATATGAGGCGGTGGTTGCAAGTGGAACGCACTTGCACTCATTTTTGGGTTTCCTCATTAGACTTTTTGCAGAAGAAAAGAGAGAAAAAGACAAAAGGAGGAAGAGAAAGAAAATTTATAGCAAAGGGAGAAGAAAAGAAAGAAAAGAATGCAAGAAAAAGATAAAGGGGCAAGGAGTTATTGGTGGTGGATGACAGCGGCACACAGTAGAATCACATGCCGACACTCGAGATTGCCAGGCTTGAGCTTCTGCTCAAAACTTTGGGCCCGGCATTTATTATTTTACAAAATAAGGACTGCTTAGTGTGTTAACACACGTTTAGTTGGAGTATGTGACTGGTAAGTCACAAGTTTAATTAAAAAAACCCTATTCCTTCTTCATGAGTTGGTTATAATGTAGTCTGTAAATGCACTGCCACACACCTGTGCTATACTAAAAAAATCCAATAGTTATTGTTAACATGGCACATTGAGCAATGCCCATATATGTAGCATATTGAGCCACATTCATCAGGAAAGCACTTAGCTGGTATTGATGAGCTGACAAAAAAGTTGCCTTGTAGGGAGTATTAGGGGCAGATGTGTCAATCTCGATGTTAGAGGTCTAGCTAACTACAGATACAAAGTTATTTTTGAAGAAGATTTGTCCAGTTCCAAGACCTTGTAGAGATTAATTGAAACAAAAGCAAGGGGGCTGTCAAGTAAAAGGCGTGTAGATACTCCATTTCAATTAATTGTAGTGTTGAAATCATCCCTTCGCGCAAAGTCAGTGTTGCTTTTCTGTCACAGTGATACCATAATCTGTTTTGGTAATCTATGAGAAGGTTACTTTCTTTAATGAATGAAGCTATTTGTCTTGACCCTGATCTTTCAGTCTTTTTGCCTAGAAACGTTCTTATTGGTATTAGAATGAGCCATTGTTTGAATAACTCTTTGTTTTAGGGCGTTATATTGAAAAGAGACCTTTATCAAGTCATTGTTGCTATCTCTGATTGGATTAGCTGCATAGGTATTAATGAGTATATTAATACCTCTGCATATATGAGTACGATATTGGTCTGCCAGTGATTATGCTGGTCTACAAGATTTTGTAGCCTTGATAAAGACCTGTGTGTCAAGAGGTGAAAGGTGAGTGGTTGCCTTCATTATTTGAATTCTAGTGGACTATGCAGCACTGCTGAAATTGTAACAGAGCAATGATTGAGCAACGGAGAGGGAAATGGGGTGTCTAAAATCATTTGGAGCATTGGAAGCAATTCAGGTGCGCCAGCCACACAGCACAGACCTTTGAGGCCTTTGACTGTGCTGTCAATGCATCAGGATGTCCCAAGATACTTCCATTTTAGGTATTGTGGTTAAAGGGCCCTTTTTCATGTGAACTATTTTAGACTATCTGTTATTGTGGTATTGAGGCCCATTGTCAGCTCTTCCTGTTTAGATCTCCTGTCTCATGTTCAGGTCTCTTGAGTACAGTTTGCTCTTCTGGCGCAGGTCATCCTTTAAAGACATATGGCAGGTTCCCCTGAAGCAAGGCAGGCATCATGAATCTTGGCTCCAGTCAGTTTTTCCCGCTACCTACTCCTGTGTTCTTCAGAAGAAAAATGAAATGAAATATTCATGCTGCTCACCATATAAAGGTTGAGCCATGGCTATTTGTGTAGGTGTGCGCTGTAAAACATTGACAATTATTTGAAAGAATATATATTGAGTTTGATGATTATACATTATTGATTATACATTGAAACACAAATATACATCATTTTAGTATCAATACAGTGATGAATTTAGTAGAGTCCACTAAACGTGTACCGAGTGAACAAACCTTAGGAGAGCCTATATTAATTCAGGAAAAATATAATGTTATATAAATATGCGATCTACTAGAAAGGATACATATTTACACTACCTAGTTTCATGTATTAATAAGATTTAAAAATGAGTCAAAGTCACAATGGTTGCAGATAGGAACTGTACAAGAGTATTGGCAATAAATGCATGAAAGGAAAGAGATGAAAGCAATGTGATTTCGAATAAAACTAGGGCCCATATTTATACTCTGTTTGCGCCAGATTTGTGTAATTTTTTTTACACAAATCTGGCACAAACTTAACTCCATATTATATTTTGGTGCTAGACATGTCTAGCTCCAAAATATTGGAGTGAACAACATTTTTTGCCTGCGGAAAACTACCTTGCGTCAATGAGATACAAGGTAGGCGTTTCCGGGCAACAAATGTCTCAAAGGCCCTAGCGCCTTATTTATCCTCCCATGCAAAAATCACGCACGGGAGGAGAGGGCCTTAAATAATGGCGCTAAGCCTGCTTAGTGCCATTGTTTAAAGCCTGGGTATGGGCAGGCATAAGGGGACCTGGAGGAAGATTTCCATGGTCAGAGACCATGGAAATTGCCCACAGGTGCACTTCCCTGTCCCCAGGGACAAACCCCCACCCACCGCTACCCACACCAGGAGGTCAGCTACGAATGGGGGACCCATCCAAAGGTATGTCCAGGTGAGTATTTTTTTTTTGTCTGATGCCGCTCGGGGGCCTGACTTGGGGCCCCTGCACGGTGCTGGCCATTGGGGTGGTGGGCAAGGCTCCTGTCTTTACTGAGACAGGAGCCATGTCCATGGGCTTGTGTGCCAGAAAATGTCTCTACACTGCTTAGAGGCAATATTTTTGCCTCTAAACAGTGTAGCGCCATAATTTGGTGCACACACCCTAATTCCCCCTACGCCTTTACAAGGAAGTTAACAGGGCCTTTGCGCCGGCTAGCGCCATTCCATACATATGGCGCCCAGCCGGCGTCATGGAATGGTGCTAGCCGGCACTATACTTTTTGCCGCAAACCTGTGCTAATGCAGGTTTGCGGCAAAAATAATAAATCTGCCCCTGAGAGCGTTATAAAACCACTGCACTGCTTCTGGATAATGAGTTATGTAATTGTAGCCTATGACGTCAATCCATGTGGTAGTATGGAAAATTTAAGATGCTTGTATAGTGCTGTGATACGCTTTATTTAAAGCACAATTGTTAATGGATGTGTTTCAGAACTTCTTAGATTGAGAAATCTACGTTTTGGGTCTGGCTTCACATTGCAGCAATCGCCTTACTTCATGTTATCAAATGAAAAAGATTGTTAAGAAACCCCCCCCAAGGGCTTGTCCCCTACCACACATTGGTATCCTTGAGTTCAGTATTTGATTGGGCAGACAGTGTGTGCTGCCATCGAGAAACATTGCTTGTGAGGGGAGCCCTGAGGTGAGTCTGGTCAGCTAAAAAAACGTAATGATGCTGCAGTTTGCAATGGGAACAGTCATCTACTATGCTATAGTATTGGCCAATAATATTGTTAAAGCACTATGACATGCTCACTGTGTGCATTAACTACAGCGTGGACCATGTTTTTATTGATAGGCTAATCCTGTTGGCGAATAGTGCTTCTTAAAGAGGATGTTCCCTCTTTCAAAATGGCCGTGGCAACTACAATAATTCTGCAAAGGCATCTGCGCATTACTTTTTTCTATCATGTTCACGTTTGTGCTGTGCAGAATAAGCACTTTGTTCTGCCCTCCCATTCCAGCACTCTTATGGACAAGCCAGTTCCTGTAGCCTCAACAGTCTCATGCCGATCCTTCTTCCCACACCAACTCACTGTTGCAGTTTGCCCCTCATCTGCAACAGCCTGCACATGGCCAGTTCCCCTCATCCATGCGAGCCAGATTCACAGAGTTCTTGGGATAGCCTGGACTACATGGCCCAATTTTAACTATAAAATGGGACGAAATACTGGTAGGGGAAGAGAGCAACAAGCTTAGCCACTTTAGAAGCATATGTGATTTTATCCATTTTATGATTTGAAAATGCTGTTATTTCATTCCCAAATCTCTGCTCTTGTCCTGTATGCAGAGATGGTAGACACTCTACTTTTAAATTGCCCCATCTGCACCCTGCCAATTCTGCTCACTAGTGCTGGCCTAAAGTTCTTTGTAAGTGGTGGGGTGTGATACGTCCCTTGAATTCCAGCAAGCTAAAAAAGTAAACAGTCTTCTTGTCTGTGATTTTGGGGAGAATTTTTAAAAACATTTTGGTTCAAATCTGAAAAAACACCAAGGACTCTAAAATGGCATTTATGAAACATTCCAATACTTTCAAGGTGTGTGAGAGAGGCCTGGCCTTTCCTATAAGTAGATCCCATTTTTAGGTCGCCTCTTACCAGACAGCACAGCTGTCTGGTTTGCTAAAGAAATTTTGGTGACATTCAGAAAGTTGATCTAGGAATGTATTCTGCCCATTGCTTTCGATTGTGGTTTGTAACATGTTTTCTTCCTTTCCAATTGCTGACTTTATTTGTTTTAGTCTGTCAAGCTTGAGTTTGTACATTCCCTTACCTAAATTTTATTTACAGTATCCTTCCGAGTGCTCCCTTTCTGTAAGCAGGCCTATAAATCTTGTTCTTATGTCATCACATTTGCTGTGCATTCAAAGACTGGGTCAAGTGTCAGGCGCTGTCTTCCGAGTTCACTTGTTTACTTTACGCTGGTGTACCACATGGCTTAAAACACATTGACAAAGCCAATAGCTCTTGCATTGACAAAACCTATTGACTTTGCCAGTGCGTGCTCCAAATGTCATAAGTCAGAAATTACTTACACAATTCTGAGGTTGGATTGTTTCATAGCTGAGCCCCTTATGCCAAGGATTAAATACAGTATGCCAGTGCCAGAATTTTGCCATGGATACTCCAGGCAATAGTTATGGGTATCGAATTTTGCCATCATCACACCCTACAAAAAGAGTACAAGGTCTCTCATGACACGTATGATATGAATGAAAAAGTGCACTTCCTTAAAATAGCCGTGCAGGGCTTATGTTTGGTTTCAGATGTGAATCAAGCAGCAACACTTAGAAATTAATGTATCCACTTTTATAAAATGAATACCATAGCATCCAATTGGTCTTTGAAATGATTGACTAATTTTGCAAACATGTTTTTTTATCCAGTAACACTTTGCATGTTGGGATTTTCAGACCTCACTTACAATGTAAAAAAAGAAATAAATAAACGTTCCACAATGAAGCATTTCGGTTAATGAAAAGCCAGGACTGGCTGAAGATGTCACACAATACAATGATCAACTATGTAAAAGTTTAAAAAGTTTCAGTTTGTGATTTTCACCCTATATTTTTGGAGACAATCAAAGAGTAATCAGTGAAGAGTGGAAAGGACAAACATTGCATTTCAAGTGCAGATGTTAGAATTATGTCACACGTTCAAACTTCTCTAATACATTGGAGCTAGCCAAAAGTATGCCTGCTATCACAGTGACAGCCCAAGGGGCTGTAGGGCCAATGTTAAAGCATCACCTGCAGCCCCCACTCCTCCTTTGACCATACTGAGTACCAGAAGCAACTGAACGTCTGAAGTGAGAAGATGAACAGTAAACCTCAATGCTAGTGCCTGTGCACCAATGCAGAGTCCAGGCCTCTAACCAGCCTAGCGTCATTTTCTGATGCAAAACCATCCATACCACATGACTCCTGCCTTAGAAAAGATAGGAGTCATGCCCACCACCACAATGGCCAGCACAGGGGACCCCTTTTTCCCAGACACGTTAGAGGGAGATTCCAGCCAGATGACCTCGACTGTATGCTGATTGCTGGTTGCTTCTCTACAGCTACTCACCTAGACGGCTGAACCCCTGATCCACATGGGGACGGTGTCTCTCTAGACTACAGGCTTCTTTCTCCAGGTATGAGGGATGATGTACTCCCAGGGGGAAACCCAAATGGCAGATTAGGCTTATTACGCTGTGCTCAAACATAGTGTAGGGAGGAGAAATATAGCTCACTCCTAGTGACAGTATGGTAGGACTGTTTTTGTTTCACTCTTTTAGTCACCTGCTTGTTTTTATTCTGTTTCATTATCCTAGTTATTGCAATACATGCTTTTTTATCTAAGATGCAGTTACTTCAATAAATCCTTATTGAACTATATTCTTCCTCTGTTGTCTTTGCCTATATGAGACTTTGGTAACTGAGAGAAAGGGATGAGATCTGATTGACCACGATTCCCCTGAGGAGTATTTCTTGTCATGCTTCCGGTTGCCACAATCATCTCGGCGAGAGATGAGGTGCTGCTAGTTAGCGGGAAAACCCGGATTAGGCCGACAGGTGTCATGTGGCGTGGAATCATACTTAGTACCCATAATCCATCTGATCCTGCCGCCCAAATCCAGTAGCTTCATTAGCATAATGAGAACCTACGCGACATGGTGCCACTAACGTTCGGTCAGGCACTTATTTTCGGATCCTCGTAGGTATCTCTGTCTCATTGAAAGCTAAAGACAGCTTGATACTATTTACAGAGACGTCCGTGGTATTGAGGATTTCCTCCTCAGCTAAATAGGTAATGCCTATCTTGATCTGTAGGTTGCTCAAGCTTGAACCTTAAAAGGACCAATCCTTACTTGGTGCCCTTTATCTCTGAACACATAACTACCATTAATATGGCGAACTCACAACGAGTAGCAATTGCAGTAAATATGCAACCTTCCCTCATTGCACATTTATTGGCAAATGCCCTAACGACCAAAGGGGGTCCGGTCACATTTGTTGTCGAGGCACATCCAGCCTACAGAACAGATTTCTTTTATTCTTGGGTCACCTTTCCAGCAGCAGATGGGAATACAAATACATTTCATCTCTACACACCTGCAAATGCACCTGCACAATACAGAGCTTATGCATATCTAGAAATAACCTTCCTTATCAGGACCATGAAAACTGGCTTGGTTACGCACTACCACATACAATATTACACGTTAGGTTAGGTCCTCTGGACAATGGTGGCCTGACCTGGCCTTTATTAGCCACATACACACCACACCCTGATTCAGCAACCTCAGCAGTAGCTGAGCTTTTCCACCTATATATAGAGCTCACGACAATATACAGAATGTTAGTACAGTTTGTTATGCAAACATTAAATACTAACCCAACACGTGCTGCCCCAGTGCAACCACATGCAGTTACCCCAGGCATTAACCCGGCTACTGTACATTTAATCAGGGGTAAGGTACCCAGCAAGCGGGAGGAAATTCCATTTTGGTTAGCTCAAAAAATAAATGTGCTGGAAGCAGTTTTTCCCCATACAGGACCTCAGAATAAACATAGAATTCTCACTTTGTGCTTGCCATTCGGGATGGTTCCCACAGTCGATAACTGCAGTACATGGGGCACGGTATTTACCACGCTCTATACTATTGCGCACAGTACACCAACACTTGCCAATCTTCCGGAGGTGTTAAAACAAATTCAAGATGAATACGGGACTGCCCTTACCCTGGATTTAGGGATGCAATTAATGGGCAATTTTGCTGCAGTATCTTCAATTATATTAAGTAACCTTAAAGGGGAAGCAGTGCGCATGCGGCTCCGGGATGTTCCTGAATAGGATCAAGAAAGTGAGCTGTCTAAGATTATCGCAGAGACCTTTTCTAGTATTGGCCGAGATAGTCTGTGGGCCAGGCCGATTAAACCACAATTTTAAGGTAAATCTAGCAAAGACACTTCCAAGCAAGTGCCTGATGGTTCTAAAAAATGCTGGGATAAAAAACAACAAACACCTAAAAAAAGAAAAGGGAGAATCACTGCACGCAGATACCCTACAAAACAGGTATAACCTTATAAATAGGGATAATATAAAAACACCTGACAGATATTAATATACTGAAACACGCCAATTCCTGTCAGGGCACACTGGAAAAATGCAGTGAGAAAGGTGGGTGGTCAAAGCAGCGAACTGAGTATGTGAAACCGAGAAAGGACTCACAACGCTCGTCTGAAGCTTCAGTTAAAAAAGAAGAGAAACTTCCCCAACAAAAACCCCAATTTAAAAGAAAAAATTGGCAGCAGTTACAATCCGACGTGCCACTCAAGAAGAGGGCTTTACTGAAGAACAGGAAGTGGGCACTGACACTACTCGACAGTGTGGCAGAGGTCATAATAGTTCGCCAGGATTTTCAAGAGGATCTGGAGGTGAAAGCAACTGATTACTTCTTGCAAGTTGGGGCTGCGGACATGAGTGTCTCCACAGCCGATAGGAGTATAAAGTAACTATTCAGTTAGAAGGAGACACAGAACGCATGATAGATGCCATCTTTTGGGACCGTGTTGTTTCTATTTGTGATATTTTACTGGCTGAAAAAGATTGGCTGCCAGAATTTCTACTCAATCTCCATTATGGGAGGATGTTATTGAAAAGTCCTTCTCGCCCCTTGTTCCAAGAAAGCTTGTTTAAATGGACGCCATTGATTGGGCAGTGGCACAATCATCTGCATAATATCGCAATCATGCAGGGTGGGACAAAGATTCTCCCTACCACGTAATACCAACCTCAACCTCAATATCCAATAAAGTATAATGTAAAAGCACCTGTGAGGGAAATCCTCAACAAATTAGAGTACCAGGGTGTCACTGAACCCTCAGACTCATCAATGAATAACCCATTATTTCCACTCGCTAAATCCGACCACTCATAGAGTCGTCTTAGACCACAGACATGTAAATAGTCATACAAAGACATTTGCTATACAAAATGCCCATGGTGCAGCACAGATGAACAACATTGTGCGGAAAACAATACAAAATGACCCTGGATATTTCCAACGGGTTTTTCTGTCAAAACATAACGCCTGAAAGTAGGAACCTAACAAGTTTTAGTGCCCTTGGCTCTCAGAAAAAAATCTGCCAGCTCCCACAAGGGTAAAAGAATAGCCCAGGGCTGATCTTAGCTCGTGTAACATCTATCCTGCACAACATAGACCCTGAGGCGCTGTCATATGTGGATGACATCTATCTCACAGATGACGACCTCATGCAACATTTAAGATGGGTAGCCCGCATTGTTGTAGGATTTGCCAAAATCGGCAATAAATTCAACTTAAAAAAAACAAAAATAGCCTTTCTAAGTGTGCTGTTTATGGGATACAAACTGTCGGATGAAGGCAAGATCCTTGCTCCACAATTTTTAGAAAAATGCTCACAACTACTACCACCAAACACAATAGAAATGCTCCAGTCAGTGTTGGGCTTTTTAAACTTTGGCAAAACATATCGTCCAGATTATGCACTACGCATTAAACTATTATATGACTTAATACGTCCTGACTTTACCAGCAAATTCTGGACAGTCGAACACACACGCATTCTAAGAGCATTGCAAAAAAACATGCTTGAAGCAAAACACTTACATACAAGGGACAATCAAAAACATTTGGTCATCATAGTAATTGCTGGGGCCCTTGGTTTCACCTATGTGACATTCAATGAGGGTGAGACTGTCCCAATTGAATACAAATCACATTTATGCTCCTCAGCTAAACAACGCTTTGCTCCCACTGAGAAAATCCTCACTGCTGTTCAGATGGAGGTTCTTAAAGAGAGACCTCTGGCCCAAGGAAAGCACATTATTGTTGTATACCCATTTCCAGCTCTTGAGGCTGTTACCAATGTGAGTGTTCCAAACGCTAGAGCACCTCATCCACGTTGGATCCGATGGGCAACGTCTCTGACAGCCACTGATGTTGACTATGTTTTGACTCCAAATTACAAACCCAAGAATTCTTACAATATGAACTTGAGTATCCAGTTTCAGCAAATACAATACCTATCGAACAATATCAAACAATCCTGTACACTGATGGTTCAGCCCAACCAGCAATAGTCACCAAACATCAATACTCTGCTGCTTGTTCAGTCGTGAGTGGATACCTGAAGGATGGCAAGTTCCATCCACAAAATACTTACACGCAGACTCTAGGAGATTGCACTGAACAACTTACAGAGCTCAAGGCTCTGGTGATAGCACTGGAACATACGGATCCTGAGCAGATGACGTTAATTGTCTCTGATTCATACTATTGCCTCCAGTCCTTCAATGAATATCTGTATTACTGGTGCCAAAATGGGTTCAGAGATTCAAAAGGCAACACCATTAAACATGTTGAGACAGGGCCACTCACCTGAAAAGCAGGATGTCTGCAGGGGCGATGGTATGCCCCTCGACCTCCTGGAACACCTCTCGGCACTTCCTGAAGCACACAGAAACCCCAGCAGGTGTCCCAAAAGGAAAGGGGAGTGGAAGAGAAAGAGACAAAACACTGCCACGTCTTGCCGGTCCAGCCTGGCGCCCTGTATCTTTGGGAGGGGGGGTCGTTGTTGACAAAGAGATAGTAGAGCTAATGCACTCAACTTCCTTGAAACTGAGGGCCATATTTATACTTTTTGACGCAAAACTGCGCTAACGCAGTTTTGCGTCAAAAAAATTAGTGCCGGCTAACGCCATTCTGAAGCGCCATGCGGGCGCCGTATTTAATCAATGACGTTAGCCGGCGTTAGCCGCCGGCGCTGCCTGGTGTGCGTGGAAAAAAACGACGTACACCAGGCAGCGCCGGCGTAGGGGGATATGGAGCTTGGGCGCCAAAAAATGGGGCAAGTCAGGCTGAGGCAAATTTTTCACCTCAACCCGATTTGCGCCATTTTTTCCGACTCCCAACCCCCATAGAAATGACTCCTGTCTTAGCAAAGACAGGAGTCATGCCCCCTTGCCCAATGGCCATGCCCAGGGGACTTCTGTCCCCTGGGCATGGTCATTGGGCATAGTGGCATGTAGGGGGGCACAAATCAGGCCCCCCTATGCCACATAAAAAAAATATATATATACTTACCGGAACTTACCTTAATGTCCCTGAGATGGGTCCCTCCAGCCTTGGGTGTCCTCCTGGGGTGGGCAAGGGTGACAGGGGGTGTCCCTGGGGGCATGGGAGGGCACCTCTGGGCTCCTTCCGAGCCCAAAGGTCCCTTAACGCCTGCCTTGTCCAGGCGCTAAAAAACGGCGCAAAAGCGGCCGTACGTCATTTTTTTTGACCCGCCCACTCCCGGGCGTGAATTTTGCCTGGGAGTGTAAATACGGCGCACATGCCTCGGAGTCAATTTTTTAGACGGGAACGCCTACCTTGCATATCATTAACACAAAGTAGGTGTCCACGCTAAAAAATGACGCAAACTCCATGGACTTAGGTGCTAGACGCATCTAACGCCAAAGTATAAATATGGAGTTAGTTTTGCGTCGGAATTGCGTAAAAAAAAACGACGCAATTCCGGCGCAAACAGAGTATAAATATGCCCCTGAATCTCTCTTTCTGAAATGGGCACGGGAGCGGTAGAAGAACACCGGGATGCTCCAGCACTTTTATTGGATAATATTAACTGTTGGCACAATTACTAACAGTGCATTACTCCAAACTGAGTACCATAACAATAAGTACTGCGACACTAGGGCTGGCTTCACAGAGATTCACTGTTGCACACTACAATTAGAACTGTGGTTGCACTTATCATGCACAAGAAGGACAAAAAAGGGCATTAATTATATCACATATAACTTTCCTGCATGCATAGGGTTAAACTAAAAGGAACAAAAACAATCCAAGAAATACAAATGTCCACTCTGTGTTCAAACAGTTAGGGTGGCACAGCTTGGTTTGGTTTCACTCTGTGTGTGAAAAACCCTTCAAAAAGCAAATTCCTCAAACCTGAAACACAGGCATGAATGACACAATTTAAATCCAAGAGTTATGCTATTAGAGAAAGAAAAGTCACGTCAATGCTCTTTTAAAATTGCACTGTCACTATTTGTAGTACTTGAGCTCAAACAGATTTCCTGAAGCACATTTAGGCAAGTAACTACAATAATAATTTAGAATGTTCAGAAATGCATTTGTCACTTCAAGATAAGCACTCTGCCAAAATACGAGGTCTGAAACACACCAGCTGTTCTAGGAAAGCGCAGCGCTCTAAGAACAAACTCCTTGGAGAATACTAGTCATTTAGCTGCAGTCTTTTCCAGACTGCTGGAGGAATGCCTGGTGTCAACTGGTACAGGAACAAAGAAAAGAATTGCCACAGAAGTCCTGAATACGAGGATGACAGCAGAGGCTGGACTGCCAAATCAGATGCTGAGATCAGGAAGCAAAACAAAGACAAGCAGGGAGACATGCTTCACTCTGCTATTTATATTCAATCAGGAAAGCAGTTGAGTTTCCACATGTGGATGAGTCACCACACCCAATTAGAAGCGCATGTCTACACCACACCCAATTAGAAGCACATGTCTACACCTGATTACATTAGCAAACAAGCATTGGTAAAACAAGCATTGATAAAACCAATTGTGTAACACAGCAGATTATGGCCCTCATTACAACCCTGGCGGTCGGTGTTAAAGCGGCGGTAATACCGCCAACAGGCCGGCAGTAAAAAAAATGGAATCACGACCACGTAGGAAACTGCCAACACAGACAGCCACTTTAAAACTCCGACCACCACAGCGGTAGCAACAAACACGTGGCGGTAACTGCCAACAGCCAGGTGGAAGTCAATGTACCGCCCACCCCATTACAACCCGCCCATCCAACAGCTTTTCCGGGGCGTTACCAATGCAATCAAAACCACAGCGGAAACAGTACACAGAAGGGAAACCACTCACCTCTCGACACTCAACGAAGAACCAGGACGCCATGGAGCCTGAGCTGCAGTTCCTGCCAAGGCTGGTCTACCTTCTCATCTACCAAGATTACGAACGGCGGCAGTGACGACCACTGTGAGTACTGCACCTAGCACACAGGGGAGGGGGGGAGGAAAAAGAGAGTGACACACACAAGCAACATGCAACACCCCCACCCCCACCCTCACCCACAACACCATACACACAAACACATGGAACAACATCACATTTACACCCTGTAACCCTCTGGAAGAATGCAAGGACAAAAGGAATTGAGTCAAATCAGTGATATATTAGAAATAGTCAGATATACGTTATAATTTGAAAAACAGTATTTACAAAAATATACAATATGTGCATAAGGCGGTACATTGTCCACTCAAAATGTCCGTGGGCCACTTGACACCTGCCTCAATACGGAGAGAACACTGCATGGGCATCAGGTCAAAACAGACATGCACCTCAGGGGGACAGGGAAGGGGGGGCACCTCAGCTGGAAGATGGAATAATGCCACTGCTCCTGGTGGGGGCTCCATGCCCACAGCAATGTCCTGGGAAGTGCAAGGCCACAGTTTTTCAAGTCTCTCAAGTGGGTGGTTTGCCCACTGCCTGGTCCTGGGGAGTGCAAAGCCACAGTCTCTTAAGTGGGTGCGTTGGCCACTGCTTGGTCCTGGGTAGTGCAAAGCCACAGTCTCTCAAGTGGGTGGGTTGCCCACTGCTTGGTCCTGGGGAGTGCAAAGCCACAGTCTCTCAAGTGGGTGGTTTGCCCACTGCTTGGTCCTGGGGATTGCAAAGCCACAGTCTCTCAAGTGGGTGGGTTGCCCACTGCTTGGTCCTGTGGAGTGCAAAGCCACAGTCTCTCTAGTGGTTGGCTTCTCCATTGGTTCTGGAGGGGGTAATGTGCCCAGTGTGCTTCATCCTGGCAAGGAGTGGGTGAGTGAATGGCTTCTTCCACTGGTTCTGGAGGGGGCCTTGTGCCCAGTGTGCTTCATCCTGGCAAGGATAGGGTGAGTGGATGGCTTCTTCCACTGGTTCTGGAGGGGGCTTTGTGCCCAGTGTGCTTCGTCCTGCCAAGGATAGGGTGAGTGGATGCATATCTCCACTGGTTCTGGAGGGGACTTTGTGCCCAGTGTGCTTCATCCTGCCGAGCAGGAGCTGAGTGGATGCATATCTCCACTGGTTCTGGAGGGGGCATTGTGCCCAGTGTGCTTCATCCTGCCAAGGATAGGGTGAATGGATGGCTTCTTCCACTGGTTCTGGAGGGGGCCTTGTACCCAGTGTGCTTCATCCTGGTGTCGCGTTGGCTCTCATTATCCTAAATGAGACTAATGGATTTCTAGGTAGCAGGGTCGTTCCTGGTGTGGGGGACTGAGTCTGACCCACTAAGAAGGACCTCTGTCACCTGCAATCCGGTTTTGCTCCGGCTAACTAGCAGTGCCTCATCTCTCCCAAGGGAAAGGGATGATTGGGCAGCCGAGCGCATGAGAACTTCTCAGGGAAGTCGTGGTCGCTCAGATCCCAACCAGCTCTCTCATTTACGGTATGATCTCATATACAAATGACAAAGGCAGTTTAAGTTTTATAAATTGATTTTAATAAAACGACTGCATTTTAGATAATAAGGCGTGAGCCGCGATAACCAGAACCATACAACACAGTAGGATTGAAATAGTCACGAGGAGAGTGAAACATAAGAATAACGCTATCATAGTGTTAATAGATTACGTTCTCTCTAAGTAAGTTCTATTTCGAGCACAGCATGTTAAGCTCTAAGCTTGCCTTTCAGATTCCCTGGGAAGACATCAACCCTCATACCTGAGCAAAGGCCTGTGATCTGGATCAGTATCTGCAACAGGGCAGTCAGCGTCTAGTTGTGGTTCCCTGGTCGGAATCTCCCTCTTGCGTGTATTAGGACAAGGAAGTGTTTTTATAACTAACATGTCGATGTGGTAACAAAACGTCCCTACACAAGAATGTATATCTGTAACCCAAAGACTAAACTCCTACCACGTCTATTGGCAATGTACCAGACTGTGGGGGTCATTCTGACCCCTGCGGTCAGAGACCGCCGGGGCCAGGGTCGGCGGGAGCACCGCCGACAGGCCTGCGGTGCCCCGCAGGGCATTCTGACCGCGGCGGTTAGGCCGCGGTCAGATGCGGAAAACCGGCGGTCTCCCGCCGGTTTTCCGCTGCCCTTTAGAATCCTCCATGGCGGCGGAGCGTGCTCCGCCGCCATGGGGATTCTGACACCCCCTACCGCCATCCTGTTCCTGGCGGGTCTCCCGCCAGGAACAGGATGGCGGTAGAGGGTGCCGCGGGGCCCCCGTAAGAGGGCCCCACTTTGTATTTCAGTGTCTGCTATGCAGACACTGAAATACGCGACGGGTGCCACTGCACCCGTCGCACCTTCCCACTCCGCCGGCTCAATTCTGAGCCGGCGTCCTCGTGGGAAGGATGATTTGCCCTGGGCTGGCGGGCGGCCTTTTGGCGGTCGCCCGCCAGCCCAGGGCAAATCCCAAAATACCCTCAGCGGTCTTTCGACCGCGGAGCGGTATTTTGGTGGGGGAAGTCTGGCGGGCGGCCTCTGCCGCCCGCCAGACTCAGAATCACCCCCTGTATCCTTGACTGAAGCACAGAGTGAGTAAGAATGTGTTATTGAGAACTCCAGTGCTGAAGTAGGCTAAACAGTGTGATATAAAAAATAAAACAAGACCGTAGAACTGGCTATTTGAAAAATAACAGTACAAAGCTGAATAAAATGCATTTAGAGCAAAGTGCACAGAGGCCCGATGCTGCGAGCAAAGGAATAAAATACATCCAGGGCAAAGTGCACAAAGGCCTAACGCCTGAAGCAAACGCGCAAAGGATACATAAAAATGACCACACTACACTGGCAAGGATAGGGTGAGTGGATGCATATCTCCACTGGTTCTGGAGGGGGCTTTGTGCCCAGTGTGCTTCATCCTGGCAAGGAAAGGGTGCGTGGAAAAGCTTCTAGGGGCACTGGGGCAGGAAGAGGGAGAAGGTCTGGGAGTGGAGGAAGTGGGAGTGGTTGTAGGAGGTGTCTCTCTGCTGAGTTTGGGTGTAGGTGCATGGGCTGGATGCTGTTGTGAGATGGATGGCTTTTGGGTGGGTGGGTGCTTGCATTTGTGTACTTTGGGAGGAGGGGTCACAGATACAGTGGGAGAGGACACAGGGGACGTGTGCATGGATGTGAGTGTGGTGACTGCCAGTGAGGGGTGTGTAATGATGGGCGTGCTGGTGATGGAGGTAGTGGATGAGGATGCAGTGCATGCAGGTGTGAGTGGCTACGCTACTGGGAGGGAGGTGAAAGAGGAGGAGGGGGAAACAGTGGAGGCAGTGGATGTTGGTGTGTCTGCATGGGGATGGTGCTTGTGTGAGTGCCTGTGAGATGAAGTGTGGTGCTTGTGTTTGCCTGAGCCACTTTTCTGTGTTGACCTGGGTAAATGCTGATCTGAAGGTGTGCTTGGGATAGGCTGGGGTTGAGAGGATTGGGACTGGGTAGAGGAAGTTGGAGGGGGGAGGGTAGAGACAGGGACAATGGCTGCCATCAGTGTGGAGGCAGAGCCTGAAATGCTCTCTGTTGAGCTGCCACGCCAGAGTGAATGCCCTCCAAGTATGCTTTTATTTGTTGCAAATGCCTCTCGACACCCTGGATGGCATTCAGAATGGTTGACTGCCCAACAGTGAGGGAACTCAGGAGGTCAATAGCCTCCTCACTGAGGGGGGCAGGGCCTGAGGTGCCTAGGGTGAAGGAGATGCCCACCCTCCTGGATGAGGGGGCACGGGAAACACGGTGAGGGGCTGCTGAGAGGGCAGTATTGGTAGGGGAGCTGGCGGCTGTACCCGTTGTTGGGGTGGGCACAGAGGTGTCTGCCACCATCAGGGAGCTTCCATCGGAGGAGTCGCTGTCTGTAGTGTCCCCTCCTGTCCCCATCATGGTGCTCCCCTCGCCCTCCGTCCCACTGGTGTCCTCACCGTCGGTGGATTCAGCTTCCAGGCCCATTTGGGATGCAGCTCCCTCCGTCGCCGGTGCCTCTGCTCCTCCGCCAGCTCCTCCGGTACTGTTGAGTAGGGGTCCGAATCTCGTTCAGTGAGTAGAGTCTTGAGGTGTGTGCCTGACTTCCTCCGGGGTGCCTGACTTCCGGCAGACCCCACTTCCGTTTCCGGGAGACGCACCCGCACAGCAGCCAAGCGGCGGTGTCAAGCGGTTCTAACCTCTTACCTACCTCCTACCTACCTCCGACCTCCTCGGCTTGGACGCGCAGCCCTGCCACTGCCGTCACTGCACCGGGAGGACAACGGGAGTAGCAGCGGCAACAGCGACCCCTCTGCAGACCCACGTGGAAGCAGCCCGATCGCGGGTGCGGCTTGCGGGGGGCCCATAGGGGGAGGGCAGCGTGATCCGAGTGAAAGGCAAAGAAAGGCAAGGGGGGATGCCCCCCACGGACTACAGGCACGAGGAAGCTTGCCCACTACCCCGGGTGCGGACAGAGACGGACACCCGCGATCCCCCAGCAAGTGGCAGGTGAGCAGCAGGCGGAGGGCTAGGGGGGGAGAAAGGCGGGGGAAGAACTGGTTTCTCCCACCAGGTTGCGCAGCACTCTCCAACCCCTTCCGCCCCTGTGGCAGACCGTTGGCCCTCAAACCTCTCCCCCCAGCCCCCTCCAGCCCCTGTCTGCTGGTTTGGTCTGAGTGACTTTGCCCACAGGTCCAGGCAGCCCGGGACAGGAGCAGTAAGCAGTAAGGAGTAGCAGCAAGGACTGGCAACTAGGGGCCGCACCGTCCCAGTGGCCCCTCCCGGACCCAGTCCCCCAAAGGCACCAAGACCCCTAGGAGGGTTAGCTTCAGTATACTCTCAGATTCAGCGCACATCAAGGCAAGGCACAGCAAGGCATCTTCTCAAGAGAAAGGTACCTACTAACTTTTCCAAAAAAAAAAAAAGAGGCTCTGTAAGCGACCCCGCTGCCTCACCAACAGCCCGCCCATATTTACCCAGCTCTAAGGCAACAAGACTGACCGACCATGAGATCAGGTAAAGCATGAGGAAATATCATCAATCATCCTCCGAAACAAGGAAAGAGAAAAAGGAAAGGTGACCTGGCTCTGGACGAAGCAACCCCAAAAAGGAGAGCAAGTAGCGAACTGGTTCACCCCCTCCCATGTAGAAGTCAGAACTTAACAAGCAGCATAAGCGGCACAAGTTGGGGGGCTGACCAAAACTCCAGCATGGAAAAAATTATATGGGGAGAGCCTGGCTTTTGGAAATTGGAGACCCCAGAGGGGACACCAGGGTCCGCAGTCTCCCCCAAGCATCGAAAGATAACCGATTACTTCACTGCTGCAGGAACCCACGCTGCCCGAAAAAGGATCGAATACCCAGTGCCAACTCAAACAAGCCTCGGGGAAATAACTTCATCCAGCAAAGACCTGCGACAGCAAGGAAGCAACAAAAAGAAATTCAGAATGAATCCAGCCATTCCTCCTCCCCTATCTCCAACAGTGGTGATTAGGAGAAATCAGCCTACAAAAGTAGTTGTGCCAAATGCAGCCAAGGAATATGCGGTTCTAGCCACCCCTGCAACAGGAGCCCCCTACAATCTCAGGCAAGATATAATCCTAGGTAACAAACCCCCAGCTGCCATTTAGTATCAGCGAACATCCAGCCCAGCCAAGCTACCCATCCTGGACTCACAGCTGGTAGCAATCGTGGAACACTTAGAACAAGAATCCCAGGGAGGTGGCCCCTTCTGTCAAAGCCCCAAACTCCACTCCTTTCCGATGTCCGTTTGTGAAGATGAAGAACAGGAGTCTTGGGCTCCAGAACAGGTCTCTCCAAGCAGATCATCAACGGCAGAAATTGTGTCAGCCGCACAGAAAATTCCCCACAAAGTAAATATAACTGAAGGAATATCAAGTGGAAACCAAGAGCCAGTCTCACAGACACAAGCCCCGGTGGCAGTCAGGTCTGAGGAAATGTGGGCTGCGATCCTAAACTCAATGCAAGCAACGGTCATGGTGCTGCAATTCCATTAAAATAAAATGGACATTCAAGTTGACTTGTTAAACACATTGGCAGTATTTGTTTCTGGAATTGACAGAAAGTTGGAAAAATTAAACGCCCTAATAACAAGGGCGCAAGTCAATCACTCTAATGACTTTACAATCTGGTCCTGCAAGGAGGTGGTAGATAAGATATCTCAACTGCTGCAAAACCTAGAGGGAATACTGCAAGAAATCTGCTCTATCCGGAAGGATGAACACACATGTACTAATCCTGTTGCCACCAGGCCAATATCTATACCACGGGAGCAGAAACAAGAGGAGCAGCCCCTTTCCTCCCTAACGCCAGCTTCATCGACCACAAAAGGGAAAAGAACATTGGCTGAAAGCCGCCCACTAACAAGCCTTAGTATGGATTCCATGGAGAATCATCTTTCGCTACAAACCATCAATAAACCCGGGACCCGGGAACCCTGAGTTTCCCATAACCCGAGCTTTATCAAAAAGAGAACAAAAGCGGGCAAGGAAAGGAAGGAAGTCTGCACAACTCCATCAACGAACTACTATAAAAACAGCCGATATTAGCCCAAAGGAACCAAATAAGGATCATGTGACGTCAAGTGGAAGGTACAACAGAGTCATTTCCACCCGCACAAGCACAAGCCCTAACATAACATCAGATGTAATAACTTTCCCTGTTTCAGAAGGCTCCACTCAGTTAACAAGGTCTCCTTTGAGGCCACTTGCAGCAGTTAGCACAATAATGGTCACAAGAACAAGCCCCCGAAGGGGTCAGCAGAGAATAAACCCAAAACCCACCACGCCTGCGCAGTCCACCCGACTAACACTGGCAAATGTGGGCACCAAGGGTTACAAATCTGGCACCGGTCAGTGGGAGGATGGCTGTAAAGAGCAAAAACAGAACATAGAGCACATAAAGCAAATCCAGTCACCTATAACGGGTACGAATACTCAGGAGTCCACTCTTCAGCTGCTTTGGATTCAAGAATTCACCTCCAGGTCCCCCACAGACGTTCTTAATTGTTCTGCTATTTTAAGAATCATAAAAGCTCTACCGGACTTACAGTTTGTAGCATCGAATGACCTCGCTGCAATAAAATTTCTTCAAGCCAGAGGCAACCAACACTCGGATCCAACACTCACTATCTTCTCAGCACCGGATATCCCAAAGCGGATCATGGAAAGGAAGGACCTACTGAGAGCCTGGGGCATTGAGGTGGCCATCTACAAAGGAGAGTGATATCCAACCCCCTTACTAGACTTGCAACATCTGGGAAAACCTAAAGGTACATGGTCGGTTTTGAAAGGAGTCCATCAGGCCAGCAGACCCAATGAAGAAAGGTCTAGTGAGAGGAGACCACCTAAGCACCCACTGAGAGTCCAAATATGGAGAGAAAAAGGGAGAAAAAGAGTGGTCTTGGGTCAGCAACTGCATCCGGAAACGGAATGGGCAGTGGCGGCTTCACCCCCAGGACTGATGGGCAACAGTTGAATAGTTAATGATCAACCTGTAGAAGGGATATTATCCATTTGTTCTTGGAACGTAGGTGGCCTACAGGCAAAGGTGGAATACCCTGCAGTAACAAAATTCTTTAGTTCATTCGACATTCTACTCTTACAGGAATCCTGGACAATGGAATCAATACCAATAATCAGATTCACAGAATATCTTAGCCCTGCTACAAAAACCAATAGGCCGGGTAGGTCGAAGGGAGGCCTAGCTATCTATGTTAGTACGAACATCCTAGTAAAAATCTCTGAGTACAAGGAGGAAGCCCAATCCTTTCAACTACTCTGGCTGGACGATTGGGGGCAAAATTCACAGGAACCACTGATCCTGGTCAATATATGCATCAATCCAAAAAATAAAAAAATCGAAGCAAACAAATTGTTAACTCAACTATTAAGGATAAAAAGCACAGTAAAATCTGCATTTTGGCTAATGACGGGTGACTTCAATCTCTGCCTTTTTCACAACCCCAGTGAGGACCACATTCAAACAGTGAAAAGGATGCCCAGTCAGACCCTCCCAAAAAAACACAGAAAAGGCAAGTTAGGGGAGAGTTTTATACGCACCTGTGAATCGATAGGCCTCTTTGTGCTAAATGGGCGGAAGTCGCCGGACATCCCACCGGCATGGACAAGATCCTCTAGGAAAACGGTCTCCTATCTAGACTACACATTGGTGTCCCCTGCATTGTATACGTTAGTAAATGCCTTCAGTATCATGGACCGTACGGAAAGCAATCATAAGCCGCAGGTATTTGGGATCCACGCATCACCACAAAAGCCAGAAAAGGCAGGAGCCTTAAACGGGGCAATGGGCACCGAAAATATAAAGCGACTCAAATAGTCCTCAGACACCATTGAAAGCCAGCCAGAAGAGGCTCTATGAAAGCTAGACTTAATGGCCACAAGTGGGGCAAAGTTGACAACGGTCTGGGAGAACTTTGCCTCCGATCTCTTAAAAAAAGACTCCTTAAGCAACACAAAAAAGGGAGCACAACTGAATCATCGTCAATGTCTACTTTTGCCACAGCCAGTGCACAGAAGGAAAGCAGCTGTAGGTAAACTATTAAGGTTACTGCGTAAATGCCCAGACGATGGATCGATACTGGCCGCTTTGCATGAGCAAAGGAAATTGTTCAAAAGGGATCTGTGGACCTTCAAAAAACTCCAGCAGGAGGCCCTTTGGGCCAAATTACACTTTGCGACTAAAATATCCGACTCCAAAAGATTTTTGAAAATCATTAAAACAATGGACAAGGGTTCAAAAGCAGGTAATAATGCTAACTCAACAGAGGAAGCATGGGTATCCCACTTAAAGTCTCATCTAAAAGAACTGACCATCGAAGAAGGTCCTCAAATCCAGGGGCACATCTTTAACTGGGAATCCAATGCTCCTGAAGTTTTTTAATTTATGGCAACAGAACTATTAAAAATCATTGGAAAATCACAAACGGATTGTGCCCCTGGCCCATACGGCTTACCGCAAGCATTATTTAAACAGGAAACTGAAAGATGGGCAAATTTCCTGGCTGCAATGTTCAACGAGGTGCTTACAACAGGCTCTGTCCCAGCATCCTGGGAAGGCTCTATAATCCACCCCATATTTAAGGGTGGGAACGCAGCTTCCCCAAACAACTACAGACTAATCGCTCTTCTAGATGTTGACCTCAAGTACTTCTCATCCTGTGTGCTAAAACACCTAAAAGCCTGGATCGCAGATACAAATAGTTTACCCCTAAATCAAACCGGCTTCACCAAGCACCAAGGAACATTAACAAATCTTATGGCACTGGGACTGATCATCAACAGAGCATAAGCAAAGGGGACTCCGACCTACTTATGTTTTGTTGATTTTAAAGCTGCTTTTGACTTTGTCCCCCGCAGCAGATTGAGGGACAACTTACAACTGTGGGGGCTACCACACACTATCTTAAATGCCATCAAAATGATCTACTCTGATACTTGGGTGAAGGTTAAATTGGGGGGAGGCTTTCACCTATCCAGGGCAGTTAAAACAACAGTCGGTTTTTAAGCAAGGCTGTGTATTGGCCCCAACACTCTTCAACCTGTATATAGCAGATCTCTCTGCCAAATTAAATGATCAATCATCCCATCCTCCCTCACTGGGCAGCCAACAAGTATCTAATATGCTATATGCTGATGACCTATTACTAATTAGTAACACCAGACTAGGCATGCAAAAACTACTAAACGCATTAGAAGAATACTCAGGATCTAACGAATTAGAAATCAATCATAAAAAATCTAAAATGATTACCCTAAACAGCAGGCTGACTAGCCAACGTAAATGGCACTTGAATGGGAAGACCCTAGAGGAAGTAAGTTCGTAAAGATACTTAGGAGTCGTGGTTGATGCCAGAGGTAATTACGCGCTACAAAAAGAAGCAATAAAAATCAAATCGCAGCCCCTTACTTACGCCTTTTGTAAGCTGGCAAACTCAATTTGTGGTCATGCTCTGAACCCCCTAACAACTGTAATGAGAGCGAAACTACTTCCAACTCTCACATACGGGACTGAAATAATGAGGGGGATGGAAGTAGGTCTCTTGGATAAGCTTCTGAAAAAGACCTGTAAGCGTGTGTTTCGGCTCCCTGGGCGCGCATCGTCAGCCCAGGTCAGACTGGAATTTAAACTGGTCAATCAGTCGCTAGCCCGACCCGCGGCATACATTAAATGCTGTTACAAATTGAGCTGCGCCTCAAAAGGGTCTTTAGCTAATTTAGTCTGGCAGGAAATTATCCTAGAAAGAGGGAACTGCAATTACTTAAGGTATGTAGAAAAGAGCAAGAGTCTGCTGAACTTAGATGAGGCATGGGACCAGTCTCTCCCCATCCTAGCTTTTAACAAATCTGTGAATAAAGCAAGCAAATTACAGAGCTGGTTAGAAGACAGGGCCTCTCTGGCTAAAAGGGCGCACAGCTGGTTGATCCTCAACTCTTATAAAACGTTTAAAGAATCACTACTTATGGGGAAGTAGGATCCCAGGAGTGCCGTCTATGTCACCTATCAGAAGAAAACTTGGTGCACGTGGTCTGCATCTATCCAGCTTTGGCGGTTGAAAGAAGACTTTTACTGAAAAAATAATTAAATGGTTTAAGGATCAGAGCCTGTAGACAGGCACTAATTGAAACTTTCTACCCACGAAATACAATACTGAACATTAGGCTGGTTCAATTCTTGGAAATTTTCTCGCTCAAAATCTCAGCTTCTTGAAACAACCCAGTCATAGGGAGGGCAACAAGGATAACAAAACCCCTTTAACTCATTCTGAACCCCTTAAAGTAGGGAAGGCTCACAGCCAGCATGGTGGATGCTTAACCAGTGCTGTAATACAGTCTGGTAACAACAATCGGACTCAAGTAGGGGAAAACAAAATCAATAGAAGGTACCACGCCACCTCTCCCCACTACCACTAATGCCTTATTGCACTATTATTGTTTTGTAAAAATTTTATGTGGAAGGGAAATTTTACATATTATTTCATTTCAAGCTCAGGACTTTTTATTGCACTGTATTACCTTATTGTATTGTTTTTGTTACATTTTTATGTGGAAAGAAAACTTTTTATGGTTTTAATTAACTAATAAAATAAACTTTAATTGAGAAGGGGTCCTGTGGGGATGCAAATGCAGTGTTATTGTATCTGCATGTGCCATCTTGTGCATGGGTGTGTTTCCCTGTATGGTTGTTATTGCCCTGTCAGCTTTGCCTTGTGTGCGTGGTGTTTTGTGGGCTAGGTGATTCTCTCTAATGGGCTTGCTGTGGTGATGGGTGTCCATGTAGGTCTGTGATGGGGATCCATGGATTGTTGTGGCATGCAAGGCTCAGTATTGGGATGGGTGGGTTCTGCTAGTGGGGTATGTGTGAGGTGATGGGGGTGTGGGTAGGGGTGGGAGTTTGTGATGGCATGCAGGTAGGGTGGGGGATAAAGTAGTGAAAAAGTGACTTACCAGAGTTCAGTCCTCCGGCTACTCCTGCAAGTCCCTCAGGATGCATGATTGCCAAGACTTGCTCCTCCCAGGTTGTTACTTGTGGGGGAGGAAGCGGGTGTCCACCACCAGTCCTCTGTACAGCTACCTGGTGTCTTGCAACCATGGAAGGCACCTTCCCCCGTCAGTCATTCCACCTCTTCCTGATGTCATCCCTTGTTCTGCGGTGCTGTCCCACGGTGTTGACCCTGTCCATGATTCTCCACCATAGCTCCATCTTCCTAGCAATGGACGTCTGCTGCACCTGTGATCCGAATAGCTGTGGCTCTACCCGGATGATTTCCTCCACCATGACCCTTAGCTCTTCCTCTGAAAACTTGGGGTTTCATTGGGGTGCCATGGATGTGGTGTTAGTGGTATGTGTGAGGGTGTGTGGGGTGATGTGTTGGGGTGTGTGGTGTGAGGTGCCCTGATGGTGTATGGGTGATGGTGTTCTGTGGCTAGATTGAGTGGGTGCTCCTGGCTTGTGTCTCTCTCTGTTGGCAATCCTTTTTTTTCATTGAAAGGGTTGTAGGTAATGTGGGTGTGTGTCTTATAGTGGTGTGTGTGTGTGGGTGTGGTGTGTGTCAGGTGTGTGTAGTTTGAATTGTCCAATGTGGTGTAGTTTTGTAAGTGTGTGTGTATTTTGAGTGCGGCTCGTGAAAGACCGCTGTGGTGATTCGCGGGTCCTGATACTGTGGGCGTATTCCTGTTGGCATAACGGTGTGGGTTTTGGTACCCCCAGTTTATCACTGACCTTTGGTGTGGCAGACTTGTGTGGGTGTCTGTACAGTGGCGGATTTCTCTGTGTGGTCCATAATACCCGTAGCGGAATACCGCCGCGGTCACGGTATGTTGGCGACCATCAGCATGGCGGAAGGTGGCATTTACTGCCAGGGTTGTAATGAGGGCCTATGTTTACTTAGAAACATGAAGGTTTTAAGCAAGAACAGAGATATGATTTAACCGTAATCCCTGGGGAGGCTGACAGATAACACAGGAGGCGTCTTGGGGATTCATGACAGTCTTCCCCACCAAGGACCCTCTCAAAGGGCAGGGCTTGGAAGGGTGCAGGAGATGGAATTTTTTAGTAAGACGTGGAACATGAACTGTGGACATGGGTTCTCAGGAATTGTCCTCAGGCCCATAGCCTTTCCAAGCCAATAAAAGTGTAGAGCACCATGGACGTGCCTGGAGTCAAGAATTTTGGCCACTTCAAATTCCCATTGCCCGTGTACTTTTACCAGGGGAGGTGGTGGGGCATCGCGGGTAGCAGGGGAATAGGGACAGAGTAACGACACATGAAACACGGGGTGTACCTTGAAATCATCTGGCAATGTCAGTTCTACTACTACAGGATTGATGATTTTGGCAATAGGAATGGGGCCGAGAAATGGGGGGTTTAATTTTCTGGATCCTGTAAGATGGAGATTTTTTATGAGAGCCACACCTGATCTACTATCTGAAAAGAGGGAGCAGGTCTCCTTCTTTTGTCTGCTTGTTTTTTTACTTGAGCTTGGTAGAGTTTTAAATGGTGTTGTACTTGTTTTTGAATATCCTGTAACTCTTCATTGTGTGTCTGCACTGATGGGACTCTTGTGGATGTTTGGGGCCCAGTTATAGGAAGGATTCTTGGGTGCAGACTGAACAAACAGTAAAATGGGGATACTCCTGTAGCCATTGGGATACTGTTGTTAAATACAAATTCAACAAGAGGTAAAGCCTTATCCCTCTCAGTAGACCATGTGTCAATGTAACATCTCAGGATTTGCCCCAGCGATTGGTTGGCACGTTCCGTCTGCCCATCCATTTGTGGATGATATGCAGAGGACAAGCGGACGTCCATACCGACAGAGGAACAGAAGCTACACCAAAACCGTGATATAAATTGGGGGCCACGATTGGAAACAATTGTGGTGGGCAACCCATGAAGCCGTACAATGTGTTGGACAAACAAATCAGAGAGCTTGGAAGCTGTAGGGAGGCATTTTAATGGAACAAAATGAGCCATTTAAGTTAGGTAATCTACAACCACCCGAAGACAGTCTGTCCATTGGAAGCTGGGTGATCAGAAATAAAATCCATACTTATGGTATGCCATGGGGCCACTGGAATAGGCATGGGAGGTAACCATCCTGTGGCTGGAGTATGTGGGGTTTTAGCCCGAACACAGGTGGACCAAGTCTGGGCATAGCTTCTGATATCCTGCACAAGTGTGGGCCACAAAAACCACCTTTGACAGAGATCTAACATCTTTTTCTCACCTGGGTGACCTGCTAGGACAGAATCATGTCCCCAATGATACACTGTATCCCGTAATTCTTTGGTTGGGACGTACAACTGATCAGTATGGTATAGTAAACCCTCTTTTTCATACACATCAGTTGAACAGGGAATCTTGTGTTGGGCTACCCGTATTTTCTCAAGGAACTCTTGGGAAGTGCACACAGCCACGATTGTTTCTGGGGGTATAATGCTTCTGACCTGTTCTACCGCAACATCAGAGGAGAAACCCATCCTAGACAACGTGTCTGCCTTTTGTTGTGTGATACCGGGCCTAAAGGTGATTACGAAGTTAAACTCGTTAACGAATAGAAGCCAGCGTATTTGACAAGGTGTCAGGGCCTTGGTCGCTTGAAAAAACTGTAAATTACAGTGATCTGTGTAAATAGTTACGGTGTGTCTAGCTCCTAGTAGGTGGTGACGCCATTCCTGGAAGGCAAGCTTGATGGCCAGAAGTTCCCATTCCGCCACCGTGAAATTTTTCTCTGCGTTTAGCAATTTCTTTGAGAAGTAAGCTACTGGATGGAAATGCCCAGACTCAGGATCTCGTTGGGACAAGACACCCCCCACTGCCATTTGGGAAGCGTCTGCTTCCACGAAAAATGGCTGAGCCGGGTCGGGATGATGGATAATGGGTGGTATAGTGAATGTGTTTTTAAGATGTTGGAAGGCTTTCTCAGCTTCTGCATCCCAGAGGAACTTAACCCCCTTTCGTAGAAGATGAGTTATGGGAGATACCACGGTAGAAAAGTGGGTATAAATCTCTGCTAAAAATTTGCGACGCCCAAAAACTGTTGCACTTCCTTGATGGATCCTGGGGCTACCCAATCCAGGATGGCCTCCATGGAAATTCCATGGGGAGTGATCACATATCCCAGGAATTCTACAGTTGTAGCGTGAAAAACACATTTTTCCAGCTTGGCGAAGAGATGATGCTCACGAAGCTGTTGTAAAACCGCTCTTACATGCCCTATATGTTCCTCAGTGGAAGACGAATAAATCAAAATGTCATCTATGTATACCACTACACAGATATCCAGAAACTCCTGTAGCACTTCATTGATGAAAAATTGAAACACTGCAGGAGCGTTACACAACCCAAAGGGCATCACTGTGTTCTTGAAGAGTCCGAATTTAGTTTGGAATGCCGTCTTCCACTCATCCCCCTTCATCACTCGGATCAAGTGGTAGGCACCCCGGAGGTCGAGTTTAGTATAAATGGTCGACTGACGTACCTGATCTAAAAGTACCGGGATCAACGGAAGAGGATACCGATTTTTTATGATAGTCACTTTGTTCACTGCATGATAATCTAGACAGGCACGCAGCTTGCGATTCTTCTTGGGCACGAAGAACAAAGACGACAATACTGGTAACGTTGCATGACAAATGAAACCCTTAGCCAATAGATCATCCAGGTAGTCTTGCAGGTATCGATTCTCATGCTCAGAAAGAGCATACACCCAACTACATGCTAGTGTTGCCCCTGAAATCAAGTCTATACGACAATCGTATGACCTATGTGACGGCAGCTGGGTGGCCTTCTGTTCACTAAAGACATCATGGAAGTCTTTATACGGTGCAGGAATGGCCAGTGTGTTGTCTGGCTTGATAGCCGTACTATGTGTGGACCCACAATGCAAGGGTGTCAATAGTAATGGTTTGTCTTGGTAACAGGAGTGCAAGCAATGTTTAGAGTTTAATGTCACTGTCCTTACTGCCTAGTCAATTTTTGGGATTGTGTAACTGAAGAGAGGGTATCCCCAAAATGGCTCCAAATACTGGGGTATTTATGAGGTCAAACTGAATTTGTTCTGTATGGTTGTTTGCACAAAGCATGGACAAGGGTATTGTTTGATAAACGATAAGCCCGTAGGACAATTATGAGCCATCCACAGCTCTGACTGGTTCAGGGACGTCTTTTCTGACAGTCGTAATATTTACGGTGTTAGCCAAACCCAAGTCTAAAAAGTTTCAGGTAGCCCCAGAGTCAAGCAAAATGGGAATGACCGTACGAACCTGAGGGGACAACACTAAGGTCACAATAAGAGTGAGACCATATTGAAAGAAGCACTCGATAAAATGGTCTCAGACGTTATCGATCCAGTTAGTTTTCTGCCTGGCCAGGAAGAGAGAATTTAGGCCCTGTTACCGCAGGGATGGCTTTCTTTGGAGAAGGAGGCTTGTTAGGACATTCCCAAGCAAAATGCCCTGCCTTACCGCAGTATAAACACAGTTTCAATTTTTTCCTATGTACTTTCTCTTCCTTAGATAGTGGGCCCTGCACACTGCCAATTTTCATGGGCTCAGGAGTATAATGAGTGGGAATGGTGGACTCCTTTTTCTCAGTTTTAAGCACCACTAAGCGTGTGTCACCCCGGAATTTTTCTCCTTTATGTTCACTCAAGCAGTGATCCAATCGTACCACCAGGTCAATGAACTCAGAACACTCCGTAGGACGTTCCACAGTTTGGGCTAGAACATCCTTAAGATCCTCCCGAAGGCCACAATAGAAGAGGGAGGACCTCTTCTCCTTGGGCCACTCAGTCTCTGCCACCAACCAATTGAAAGAGGTGATATAGGACAGTAGATCCTTGTTTCCCTGGTGCAAATTCAGCAACTCATTGTCACTGGCTTGCACGAAGAGGTGTTTGGTGAACAGTTTCCGCAAGGCTTTCTTGAACCGGTAGAAATCATACAGTTTAGGGTCATTGCGCTCCACCAGCTGAATAGACCAATTAGCTGCATTGCCTCCCAAATAAGAGATAATAAACGCTACCTTTGCAGCATCGTTGGGGAATGAAGCTGCCTGACACAAAACCTGTAGCTGGCCCTGGTTAAGAAAAATGTTGATCTTGGCACTATCTCTAAAAAAGCTTTCTGGAAGAGCTAAGGGCACAGGGGTTGGTGTTGTGACCATTACCTGCATGGGTTGTGTGGTGGAAGTTGTTGGGTCTGAATCGGGTCTAGGAACATGATTAGACGGGTCAAACCGAGGGGCCTGTAGTACTGGAGATCTTTGTTTTAGTTTGACTCCTCCCCAGGGGGTGTCTTGTGGTTTATACAGCTGTAGTTCCTTGTGCAACTCCAGGTTCTCTTGCTTTAAGGAAAGTACTTCCTTCTGTAATCCTGCTAGGGCCCTAGTTAAATCTAATAAAGATGGAGCATCCTGAGCAGCTGGTAAAGCCTGTGCTAAACCTTTGAAAGTACCCATTGAGGAATCCATCGCACATACAGCCCTTTATGTTGTGGCTTGGCTTTATGTCGAGACGGGGCCACTCACCTGAAAAGCAGGATGTCTGCAGGGGCGATGGTATGCCCCGACTTCCTGGAACACCTCTCGCCACTTCCTGTTGGACACAGAAGCCCCGGCAGGTGTCCCAAAAGGAAAAGGGGAGTGGAAGAGAAAGAGACAAAACACTGCCATGTCTTCCAGGTCCAGCCAGGCACCCTGTATCTTCGGGGGGCAGGTTGTTGTTGATAGAGTGATAGTAGAGTTAGTGCACTCAACTTCCTTGAAACTGAGGGCCATATTTATACTTTTTGACGCAAAATTGCGCTAACGCAGTTTTGCGCCAAAAAAATTTGCACCGTCTAACGCCATTTTGATGCGCCATGAGGGCGTCAAATTTATACTTTGACGTACGGCGGCGCAACCAACAGGTGGGAGTCATTAATTCGTGACGCACACAGCGTCCGTCTGTCGTAAAGGAAACCAACGTAAATGCGACGCACATCACTGTGGGTCGATTTACGACAGCGCAATCGTGAAAACGCCGGTTTTTTTCATGCTATTGCGTTTAATTTCTGCGCAAAAACTGCCCTTTCAGCAGAGGAGAGCCAAAATGGATCCTAGATGCCCCAACAGACCCCAGGAGGATGAGAGCAGACCAGGAACCAGCCAGGAGGATCCATACAGGAACCAGGAAAAAATTTTAAAAAAAAGAAAGTGTTGCTTCAGTGCAGAGGAACAGGAAATCCTGGTGAAAGAGGTGACGGAACACCAGCACCAACTTTTCATCTCCTCAAAATTGCCACTCAGTAGGAGAGAGGCCATCTGGAAACAAATTGTGGACAAGATTAACAGTGTGGCTGAAGAACGCCGGACAGTCACCGAGTGTAAGAAACGCTGGCATGACTGCAAACGTAGGACCAAAGAGAAAATGGCCAGGAACAGGAAGGCAGCAATGCAGACTGGAGGGGAGAGTCCAGCACAACAGGAGGCCCTGGACCACATGGAGGAGATGGTCGCAGCCGTCATCCCGGAGGAGATCGTCACAGGGATTCAAGGACTGGACAGCGCAGACTACCACAACACAATGCACATGCAGGGTAAGTCGCATGGGGAATTCAAATGCAATAATGGGGGCTGTAAGCAGGGGGGGCGGATACCTACTACACAATGCATGTAACTTAGCACATATATGAAGTGGCATGGGGAAAGGGGCACGGCAGGGGGGCATGCCCAGTACTGACCGAAGCTGGGGCACGACAAAATACAGCAACAACAACAGTCCCACGGGGACATCCTGTAATTACAACAAGAGAGCCAAGGGAAAGCAGTGACAGGTGGGAAGGACACTACCTCAAATCCACATCCAGGCACTTGTATTGCAAAATCTATTCTACATCAACTAGGTCCCTACCTGTAATGCAGTAGCAAATACAACAACTGCAACGTAACTGCCACAACAGTTGACAATAACACCTCTCATCTCTGTGCAGCTATAGTACCAAATGGCAGGAACCCCACCCTGGAACATACATACCTAAATTAGGGGGTGAGGATGACATCTGCAACTACTCCTAGAAATAAGACAAAGGTACCAGTACACTCAAATGCCGAATGTCCATAACTGACACATACATAAGCCTAAGGAAACAGCAATAGGAGCCACACAGCACCAACGACACACACATGCTGCATACGTCAGGGTCCCTCATGTGCCTGGCTAACAAGGCTACATCACTAATGTCATACTGCTCAGACAACAACATTGAGGAGGGGACACAGGCAACTGGTCACTGAAACACATCTGCACAGTCTGACAAACAAATAGGACATTCATACGATAAACAGGCCAATCCAGTAAGACACACATGATACCCCATCATATTCAAACCTCAACAATGTTTACATCCATACCACATCCTAACATTGACATGCATAGGTAATGCCACGTAACATGTACAGATCATGCAATGTGAATAAAAAGTGTATGGGGCAGGGCCTGAGAGGCAAGTGTGCTGGCAGGGCAGTCACAACACCCACAGTCAGTCAAAGTGTAGTGTGGCAAGTGAAACGTATACTTTGCGCATTAGCCTCAGGCTGGAGGCCTTTGTGCATCTTACCCTGAATGTACTTATACTCATTTGCTCACATCTAAGAGCCACAGAGCACTTTGCACTAAATGAATCTCATTGCCCTTCCTATCAGTTAATGTATCAAATAGTCAGTCCTAAGGTGTTGTCAATTAGTCAAATCACACTGTTTTGCCTACTTCTGCACTGGAGTTTGCCAGAACATATTCACTCTGTGCCCCAGTCAAGGATACCGTCTGGTACATTGCTGATAGATGTGGTAGGGGTTAAGGTTTGGCATTCCTGCGTAGGGAAACTTTGTCATCACCATGACATATGTCTTTTAAATTCACTTCCTCGTCCCGAGACACGCATGGGGGAGTTTCCAAACAGAAAATCACAACTAGATGCTGCCTGCCTTGCTGCTGATGCACAACCAGATCCCAGCCCATTCCTCTGATACGAGGGATGATGTCTCCCCTGTGATTCAGACAGGCAAGCTCCAAACTTAACATGCTGTGCTATACATAGAACAAGCAGAGGGAGAGTAGAAACTGTTAGGCACCATGATAGCTGTGTACTAATGTATTACTCTCCTGCGGACTATTTCAATTCTAACAGTGTGTATTGTTTGGGTTATTGGGGCTCACACCAAAATTTCTACAACTCAGTTGTACACTGAAACTTCATATTAAACAAATACTGTCTTTGTCATTTGTGTATGGGAACATACAGGAAAAGATCGAATTGTGTAGGATCTGAGTGACCACCACTTCCCTGAGAAGTTCCAAAGATGTCATGTGCTCGGATGTCTAAACATTCCTTTGATGTGGGAGACCAGAGGCACTGCTAGTCTGTCTGAGCTAAATTGAATATCTGGGTGACAGAGTTATTTACAAGTGGGTCAAACTTAGTCCCCCACACCATTAGCTATCCTGCTGCCTAGAAAGCCAAGAATCACATGTAGGATAATGAGAGCCCACCCAACAAAATGTCCCTCCATAACAATAGTGAAACACCGAGGGAGGAGTAGGACAAAAACACGCCTATTCCTAAATAATTAAAAAGCAACACCTAGAGGCGACCTGGCAGACATGTCTGATAGCTCCATATCATACATGTGACACACAGGTGGGCCATAGGCCTACAACAATGCCCTATGACGGACAGCAGATACCAAGACAAACACAGAGTACAAAGTTAAGGCATCCAAAGGCTTGTATCTTAGTGCAAAATTGTCACAACACAGACACACTAATTGTACCCTGTTTCATTGCAGAGGAACACGGATCTCCTGCCGATATGCCTGTCCATGAGTTCCCTGATGACATGGATGATGAGACCATCAACCTCCCACAAGAGACCATTGACATGGTCCTTGAAAGCCTCCAAACCCCACCTTCAGTCACAAGGAGGAGCACAGAAGAAACAGCCACAACAGTAGAACCACCCGCCACCCCAATTGTAAGACCTGCCAGCTCCAACACAGCTGAGGACTCTGACGACACTGGCACCAGCTTCGAAAGAACAGTCGTTGGGGTCCAGCGGGAGCTGGCCAAGGAGGTGCGGGTGGGGATGCAAACTATGGCAGCCAGCCTTGAGGGGGTGCGTTCGTGCATGTTGTCAACTGCTGATCAGGCAGCTGCAATGCAAGCCAGAACATCACTCTTGGAGGAACTTTTAAAAACACAGAAGGAAATCTGCACAGCTGTCATCCAGTTGACACAACAACTCCAACTGCAAGCCAGTCAACGTGTGCACGAATGCAACATAGAACCCCTCAGGGCCGACCTGGCTGCCTACCATCGGGATGTGGCTGCCATTCTGAAAAACCAGCAGGCCCTCCTTGCTGCAGTACTGCCCTTCATTACTCGACAGGGATCAGCCCCCGGGATGTCTGCCTCCATGTCTTCTAACACTGAGGTGTGTGTTGCCCCTTCACAACCAACAACAACAAGGATACACCAGGCAACACACACATCAGAAGAAGAAGACATGGAACAGATAACATTCACACGCAAGAGTACCCAGAAGCCCTAGTCCCTGCACCATGGCCTACTCTGACCAAGGTCCTACGTTTTGACACATGCCAGTCTCACTACAACTACCCTCAATGACTGTTCGGCAATCCACTGTATGACTTGTCCCCATTGGCAGTGAATTTTCTCTCCTACTATTTGGCAATTCCTGTTCCTCTGCACTGTCTGTGACATCACCCCAGCATGTCAGGAGCATCATCCACACCCCGCCTGTAGGATCACCATGTAAGAATGCACCAGAACGGACTCAGCTAACATTGTGAATGGACATTTTGCACTACACCACCTAAAAATAAATATCACTTGCACACCTATTGTGTCTCTGTGTTATTTCACACTTCAACTGTGCAGTACATAACTCCAAAGTGGCTGTGTGGCAACCATGTCGATTCTCTATGCTACTGTCCTGATTTCATGTATACTGAAACATCTGTGCAGTGGCCAGGATTGCATCATAGCTTTACTATACTGAGGAAAATAACTGATGAAGGGACTAAGCACACACAATCATGCTGTGTTGGACAGAATGATGCACCATCTATAGCTATTCTAGACAACTAATGGTGGCAGAGAAATGTAGGCACCATGCAATACTAAAATTAGAAATTATGCTGTAAAATGAAAGGAATGATAAACAAATTACACAGCATCAATCACCCTTACGGCGTATACTTCCATGAAGGAAAGTCATGCTGAATCAGTACACACATGATGTAGGTCAGCAATGACAGCAACAAGACAAGAGTGTGAACAAATCCTCATCTACAAAGATCTCCCTGAACTTCACACTGCTGTCCGACCTATCTATTTACCTACAATAACAAGTCTGGAAGCACTCTTTGTGAAGTAGGATACATACCAACCCCAAACCTTGATGATCAATGCACACTACCAATGGTGGCTCTCCCACATGGTGGATACTTACCAAGTTAGCACCGGTAGCTGGCATGTTAAACCTCAATAGCCTGGGGATAGCGAGCATAGGACACAAATGGCATACTAAAACTTTCTGCTACACTGATGTCAAGGCCATGAAAAGGTAGCACCTAACGCATCATGTAAAGGGTTAACAAATTTTTTATTTCAAAGTAGTAATAAAAGAGGCAACTAAGGGAAAGGTAAACCTACACTAATCTAACCTGACTACTACTAACCCACAACTGTCCCTAACTAACCTAAGTTAAACTTACTCTACACATGTAACGAAACGATCTAAACATCAACCCTCCACCCACCATTATGAGACAAGACACATGCAGGACAACACTTACTAACCTACACACATACTATACTATCCTAAACAAACATATATTTTTTTGAATATTTTTTACTTTTTTTTAATTAATTTTTTTTTTTTTTTTTTTTTTTTTAAACAGGAATCCCAACATTGCCCCCCACCCACCCACCCACACAAAAATATAAGATAGAAAGAATAAGGACCCCCCACCCTCTTACCTAACATTAACTAAGCTAATTTCCTATACTTATCCTATAACTAACACCCCAAACCCAACTAACAGTATGAAATAGGAAAGAGGTGAGAGGGGAGGGGTAAAAGTTCAGGAGGGCAAAATGACTACTGATTTGCCCTCCGTAGTGTGCGCCGGATGGAGCGCACCTTCTTCTTGACCTCATCCATGTCCTCCGTCAGGTTGTCAACCTTTCGAATCAACCTGTCCAATTTTCGGGACAATGCCTGGAAGGCCGCAGGGTCGATAGGAGGGTCAGTGCTGGTTTGCGTGCCGGTGGAGGTGGATCTTGTTGCTGGAGTTGTGTGGCCACGGGACAGCCCTGCTCCCCCCACATGGCTGGGTCCAGGTCTGGAGGAAGATGCTTGGTCCGTTGCTGGGTCCACTTGGGCAGACCTGGTGGATGTAGTGGCGGTGGTTGTTGGTGGCACCGTTGGGGGAGCCTGTGGTGTGGCATACCACGCCCAGGAGGCCCGATCCGAATGATATCTGCGGGCCATCCTCCGATACCCACACTGCACCTGCAGGATGTGCCTGTACCTCATCGCACGGCGCTCGAAATGGTCGCGATCTGCGGCACTCAGGTTTGCAGCTGTGAAGAGAAAAGGGAAATATTGAGCTTTAAATTTACAGTGGGTTGAATACCACAATGGGTCATTTGTCCATTACTAGAAATGTATTGGTTGCAGCAATTGTTACAACATAGTTCACGGAAAGGCTCAGAGGAAGTACATGTGAATCATGCATACATAAGGGCATATCACACATAGCATATCCATGTCTCTACATGATGGATGACATCACCCTAAACTACTCATCCAAATCATACCTAAGGCATTAGACATTATGGCACCAGCTCTTCCGCATACTGACTTCACTACATATGTCATTCTATGTGATAACAATCACACTCCTCACTCAATGGCATTTGGAATTAGTTGTGTGCTAAGATTGAACCCCTGGCCCAGAATCATATGTCCACACTAGGGGCCAGATGTAGGAATTTTGAAAAATCAACTAGCAATTTGCAAAGCAGAACGGTGTCTCTGACACCGTCTGCGAGTCGCTATGGGGTCCCTAAAACCCACCTCATGAACATCAATGATGTGGGTTCCAAGTTGCCCCACCTTAGCAACTATGGGCACTCACGGGGATGGAGGCCTGCTGGGAACAGCAGAACTCCATAGACGTGACTGCTTTTAAATAAAGCAAGTTTTTTTTCCCCAAGTGTAGGCCGTTTACCTGAAAGGAAAATGAGCTTCAATTAGTTAAAAATCACAACAATTCAACTTGGAAATTTTCACGGTAATTATTGGTCCCTTAGACCACTGGCTGTTTTGGCAGGATTATTTTGGTCCACTCACAAAGGTGAAGTTTTACAATGAGGACCCCTTCCAGTCAGCAAGTTGGTTACCATCCACTTCAAGTGGATGATAACAGCTACTCACTTTGCAACCACGTACTCGGTTGCAAATGGGATTGCCTACCACTGTGAGTTGCAAGTAGGTCTGGTAAACCCCTTTATTATTTGCATTTTGAAAAGCATTTTGCTAATATGTACATGACCACCAAATACATTTTGGAATAGGAAACAGACGTTTGCAACTCACAAACAGAAATTTATGCCATTTGCAACGTGTAGACATTTTGCTACATCTAGCCCTAGGTACTAACTCAAGTCACAAAAGGTGTTAAATACGTGTAACATACTGGTTGCTATAGTCCTAGGTACCCTGTTTCACAGTAACATCCCAGTCTTTGTGGGTGGTGTGGGAAGAACAACCAACAATCCCATGTTCAATGCACACCCAGGAGGGTACAGAAAGGTCAACAAGTATGTGCCTTCACACACAACACCTATGAAGGGCTAGCAACACGTTGTAGTCAGCCAAACCTTGTCACATCCCAGGTCCACACATGTCAAAATGATATGACTTAGCCCAACATAACATACTATTAGTGAGGCATAGTTTACAACACACACAGAGGAGGTAGAACACCCATTCTCATGATTCGACAGAACACCTAGGCCATTGCACTCAAGTCACACACACTTCGAGTTCACCTTGTGGAAGTACATGCCCCCGGAAGATCCGACCTACAGTGTACACAGTCCATCCTCAACTAGGAAGAAGCACTTGTCATCAAAGCCATGTGCCTAAGCTATCTGGGAGACTGTCAGTCTGATATGTAGACTCAGTTAATGGCAAGTCCCTGACCAAGTCTAACATTGAGCAGTGTATTCCAAATGAGTCATACCATTCCCAATTGCCGCCCTAATTGAATGACCTACAGCCCCTCAATCTGAGAGATGACTAGGTATTGCTTTACAGAAACATTATTCCTATTTGATATCACACTAAAACAACCAAGCCAATGAACGGCCAGCACATCAAATCATGAATTCTCTTGAACACACAGTAATCCATCATGCTTCATTACCAAACAATGAAAATAGCACTCAGGCGACACTCACTGTAGGTATCGGGGTCGTCAAAATGGGCCACCTCTCCCACGGTGTACGGGGCTGGTCCACCTGTAAAGCATGAAAGGAAGAATATCCTCAGACTGGGTGAACGGACAAATAATTTCTGTTACAATGACACTGTGTGAATATGACATGGTAATGATACACTTTCACACATGCTCATCCTGCATGGATGACTTTGTATTCAACATTATCATTGGATGAGTCTCCTGCTCCAGTGACACACCCTACTACACTCATGCAGTGGCCAGGACAGTCATGTGTCGTCCAAGTTAATCCTCCATTAGTATGCCCCAACAATAATGTTATCCATACATCTCAGCATGTGCATCCCAGAGAGACATTCCAAAACTGGTTCCATGAGGACTGCATGACCACTCACAATCAAACAGGCTATGTGGACAGGTTCAACACACAGCAACCAGACACACATGTGACATATGTGTGGACAACATGACTAACTTCATGTGACGTGAAGGCAACACACATGTATAGCATCATCATGTGTTTCCAATTTTCTGTCTAGCTATGGCGTCTACATATGTAGGTATGTTGTTTCTACATGACGTACTCACTGGCCATTATGACCAGTAGAGTACAAATAGAGCAGTTCACGTGTTGCTTTTCTGACACAAATGCAACACTACATTACATGCAGCTACAGGCATCTGGTATGTGTTGCAAAAATGAGCCATCGGACTGGTAGCATAGGTCTTCATACACATTCTGCAACAAATACACATTAGGACACATATGTATACCTTTGTATCGCAGCATTTGCATCATTTTGTGACGCAGAGAGGGGGCTACTTAGCAAAATACAAATAGATGTTGGATTTTACTGCTGTTATTGCGTGTACATGTGTTGCAAAAATGGGGATTTATGTGTATGACCATGGGCCTAGGTTTCCCTAGCATTACACACAGTCAGCTACTTATTTTGCAGATTGGCTAACAATCATCACATGTTCACACACAGATTTCTATTATTCCCATGTAATTGATTTGTACTCACCAACATGGCCACCAATCCGGAGTCCCAGGTGGTCCAGCAGGTCCTGTTCCCTGGTGATCAGATCTGCCCAGCGGTGCTTGAGTTGATGGACATTTCGCAGACTCCCGTAGACCTGGACCAGGTGATGGCGCACCTTCTCCCACCGGATTTTCCTCGCCTCCGTGTGATACCCCTGTATCACACGGCCCCCAGCCTCCAGCATCAGTGGGAGGAAATGGCTTACTAGCCATATGAACCCCCCCAATTCGTCTTCACCCATCCTGGACAGGCGAGGCCTACCTGACATATTGAGAGGTCTAAAAATGGACAAATGAAATATGAAAGTAAAAGTGGGAAATGGGGAAAGGTAGAGGTGTGAAAGAAAAAGAAGAAGGAGAAAAATAGCCCAACTAACCCCCCAAACTATGCTACTCACAACAGAATCCCACAGACAATACAAACTATCACAGGTATAGACAAAACAAGACTAAACAGACTGAGACAATGTTATACAACAATAATAGATTGACACTAAGACAAAATACAAGGCACACAGGACACTAAAGCAGTAAAACACAGGACAACACCTTTCACACAACCACACAGTCTAGATAAATCTGAGACTGCAAAGTGAAAGTGAAAGTTAACTCCCAGTACAGATTTGGTAAACAGGATATCCTATTACATCACTTCCTGCATAAAATGGCCGCCGTTTTTATTTTCCCGTTATGCGTCATATTTTCACGCATACACAGTTGTGCGTCATTTTTTTTGACGCATTACAGTGCACATGATGCGGAGTGAAAAAATATGATATGAATATTAATAATTTTTAATGTACATGAGATGACCAACATATTGTCCATGTAGCGTCAATTTTACCACGCATACATCATGGCCGTCAATTTTTTTACACGTACAGTAGTGCACATGATGCGGAGTGAAAAAATATGATATGAATATTAATAATTTTTAATGTTCATGAGATGACCAACATATTGTCCATGTAGCGTCAATTTTACCACGCATACATCATGGGCGTCAATTTTTTACACGTACAGCAGTGCACATGATGCGGAGTGAAAAAATATGATATGAATATTAATATTTTTTTATGTACATGAGATGACCAACATATTGTCCATGTAGCGTCAATTTTACCACGCATACATCATGGGCGTCAATTTTTTTACACGTACAGTAGTGCACATGATGCGGAGTGAAAAAATATGATATGAATATTAATAATTTTTTATGTACATGAGATGACCAACATATTGTCCATGTAGCGTCAATTTTACCACGCATACATCATGGACGTCAATTTTTTTACACGTACAGTAGTGCACATGATGCGGAGTGAAAAAATATGATATGAATATTAATAATTTTTTATGTACATGAGATGACCAACATATTGTCCATGTAGCGTCAATTTTACCACGCATACATCATGGGCGTCAATTTTTTTACACGTACAGTAGTGCACATGATGCAGAGTCAAAAATATTGTGGATGTAAAATATACTTTGAAGGCGAAATATTAAGACACTTTTGGATACATTTGTATTTGACTCTGCATTGTGTGCACTCATGTACGTGAACAAATTATGACGCCCATGATGTATGCGTAGAATATGGAGCAAATTTGTCCTTATGTCTTCATGTTTTTACCTTTGGAAAGGTGATTTGTCATGGTCAAACGGTGCGATGTGATACACATTTGTGTTTGGATATGACACATGTCCGTTGTTTTATGTATAGAAGGCATTCACACTGTAATGTTTGGGATACGTTGACTAATGTATTGACCATATTTGACGACATATTTGGTGTAATTGCTGATGGCTATTTTGAAATGATGGATGGGATACCATTATGTATTCCGTCTCCAAAATGTGTCCACATTTATGATGGTGATGCTTTTATCTGTAGTCCTAACAGGGAGTGGAAGAGTCACTTACAGTTTTTATGGGGCTAACCATGTCCCATTATGATTTTGTGTTTCAGATTTGTGTTGGACTTATGACATGGAGGCCACACATGTGCCTTATGCATGTGTTTAGTTCACAAGTACATGATTCTTGTATGTTTTGGGGGCGGTAGAGGTGGACTTAGGCCCCCAGCACCCTAGGATTTGACCATCCAGAATAGCTACTGTATCCATGGAGTATATTTATTATATCATGGCAAACCTGCAGCAGCAGGCTAATGTAAGGCCATATGGTATGAATGACTGTTGACCATTCATTCATCTCATTAGCCCATTTGACGTTTGCAGTAATGATGAATTGGAGCTAACTTGCATACCATTTTCCTATGACTATGTTTGCAAGACTCTCAGCGTTCCCGATGTGATAATGAGAATAATTTTTTGGTTGTCTGTGTCCCTTTCTGCATAAACTGGTTTAGTGTCATGTTACAATCTTCCTGCTAGGTTCAAACTGGGACACAACTGTGATGGTCTACTTTCAAATATTAGGTTGATTGTATGACATATGTGTACATGTGTGTGGGAATGTGGATCCACTATCGCCTGTCTGGGTGTATGTTGTCACTGTAACTTCAAGGTCTCCGGCTGAGTTAGTGGCAGCTGATGTTGTACCAATTGTGTATTGCTCATATCACACACTTGAGAGAAGCCGTTGATGACATGGTCACGTACACATGGATGGTCCCACCCTGTCTCTGAACACGTGTGATGTGACTTTCAAATGATCTCCAATTTTGGGCTGGATGAGAGACTGTTTCAGTTGTTTGGATCCGGCATCTGTAATTGTCACATTTGTACTCTTGTTGGGCTCTGTGTATGGTAATGTATCATGTCACATCCTACCCTCTGTGCATACATTTGTGATGTTTATTTTTGGTGTGATGAATGTTATAGCATTCTTGCTCAATGAGACGACATTCATCTTCAGCAATTTCAAACTAAAGGTGGTCTGAAATGAATAGGCCAAAGCATGATGTGGTGTTTGTTATCTGTGTTTATTTACAAGTGTGGAATACAAGTGATTATAATAACTTAAGTAAAAAAATTGTTGACAATCTGTTGGCGCCTACGCACTCCTGCTGCCGTGTTAGGTTGTTCCCCCTCCTGTTGCAGGCCAGCATCCTCCTCATCGTCATCCTCAGGCATGTCTGGGTCCGGTTCAAGGAGGGGAATGTTCCTTTTCACACAAATATTGTGTAATATGGCACAAGTGAGTATGATCTTACAGACCATCTCTGGGGAGTATAGTAGGCTACTGCCAGTGATGTCAAGGCAGCGGAACCTTTACTTTAGGATCCCAAAGGTCCGCTCCACAATGCTGCGTGTCCTCTTGTGGGCGTCATTGTATGCCCGCTCAGCAGCAGTATTTGGGTTCCCATATGGTGTCATTATCCAAGGCTGGATGCCATACCCCTGATCAGCTGAAAGAGAAACACAGAATGGTGTCAATTAGATGTAGGAGGCACTGTTGTACGTATCTTTGATGGCAGTAGTTGTGTTGTGTTGTCTGTGACTATTTTGTGTACTAATGTGACAACCTATGGTTGTTGGTGAAAACTTTGGCATTGTTTTTTTTCCTTGGCTGAGCAAGTGTTTGTTGGCTAACTGTTTGTCAGCAGGATGTATTGGTTTCTCAAGTACAGTGTGCCCTCCCTTGCATTGTGACTTGTGACACAGGTGTCCGTGTGTCCTCACTGGGGGTGTGATGATAGTTCCATGCAGAGTTGAAACATGAAAGTGTATTAGAAACGTTCATATGAACATACCCAGGCCATCCCATCCCTTAGAACTTATGCATTGTATTACTGTACAGGTTATTGTGAGCCTTCAAATTTGCAAGGTGACATTTAGGCAACCACAGTCATTAATGTCTTCACACTAAGCTGTAGAGTAAATTCCAATGTGTGAGAGGTTCAATGGTGACTTGTGAAACATGGCTAGTGATGTGAGTACCTCAGTGTGTTCCTGTTTAGGTGTTGCTATTGTGGTGTATGGGTTGTTTATCCTAGAGGGTTTCTGTGCAGTGAGTATATAAGTAGATTTTTGTCCTTACCAACAAGTAGTCCATTGCCATACCGTCCATCCTGGAAATGTTGGTTGATGGTGCAGTGACGGAAGATGAATGCGTCATGTACACTCCCAGGATATTTAGCCACGATGTTGCTGATCAGTCCTTGGTGATCGACTATGGCCTGCACGTTGATGGAATGTGTGTGCTTCCTGTTGCGGTAGAGGTGTTCACTCGCAGCAGGTGGCACAAGGCGTACGTGTGTGCAGTCGATTGCACCAAGGACGTGCGGGAAGCCACTAATGGCGTAGAACCCCTGTTTGGTTTCCTGCTGCTTCTGCAGTGTGTTAGGGAAGCAGATGTGGCGGGGTGTCAGTCCAATGATGGCATCCAGTACTTTAGGCAGGAATGCGTTGAAAGATGGTTGTGATATTCCACCAACCAGGGCACCAGTTGTCTGAAAGGAGCCACTTGCCAGCATGTGAAGTACGGCAAGCAGCTTTGTTTCTGTTGGGATAGTGCGTGGAGTCACTAAAGTGGGGGCCAATTGCTGTTCAATATTTGTCAGCAGCTGCTGAATGGCCTGCCAGTTCAACCGGTACCTCTGGATGATGTCTCGTTCCCTGAGGCCATGCAGGGTTGTTCTTGGGCGGAATATCCTCTCCTGCCTTCTGCGCTGTCTTTGGGGTCCCTGCTGTTGTTGTTGTAGCTGCTGTTGTTGCTGCAGGGCTCTGCGTCTACGTGCACGCTGAAGAAAAAGCACCTCCATGTCTCCCTGTTGCTGCTCTGCTGCTCTGCTGCTCTGTTGTTTGTTCTGTGTGTTCTGATTAAGTACAGGTGTGTTTGCACCATTTTAACGCCTGCCCTGACCCAGGCGTTAAAATTTCACGATATTCGTGCTTTGCGTGATTTTTTTGCGCTGCCTGCCGCGCGGGAGTGATTTTTGCCCGGAAGCATAAATACGACGCACCTCTGTGTGCGTCGGTTTTTGGACGGGAACGCCTACTCTGCATGTCATTAACGCAGGGCGGGGTGCCGCTTCCAAAAACTGGCCCACATAGCGCCATTTTCCTTGTGCGCCGGATCGGGCGTCAGGGTTTAAATATGGGGCAACGTTTGCGCAGAAAGTGCGTCAAAATTTTTGACGCACATTCGGCGCAAACGGAGTATAAATATGCCCCTGAATCTCTCTTTCTGATATGGGCACGGGAGCAGAAGAAGAACACCGGGATGTTCCAGCACTTTTCTTGGATAATAATAACTGTTGGCACAATTACTAACACTGCATTACCAAAAACCCAAACTGAGTACCATAACAATAAGTATAGCGACACTATGGCCGGCTTCACAGAGATTCCCTGTTGCACACTACAATTAGAACTGTGGTTGCACTTTTCATGCACAAGAAAGACAAACAAGGGCATTAATTATGTCACATATAACTTTCCTGCATGCATAGGGTTAAACTAAAAGGAACAAAAGCAATCCAAGAAATACAAATGTCCACTCTGGGTTCAGACAGTTAGGGTGGCACAGTTTGGTTTGGTTTTACTCTGTGTGTGAAAAACCCTTCAAGAAGCAAATTCCTCAAACCTGAAACACAGGCATGAATGACACAATTTAAAGCCAAGAGTTATGCTATTAGAGAAAGAAAAGTCACGTAAATGCTCTTTTAAAATTGCACTGTCACTTTTTGTAGTACTTGAGCTCAAACAGATTTCCTGAAGCACATTTAGGTAAGTAACTACAATAATAATGTAGAATGTTCAGAAATGTATGTGTCTCTTCAAGATAAGCACTCTGACAAAATACAAGATCTGAAATACACCAGGAAAGCGCAGCGCTCAAAGAACAAACTCCTTGGAGAATACTGGTCACTTAGCTGCAGTCTTTTCCGGAGTGCTGGAGGAATGCCTGGTGTCAGCTGGTACAGGAACGAAGAAAAGAATTGCCTCAAAAGTCCTGAATAAGAGGATGACAGCAGGGGCTGGACTGCCAAATCAGATGCTGAGATCAGGAAGCAAAACAAAGCCAAGCAGGGAGGCATGCTTCACTCTGCTATTTATAGCCAATCAGGAAAGCAGTTGAGTTTCCAAATGTGGATGAGCACCACACCCAATTAGAAGCACATGTCTACACCACACCCAATTAGAAGCACATGTCTACACCTGCTCACATTAGCAAACAAGCTTTGGTAAAACAGGCATTGATAAAACCAATTGTGTAACACAGCACATGGGGGGTCATTACAACCCTGGCGGACAGTGTTAAAGCGGCGGTAATACCGCAAATAGGCCGGCGGAACAAAAAAGGGAATTATGACCGTGGCGGAAACCGCCAACATAGAGAGCCACTTTAACACTCCGACCGCCACAGCGGTACAAACAAGCAGCGCGGCGGTCACCGCCAACAGACAGGCGGAAGACAAAGTACCGCCCACAGTATTACAACAGGCCAATCTGCCACCTTTTCCGGGGCGGATTCACCGTGGATAAAAAAACGGCGGAAACAGCTTTTGCAATGGGAAAACGCTCACCTTAACACACTCCACGAGGAAGGAGGGCACAATGGAGCCGGAACTCCAAATACTCCCTGCGATAGTGTTCCTGCTCCTCTACAAACATCAGCAACGGCGGTGCCGAAGACAACGGTGAGTACTGCACCTACGACATAGGGGAGGGGGGAGGCAAAAGTCAGGGACACACACACGCAACACCCCCACCCCCACCCCCACCCCGACCCTCGCACACTACAACACACACACTAATGCATTTCCAAACATCACAGGAACAACCCCCAACTCCCCCGGAAGAATGCAAAGACAAAAGGGAATTCAGTACAACAATTGTAATGTACCAAAATACAGTAAGCTCATATATACATAAATATATACACATTCCAAATATATACATCACGATTAGTAGTGCAAGTATGCACATTTCAATGTCCGTGGACCACTGGGCCCAAAATGCATGGGTGAGGCCCACACACAATACCTGTCCAGAAACGGAGAGAACACTGCAGGGGCATCAGATAGAAATACAACAGGCACCTCAGGGGGAAGGGAAAGGGGGGCACCTCAGCCGGATGACAGCACCATGCCAGATCCACGACGGGGCTCCATGCACATTGATGTATCCTGGGGAGTGCAAAGCCACAGTCTCACAAGTCATTTCACTGGGTGCTTTGCCCACTGGACAATCCTGGGGAGTGCAAAGCCACAGTCTCACAAGTCTTTGCAGTGGGTGGTTTGCCCACTGGACCATCCTGGGGAGTGCAAAGCCACAGTCTCTCAAGTCATTGCAGTGGGTGGTTTGCCCACTGGACCATCCTGGGGAGTGCAAAGCCACAGTCTCACAAGTCTTTGCAGTGGGTGGTTTGCCCACTGGACCATCCTGGGGAGTGCAAAGCCACAGTCTCACAAGCCTTTGCAGTCGGTGGTTTGCCCACTGGACCATCCTGGGGAGTGCAAAGCCACAGACTCTCAAGTGGATAACAGTCTCCATTGGTTCTGGAGGGGGACTGGTGCCCAGAGTGCTTCATCCTGTTAAGGACTCAGGGAGTGGATGCTGTTCTCCACTGGTTCTGGAGGGGCACTGGTGCCCAGAGTACTTCATCCTGTTAAGGACTCAGGTAGTGGATGCTGTTCTCCACTGGTTCTGGAGGGGGACTGGTGCCCAGAGTGCTTCATCCTGTTAAGGACTGAGGTAGTGGATGCTGTTCTCCACTTGTTCTGGAGGGGGATTGGTGCCCAGAGTGCTTCATCCTGTTAAGGACTGAGGTAGTGGATGCTGTTCTCCACTGGTTCTGGAGGGGTACTGGTGCCCAGAGTGCATCACGTGCCCCGTGACGGTCCCAGTTCCGTCACTGCCCCTGCCGCACATAGGCTAACGATGCTTGAGTTGGCGGTGCTTGCCCTGGCGGTTTTTGCCCTGTTCAGCGGTGCTTGCCCTGTTCAGCGGTGCTTGCCATGGCGGTCTTTGCCCTGTTCAGCGGTGCTTGCCCTGTTCAGCGGGGCTTGACTTTGCTGTCTCTGACCTGTGCAGCGGTGTGTGCCATGGCGGTCCCTCATTGCCCAGCGGGGCTGTGGCTGCCGGGGCCCTCTGGGGCACTGACTCTGGCAGTGGTCTCCGGACCAGTAACAACTGTGCTGCCCTCCAGGGCACTGACTCTGGCGGTGGTCTCCGGACCAGTGACGACTGTGCTGCCCTCCTGGGCACTGACTATGGCGGTGGTCTCCGGACCAGTGACGACTGTGCTGCCCTCCTGGGCACTGACTCTGGCGGTGGTCTCCGGACCAGTGACGATTGTGCTGCCCTCCTGGGCACTGACTCTGGCGGTGGTCTCCGGACCAGTGACGATGGGGCTGGCGGTGACGTCCTGGGCTGCGGGGAGGATGGCGGCCTTCTCCGCCGTGCTGCTCTTTCCAGACTTTGGCGACTTCTTCTGCCCCTTCCCCACCTTGAGAGGAGTCACAGCTGACTCGACACTCCCCCCGGGACCCTTGTGAGCGGCTTTGCCGGCAGGAGTCTTCACCCTCTCCCGTCGGGCACTGTCCAACTTCTGGTGCTTCACAGGGGGGGGGGACTGGCAGTGCTTTGGCTCCATGTCACACTGGCTGCCCTGGTGCCCGGTGCACTCCACATACCTCTTACAGGCACCACTGGTACCGGACTTCTTTTGGCTGAGGTGCTAGTACGGGACCTATGAATTGGAGGTGGGGGGGTGGTGGAACAGAGGTCAAGGTTGCTCAGGAAAAGTTTCTGACGAACACTGGGACGGGTAGCTGGAGGGGGTCTGTGAGTGGAGGAAGAGGAGGTGGTTGTAGGAGGTGTAACTTTTGATGCTTTGGGTGCAGGTGCATGTTCTGGAGGCTGTTGTGAGGTGGATGGATGTTGGGTGTGTGTGTGCCCGCGTTTGTGTACTTTGGGAGGGGGCGTCACAGACACACTGGCAGAGGACACAGGGGACGTGTAAATGGTAGTGGGGGTGGTGAGTGCAGGTGAGCGGGGTGTGGTGCTGGGTGTTCTGGTGTGAGTCCTAGTGGCTGTAGTGGTAGTGCATGCAGGTGAGAGTGTAGACGACACTGGGAGGGAGGAGGGAGACGACGAGGAGGGGGACACAGTGGAGGCAGTGGATGTTGCTGTGTCTGTATGTGGGTGATGCTTGTGTGAGTGCCTGTGGGATGTGTGGTGCTTATGTTTGCCTGAGCTGCCCTTGTGTGTTGACGTGTGTGCAGGCTGGTCTGATGGTGTGCTTGGGATAGGCTGAGGTACAGGGGATTGGATCTGGGTGGAGGAAGCTGGAGGGGGGCGGCTAGACACAGGGACAATGGCTGCCATCAGTGCTGAGGCCAGAGATTGCAGGGTTCGATGATGGGCAGCCTGACCAGAATGAATGCCCTCCAGGAATGCATTAGTGTGTTGCAACTCCCTTTCTACACCCTGGATGGCATTCAAAATGGTAGACTGCCCAACAGTGAGTGACCTGAGGAGGTCAATGGCCTCCTCACTGAGGGCAGCAGGGGTGACAGGGGCAGGGGCTGAGGTGCCTGGGGCGAAGGTGATGCCCCCCCTCCTGGATGAGCGGGCACGGGCGAAGGCTGAGGGGCTGCTGGGAGGGCGGTGCTGGAAGGGTGGGTGGTGGCTGTACCTGTAGAAGTGGGGGGCACAGATTGTGCCGCCACCACAAGGGAGCTCCCATCGGAGGACGAGTCTGTGTCGCTGGTTGCTGATCCGGTGACCGCCGTGAAGCCCCCTCGCCCTCCGTCCCACTGGTGTATTCAGAGTCCGTGGTGTGGCCCTCCATGGCCATGTGGGATGCAGCCCCCTCGTGCTCCGGTGCCCCTGTACCTCCGCCTGATGATGCTGATGCACAAAAGAACAGGGAGAGCACAAAAAGGGGGGGGGGGGAACAGAAGAAAGACAGGTTGAGTGCATGACTTACCGCTACCGTTGGCGGACAATACAGACACAGCAGCCCCCTGCACTACACCGCACTCTTGGGCTCTACAGATGCAGTTCCTGGGATATGGCCTACATGGCTAAGGTGGACACCTGCACACATAGATGACACAGGGGCATGTATACCTGTACTTAGCACTCTACAGAGGTGGGGTGGAGTGCCACATGGCCTGCATTACGGAGGGGCCTAGCCTACGGAACTAGCCCAGGCCTAGGGAAACCCACAGCCCTCCTCCCCCACCCAGACCCCTCCACTGCGTGCAAAGTCAGCAGAATGAGAGTGTACTCACCCCCTTGTGTCTGCTGTGATGCCCTCATGCGCCCATCCAACTCAGGGTAGGCCACCGCCAAGGTTCCGGAACATCAGGGGGGTCATGGTGCGACGGTCACCCCTCCCACGTTGGGAGGCCATCCCCAGTTGAGCCTCCGCCGTCTTCTTGCTCCAGCTGCGAATATCCTCCCATCTTTTACGGCAGTGGGTGCTCCGTCTCTGGTGGACCCCCAGGGTCCGGACATCCTTGGCGATGGTACGCCAAATATCCTTCTTCTGGTGGGCGCTGACCTACATGACATGTACAGGGGAAGAAGAGAAGTCATTACCAACTGCACCGTCGAAGTGAGTGGCCCACATCCCTACCCTTGCCATGTGGCACATGCATTCACAGTCCTTCATGCTCGCTAAACTCTGGCCCCTTCATTCTTACATCCAGCCCTCTCCACCCAGGCATAGCCCATACAACTTGCACCCTATGTACTCACCTGTTGGTCTTGAGGACCGTAGAGTAGCGTGTACTGGGGGAGGACCCCGTCCATGAGCTTCTCCAACTCCTGTGCAGTAAAGACAGGGGCCCTTTCCCCAGACGCACGTGCCATTGTCTCTTCCAGACCGAGGTCAAAGCAGCACTTGCAGTGTAGGTCCTCTCCTGTCGAAGATCAGGTATCGAGTGATTGAACAGATAGAAAATGGCGGTCACGTCCGCGGCGGTGACATCCGCGGCGGTGCGTATCATCACCGCCGGTGCACTTCGTCATTGGCTCCTGGGACCCATGGGGTCCAATGTTAACCAATGCAGCATTGCGCTGCAGTCTTCGACCGCCTACCGCAACGGTGTACAACGCCAGCGCAGTTACCTCACATCCCATTGTCCCAGTCAATGTCAGGCAGCCGCCATTTCAGGGGCCCACATGGCTTCATTTTCTAGTGCGTCACACATACCTAGGCCTGGACTCCACACACATACAGACAACTTTTTGGATTTTGATTTGTGTTCTGTGTAGCTGTGGGTACATACCTCTGAGTTGCTTGACTCTGTGGTCGCTGTTGTCCTTCCTAGGCACCGTCAGCTGGGACATGTGAGGAGATGGCGGAATCCTCCGGTGTACCGACCGCTGGTGGACCTGTTGACAATGGAGGAGCGACATTTAATCATCACCTACAGGTTTGACCATGCCAAAATCTAGGAACTGTGTACCCAGTTGGAGCCAGACCTTATGTCACCAATCCGCCATCCCACAGGAATCCCCCCTCAAGTGTAGGTGCTATCAGTACTCCATTTCCTAGCAAGTGGGTCATTTCAAACAACAGTGGCCATGGCATCAGGGATGTCCCAGCCTATGTTTTCCAACGTGTTGTCCAGAGTGTTGTCTGACCTGCTGGAACACATGAGGAGCTACATCGTTTTCCCTCAGGTGGAGGATTTGGCTTCAGTTAAAGGTGACTTCCATGCCCTGGGACATATCCCTAACATCATAGGTGCCATTGATGGGACCCATGTAGCTCTGGTCCCCCCCACAGGAGTGAACAGGTGTACAGGAACCGGAAGAGTTATCATTCGATGAATGTACAGATGGTATGTTTGGCAGACCAGTACATCTCGCAGGTAAATGCTATCTTCCCTTGCTCAGTGCATGACGCCTACATCCTACGGAATAGCAGCATCCCTTATGTGATGGGTCAACTCCAGAGGCACCGGGTGTGGCTATTAGGGGACTCTGGTTACCCCAACCTGTCATGGCTATTGACCCCAGTGAGGAATCCCAGGACTAGGGCAGAGGAACGCTACAATGAGGCCCATGGGCGGACTAGGAGGGTGATCGAACGCACCTTCGGCCTCCTGAAGGCCAGGTTCAGGTGCCTGCATATGACAGGTGGTTCCCTATTCTACTCACCAAGGAAGGTGTGCCAGATCATCATCGCCTGCTCTATGCTTCACAATCTTTCTTTGCGACGCCAGGTGCCTTTTCTGCAGGAGGATGGTCCAGATGACGGTGTTGCGGCAGCTGTGGAGCCTGTGGACAGTGATGAGAAGGAAGCTGAGGAAGAAGACATTGACAAGAGGGACTCTGTCATACAGCAATATTTCCAGTGACACACAGGTGAGAACAATTTCTTTACTAGTACATTTCCTTTCACACTTCTACCTCTATCCTGTCTGTCAATTTGAAGCAGTATTTGGTAACTGAGTTGTACATTTCCATTACGGTTTCACAGGTGTGGTTACCAACGTGTGTCATCTGCTTGCATCCTTCATGGACTAGTGATGTGTGATATAGGTATGTTGACATTACATTTTCGAAAGGATTTTGTCATTGTCATAAAAAATACACATTTTAAAAATTACAGACTGACTCCAGATTGTTTTGTGGTTCAAGGGTGTTTATTGAAGTGCTAATTATTGGAGGGGGTGGCAAAATGGTGTCCATGGCAGAGTCCAGTCTATTAGTCTCACAGGTGCACTGCCCATATGGGCATAGGAAGTGGAGCTGGGGAAGTTCGAATATGGACAGGGTAACAAAGTGGGACAGTGGGATGACAATCAGGGTGGTCTCATTTCTTGGTGGGGGTCTTGCCATCGTGCTCTGTCCTGTTCCTGGATCTCAGGGACCGCTTGCGGGGTGGTTCTCCGTCTGCAGGGGGTGGGGTACTGGTGTGGTGGTCCTGTGGCGGGGCGTCCTGTCCACTAGCACCGGCGGAGGTGGTGGGCAGTTCATCGTCCAGGCTAGTGTCAGGAGCCCCTTGGGGTGCCACGGTGTCCCTCATGGTGTTCTGTATGTCCTTCAGCACCCCTACGATGGTGCCCAGGGCGGAGCTGATGGTTCTGAGCTCCTCCCTGAAGCCCAAATACTGTTCCTCCTGCATGCGCTGGGTCTCCTGAAACTTGGCCAGGACCGTAGCCATCGTCTCCTGGGAGTGGTGGTATGCTCCCATGATGGAGGAGAGGGCCTTGTGAAGAGTGGTTTCCCTTGACCTGTCCGCCCCATGTCGCACAGCAGCCCTCCCAGTTCCCCTGTGTTCCTGTGCCCACTACCACTGACCCCAGGTCCCTGTTGTTGTCGGGGTGGTGGCTTATCCTGTGTTCCCTGTAGTGGTGGACACACAGCTGATTAATGTGTCATGGGTACGGATGTATGGGCCCGCTGGGTGGGTGCTGTGCTGGTGTTACCAGAGGGTGGAAAGTCAGTGTTGGGCTGTGCCTGTGCGAGGGGAACCGACTGTCCCGAGGCCCACGATGGTCCGGGCTGGTCATCTGGATCCACTTGGCCAGAGCTGCTGTCATCACTGTGGGCCTCTTCTGTGGGTGGGGTAGAGATGTCTGGATCCTCCTGTCTGGTGACGTTAGGTAGTGGTCCTGCAGGGGTATAAAAGCATGATTATTGCATCTGTGTGTGTCATGGTGTGCAATGGGTGGGTGACCGTGTACCCCAGTGCTAGCATTCCTGTGTGGGGGCTTGTGTGATGATGGTTGAGGGGGGTGTTATGGGTATGTGCAATGGGCATGCTTTAGTGATGGGTGTCCATGCTTTGTTGTGTCATGCAGGGCTTGGTGTTGGGATGGGTGGTTTGTGTTATTAGTACATTAGTGAGGAGTTGGAGTGATAGGGGAGGGGGTGAGGGTGGGGGTGTGTGATAGCATGCAGGTAGGGTGGGGGATATGATAGTTAAGATTTGACTTACCAGTGTCCATTCCTCCACCGGCTCCACCGAGGCCCTCAGGATGCATGATGGTCAAGACCTGCTCCTCCCATGTTGTTAGCTGTGGGGGAGGAGGTGGGGGTCCGCCGCCAGTCCGCTGAACTGCGATGTTGTGCCAGGAGACCACGGAACGCACCTTCCCCCGTAGGTAGTTCCACCTCTTCCTGATGTCCTCCCGATTTCTTGGGTGCTGTCCCACTGCGTTGACCCTGTCCACGATTCTTCGCCATAGCTCCATCTTCCTAGCTATAGAGGTGTGTTGCACCTGTGATCCAAATAGCTGTGGCTCTACCCGGACGATTTCCTCCACCATAACCCTGAGCTCCTCCTCCGAAAACCTGGGGTGTCTTTGGCGTGCCATGGGGTGGTGTAGGTGATGTGTGGGGTGGTGTGTGGGGTGATAAGTGTGCTGATATGTAGTGGTGTGTGGTGTTTTGTTCGTGGATGTTGTGTGGGTGATGGTGTTGTGTGCCTTTGTGTGGTGGGGTTGTCTATTGCTGTGCTCTCTCTCTGTCGCCTTCGTCTCTAATTTTTGGTCGTAGGGGTTTGTGGGTGATGTAGGTGTGTGTTTTATATTGTGTTGGGTGTGTGGGAGTGGTGTTTGTATGTGTCTCAGGTGTGTGTATTTTGAATTGTCCAATGTGGCGGTGTTTTGGAGATGTGTGTGTATTTTGAGCGCAGCGGTGTGTACCGCCAATGGAATACCGCGGTTGAAAGACCGCCGCATGGATTCGTGGGTCGTAATAGCATGGGCGTGTTTCACTTGGCGTGACGGTGGAGGATTTGTTTTCGCCAGTTTATCACTGACCTTTGGTGTGGCAGACTTGTGTGGGTGTCTGAATTTCGGCAGATTCCAAGATGTGGGTCATAATAGCTGTGGCGGAATTCCGCGGCCGCGGCGGTGTATTGGCGGTCTTCTGCACGGCGGTAAGCGGCTTTTACCACAATGTTGTAATTACCCCCATGTTTACTTAGAAACATGAAGGTTTTTAGCAAGAACAGAGATATGATTTAACCCTATTCCTTGGGGATGCTGACAGATAACACAGGAGGCGCCTTGGAGATTCCTGACAAAACATAGACGTCTGTGGGGGAACGTAGCAGAGCTGAAAGAGACGCTGCCTAATGTCCATGTTGTACATATACTAGGACATCAGTGCGTTGGAATACATGTTAAAGGCAACACTGTGGCTGATGAGGCAGCCATATCAGCAGTAGCTCTGGATTCTGCTGCTGCAGTAACTCCTTCTAAATTGAAAGTGGGTGATGAAACACTGACAGCCATGAAAGCTTTGGCTGACGGCACGTCCTTACCTAAAGCATATCCTGCTAAATATTCCTATCGGATGGCAGGCATATTTGATGCACAAGTAACAATACCAGGTGTGGTAGTTCGAGGTCACTGTCTTGCAGGACTTACAACAGTTCCGTGATGCCAATGCTTCTGCCAATGCTACCTCCTCTGGAATTAGGGATGCACCAGTAACATCTACCGGGTGGATTCCTAAACTTGGGGATCTAGTGCGTGAAAAGATTGCTGTGAAAAAGGAGTTTGGTCCTTCTTATCTTGCACAGGTTCCAGTCCTGGGAATACACAGTACCAGAACTGTTATTCTACCACTGCTGCCTGGTTCTAAAGAAAATTGCTTTGTCTCCATCGACAATGTCAAGTTCCACCATGTGGCTGATCCTGCACAGCAGACCTAGAGGACTCCTGGGTAGTACCCGAATCCCTCTCACTGCAGACCAGGATGTTCCCCTACAAGTCTTCAACTGCAACAGTGATACCTCTCCGAGCTTAGGGAGGGTGGAAAATGAACTTTCATTGGTTCCTCCAACAACTACTTCTAAAATAAGTACTGGTGATAATGAGTAATTTTATACAAATTCTACACAAACCACCAAGGGAGTCTTCTGCAAATTCTCCTCTTCAAAACACAGCTCCAGGTTTTTGCACGAGCTGATTCTGGTAATTTTGTCGATGCTAATGACACTTTCACTGACTCATCTGCCTTTACTGCAACACAACTGTCAAGAGCACGCAAGCTGATACATTGGATCAAAACTATTTAATTCTTCCATGGAATCATCTATGGCTCATATTGAATATACTTGCCTTTCTCCTTTGAATTGGGTTTGTTATTGTTTTCTTTTTTCTTATACATGGTCATTTCCTTCCTGAACGCTGTACAGCTGAACTGGTGGATGAGGTCCTAAAACCACATTTTTCATCACACAAAATTCGTAGAGACTTGTTCCTAGTGAACATTACAGCCATACCAGATTCTGATGGGATTGTTTGAGATAAAGTATTATTCGATTTACATGGGCCTACTGAGGTCATTCAAATACCATATGTAGTCAAACTTTCTGTGAATGATGTAATCATGCCTGGGGTTGTTTCTGATGATTGGGATGTAAAAACTTCTGATGCTATGATGTCTGATCTACAGTATTGTACAGTATGAAAATGAAGATGTGTACCAATTGAAAGGAAATTATGGAGATATGTTCTGTTATAATTACTATGGAAATTATTTCATTCACAGAGCAAGTACCCCAAAGACTATTTTTAAATACACAAATAAGAACACTGCCCGACTCCACTAGTAGGCAGTTCTAAAACGTATTCTGAAAAGTTTGCATATTTTTCTGGGCACAATGTTAAAAATGCTAAGTCATATTATTTTAAATTGCCAGAAATGGAAAGTAAACATGTTTTGTTGACAGATACAAAATTGATTTATTCTGATTCTTTTGTTTCCCGATTGGCTATAGAAGGCTATGAGTACTGGTTGAAGTCGACTGACTTAAAAAGTGCGTGGGGAACAAAAAATTGGCAAATAAGAGGAAAAGACGCTTTATTTAGAGCATGCATGATTCCTGTTCAAATTATATTTTTTAATGAAACAGTACTACAAACAAGTTGTTTAGGCTTAGCAAGCATTAAGGAACTGAATGTGCCAGTATTCTCAACCCTGCTAAATTTTACAAATGGCAAAAGTATATAAATGCATCTGAAGATCAGCTCAATGAATGGGTCCAGAATGGCACATTTAATGCATCCTTTTCACATCCTGGTGTGTGGTTATTGTGGCCTGTGGACACCAATCGGTGCCACACGTGTTTTGTTAACTCCTCGTGGGATTTTAGAACAAATAGGTCAGACCGTCGTTATGTGTCCTCTGAACACTGGGGTATAGTGACAACATATATAGTAGGAAAACTATGCCAGCAATGGTTGAAGGGCTTCTCACTGGAGGCTGTTAAAGAACATCTTAGTCTCCTGTCCAATAACACAGATTTACAGGATTTTCTGTTGGGTCCCAGAAGACAACGCATAAAACATTTCTTATATGCGGCATATAATGAAATATGGAAGCTTTCACAACAAGAAGCAGCTGTCCGGTTAAGGCAAATAGATAAGGAAATTTTACAGAAAGCATTAGCCGTTATAGACAATAGGATTAACACATTGTCCGACCGAATATACACCTTAAATAATATTGTGTCGGCTGCAATAGACATAGTACAGAGTTATGTAGCATTTTTGCAACATGGACAAAGTCAGCTAAGATCCGTTATGCAGTTAGGTTGGACACTACAAAAATTTAAAGGAGGTCTCATTCCCTGGCGACACGTAAGCGCAGGGGAGATTATTTCAACATTTAATTAAACACAACAACAACAAATTATGGCTAAGAAAGAAGCAACAGATGTCATTTTAAATATTGAGAAGTTAGGAAAGTTGCCTTTTACTGTGGCTGAAATACCATCTGCTGAATGGCTAATACATGGGGTAATAATTCTGCCCATTTCAACACTTCAATTTAAATCCTGTTTGAAAGACATTCCAGTCGAAAGATATGAAAGGCTGGGAGATAGTTACATACACGAGGTGTGACAGCTTCCCATCTCGTACACATGTTTCAATGGCATGAAAGAGATCTTTCTTAGGTGTAGTGAATGTGAGACTTCTGTGAGCCATTCGTTGGTTTGTAAACAGCTGTCCTTGCACGGGGCATGTAATGCCTCCGTGGCAAATTTGGCTTGTTATCTGAAGAGAGTCCCAGTTCCCTTGATTAGGCCTGTGTTCCAGGTGCTGTCAAACGGTAGCTATGTGCTCCTTAACAGTGAGAGCTGTTGTGGAATGCGAGCCAGAATAGCTTATGTTGTTTCAGTCTCCCAAATTGTTACATGTTGCGGGAATATCCTTTTTTACCCTATGCAACTGAAAGGAGTAGCAAACATTTGGCCTCATTTTGCTACTTCTGATGTGAATTTTGACAAGTTGAGCAGACTAAAGGCTGTATTGTTTCAAAAACATGTGCCACTTACATCTGCATGCAAGACCTATGAGCTTTAGGTTGCAAGGTCATCAGCGGAGATTCAGTCCCTTTTAAGTGCAAACTTTCTGAGACACTTTGCTGAACACGCGATACGAATATTTAGGGGCATATTTATACTCTGTTTGCACCGAATTAGTGTCATTTTTTTTTACTCTAATTCGGTGCAAAACTAACTCCATATTTATACTTTGGTGCTAGACCCCTCTAGCACCAAATTTATGGAGTTAAAGTCATTTTTTGAAAGTGGAGACCTACTTTGCTTTAATGAGATGCAAGGCAGGCGTTCCCGTGCAAAAAATGACTCTATGGCCTTAACGCCATATTTAGGGGCATATTTATACTCTGCAGCATATTTATACTCTTTTTGCACCGAATTAGTGCCTTATTTTTTTACTCTAATTCGGTGCAAAACTAACTCCATATTTATACTTTGGTGCTAAACCCATCTAGCACCAAGGCCCTGATGTAAACTTTTTTTGCACCGCAGTAACGTCATTTTATGACACAAAAGTGGCGCAAACTTACAAAATATTGCCCCTTATTTATACTTTTTGCTGCAAAACTGCACTAACTCAGTTTTGCACCAAAAAGATTAGCACCGGCTTGCACCATTTCTGTGCACCAGCCGGGCACCATATTTATGGAAAGGTGCAAGCCAGTGCAAAGGGTAGGCTAGAGTTTTAAAAAATGACTTTAGTCGGGTGGGGCTGGCAGTATGGAAGAAGAGGGTTTAGCACCAAAAAATGGCTTTAGGCAGGTTAGAGTGAAAAAAAACTGACTCTAACCAAATTAGCGTCATTTTATGGTGCTAAACCTACCATGCCACATGACTCCTGCCTTAGAAAAGGCAGGAGTCATGCCCACCACCCCAGTGGCCAGCACAGAGGACAGGGTTCCCCTGGGCATGGCCCTTGCACCCGGTGCCATGTATTGGGGCCCATTTCAGGGCCCCCTATGGCACTTTAAAAAATAAAATGCACTTACCTGTACTTACCTGGGATGGGGTCCCCCATCCTCGCAGTCCCTCTAGTGTGGGTGGGGGTGCCCCTTGGGCCTAGGGAGGGCACCTCTGGGCTTATTCCATGGTGCTCCACCATGGAAATAGGGCCTCAGGTCCCCTAACACCTGCCCTGACCCAGGTCTTAAAAAATGGGGCAAAGCAAGCTTTGCCCCATTTTTTGACCCCTCCTCCCTCCCTTGCACCATTTTTACATGGGAGTAGAAATATGGTGTTAAGGCCATAGAGTCATTTTTTTGCACGGGAACGCCTACCTTGCATCTCATTAAGGCAAGGTAGGTTTCCACTTCCAAAAAATGACTTTAACTCCATAAATTTGGTGCTAGACGGGTCAAGCACCAAAGTATAAATATCGAGTTCGTTTTGCACTGAATTAGAGTAAAAAAATAAATGATGCTAATTCAGTGCAAACAGAGTATAAATATGCCTCTTAGCTTCAAAAAATTATGTTAATCTGGTCAGAATCATTTATTTTTACTCAAAACTGCCTAACGTCATTTTTTTTTAAGATAGCCTACCCTTTGCACCGGCTTGCACCATTCCATAAATATGGTGCCCAGCTGGTGCTAAAAAATGGTGCAAGCCGGTGCAAAACTTTTTGGGGCAAAACTGCCTTAGTGCAGTTTTGCACCAAAAAGTATAAATAAGGCCTTTAATGCGTTCAGGACTACTGGAATTGCCCACTTTTTTAAGGCTGTTGGTTCTGGTTTTGCTCACACCTTCTCTATATTCGGTTTAATACCTACAGCCATACAATCAATATTTTAGAGTATTTTCAGGGGATTCTTGATTTCTTTGGCTTTAATAGGTGACATTTTGCTGTTGCTACTTATTCTGTGCAATGGCTGTCCCTTTACAGCAAGGAGGACTGAAAGCACTACCGCCAGCGCAACTGTGTCGTGAATGCATGATGAAGTATTTCGGAGCACCAATCCTGGAACAGCTGGAGTGTGACTGGTCTTTGTCATTCCGACCTGTTTTGGATTGTGCGCAGCCCGTGTTTCGATGCCTCTGGTGCCTCTTTGAATGTGCACTGAAAGTCTGTCTTTCTACACAGTGCTTACTTTCATTGGACGCTGATCTGTCGATATTCTCGATGAGGGCTCATTATTAGACATGCGCATTGAGGGTCCGTTCGCTATGGGAAGCAGTTTATGAGTTGCCCGTTGTGGATTCTGTGACTCTTAACTATACGGCGGGCATGACAGGGAATGCTGCTGCCTCAGCTGGCGCTCAGGCTTTGGAACACGAGTGCTCTGTGGTTTTCCTTGGATATGATCTGGATATTTTACCACCTGCCAAAGTGAAACGTCTCCTGGCTTCAATTATCCCGGATGTAATTGGTGACTTCCAAAATTATACTGACTATTCCATTTGGCTTTTTTGCACCATTTGTTCACATTATTCTTTTTCCTGCCCGTGTCTCTTAACTTGTCACTATTGACATAGATGTTTTTATGTTTTTATTGTTAGGGCTTTATTAGACTTATTTTTAATTGGAGATTTGAACCATTTTTGACTGGCAAGGGGAGGGTGTTGATTATCTATTTTAGCCATATTTTAGACACAATGTTTTAGCTAACTAGGCCTTCCGCTGTGCACTTTAACCCACTTACGTTTTATTTAGCATTGCTTTATTTTTCTAGCAATAGCCACTTTTGCGGTGCTGTTTTATTTTCTCTATCTCATTGTCCTTTCACCTAGGAAAGCATCACGTTCTTAGTAGGACATTTATTTCACTTTGTGCTTTCTACAAGGCTACAGTCAGATAGGGTAGCTGACAAATGTGGTAAATTGTGACTTCAATATTCACAGAAAAACACACACCCATACGTGGGGACCATTTCTTAGAATATCAGTGTTTTATTATAAAAACACCCCTTTGTCCCAGACACATTAGAGGGAGATTCCAGCCAGATAACCACTAATTTATGCTGATCGCTGGTTGCTTCACTACAGCTACTCTCCTAGACTGCTGAACCCCTGATCCACGTGGGGACGGTGTCTCTCTAGATTACAGGCTTCTTTCCAGGTATGAGGGATGATGTACTCCCTGGGGAAAACCCAAAGGCAAGATTAGGCTTACTACTCTGTGCTCAAACATAGTGAAGGTAGGACAAATATAGCTCACTCCCAGTGACAGTATGGTAGGACTGTTTTTGTGTTTTACTGTTTTAGTCACCTGCTTGTTTTTATTGGAGAGAGAAGTTTATACAGAGTGACAGGAATGAGTGCAGGGTGGGTGGCTTGAATGGTGTAATTGCAGCTTATTGGTGTGTTTGTGTGAGTGCTGAGTTACCAGTGTGCCTGCGTGACTGCAGGGTGAGCTACAGGAGTGACTGGTGAGCCATGATGAGAGGGGTTAGTGCACGGTGAGGGTTGTGTCCCAGTGATTTCTGGCAAACTACTGAGCCTGTGCACAAGCAGAGTGAGCCGAGTGAGTGCAGAGTGAGAGGAGGAAGTGCAGAGTGCGTGGTGTGCCCATGTGAGTGAAGGGTGAACTGTATGAGTGACCGAAGTGCCTTACTGATGTTCTTGTGTGAAGTAGGATGAGAGGAGTGAGTGCAGGGTGAGTGATGTGAGTGCAGGCTGAGTGATGTGCCCATTTGAGTTTGGGTGCGGGTGAAAGTGCAGAGTGGGAAGATTGAATGCATTGCAAGTAATGTGATTGTTTGAGATTGAGTGCAGGGTGAATGGTGAGGCTGCAGGGTGAGCAATGAGAGTAACAGTGAGTAGAGTGTCAAGTGAATGCAGGATGAGTGGGGTGTTCGTGTGACTGCACACTAAGAGGAAGGTGAACAGCATGAGTGCGTGGTAAGCTGTGTAAGTACAGTGTGATCGTTGTGAGCTCAGGGTGAGTGGTCAGAGTGACAGGTGAGTAGAGTGTCATGTGTGACAGGGTAAACAGTGTGCTTGAATGCAAAGTAAGAGGAAGGTGAACGGCGGGAGGGCATGGTGAGTGGTGTAAGTACAGTCTGATCGCTGGGAGTGCAGGATGAGCAATGGAGTGACAGGTGGGTGGAGTGTCATGTGTGTACAGGGTGAGAGGTGTGGATGTGTGAATGCTGGGTAAGAGTAGAGTGAACGCCATGAGTGCATAGTGGGTGGTGTAAGTACAGTGTGTTTACTGTGACTGTAGGGTAAGACTGTAGGTTGAGCAGTGAAGTGACATCTGAGTGAAGTGTTATGAATGTGCAGGGTGAGCGGTGTGCTTGTGTGAGTGCAGGGTAAAAGGAGGGTGGAAGTCATGAGTGCAGGGTGAACTGTATGAGTGCATGGTGAGAGGTGTAAGTACAGTGTGATTACTGTGAGTGCAGGGTGAGACTGGAGGGTGATCTGTGAGAGTGACACAAGAATGGAGTGTCATGTGAGTGCAGGGTGAGTGGTGTGATCATGTGAGTGCATGGTGAAAGGAGGGTGATTTGCATGATTTGCGTGAGTGCATGGTGAGATGTGGATGTAAAGTGAAGGGTGAGCTTGAAAGTGAAGGATGAGTGGTGAAACATGATGGGTGAGTTGTCTGAAAGCAAGATGCATTCCCAGATACTCTGAATAACTCAGCATGTCATCCATGGTTGGTGAGTGGGGTTTCAGATATAATTTAAAATATTACTATTATGGCATCAAGCATGCATGAGGGAGAAGGAAATAAATGATTTGCAGATCCTCTAACAAACTATTAGTCTTTTGATATGGCTTATAGGCTGGGCCACTGGAACTATGCAATTTTGCGTCGCAGCAATTTTCGCATAATTATAGATTTGGTGTATTTGCTGCACAATACATCATCTGCTGCTTAACCTGCAGATGTGAACCAAAAAAAAGTTGTTTCTATCTCAAATGGTTCAAAAGTTACTAAATATGCAGCAACGTGTGTTGCTATGCAGTGGAAGACCCTTTGCAAAGGTTGACTAGTCACCTTTCTGTAGCTTTTTGCTATGTTTGGGTGTTTAACCTGTATTAAAGAGGTGCAACTAATGCCAAGACAGTGTTAAAAAGTTTAACGTTTGCAAAATATTGAAGTAATTTTATCACAAAATGTGCCACATAATGCTGCATAATTTGCCTTTTCTTGCAACATATTTGCCTCAACCATGCCACATAATTTGGCCCCCCACTGCTGCATATTCCTAGTGTCCCTGCCTACAGGGTTGCCACCTTTCCAAGAGAAAAATGTCAGTGATTTGTTGTTGGTTTAAGAGTCAACAAGGCCCAGACAATACCATATGTGTTCATTTGTAAGATGAGTTTTCTGTCTTTGTTAAATTATTAGTCAGGGGTTGTGAAATCGGGCGTAGAACACATTTAAAGGTGCTTTTTGTTTATATTTGCTGGTTAAATTAGGTACAAATACAAAGTAAAAGCACCCAGCATTTGGTAATTTTGCTTTTTATTTTTAAAACACTGGTTTGCCGGTAGAAACCCGGCCAGATGGCACCACGCCCCTCAAGTGTCCACTGTGGCAGCAAATGTAATTTACAAATGTAAGAAATAGGCAGAGTGGGGGCACAGGGGGGCTGGCAACCGGAGTAAAAAAACAAGAAAGCCTCTGCCCAACTAGCCTGCAGCAGCAGTCTGTATTTCTTAGTCCCGACTGGAAGCTTCATTAGTCAGGGCTAAGAAACACAATGGGGGGGGATAAAGCCGTTACAGCCCTATAGGTGTTGTGTGCCTGCTAGGCATGGTGTGCCAAAGCCTTGGGACTGCAGGAACGAAGTCATTTACAAAGCCATTTCCCCCTATAGATTTGAAGTACATGTATAAATTACGCAAACTAACTTTTGCAATTTACAAAAGTTAGTTTCACATTTGTAATGACGATTACCGGTAAGTAACAGTTTTCATTACTATTTGAGAGCTATGTGAGGAAGCTTTCCTACCATTTTTAAAAATGTATTTGTTAATTTTTTATTTATTAGTTGTACAGGTAGGTATGCAATTGAAAACTATTGTTGTAATATGTGTAGTTGCATGTGCTTCACATATAGGCCCTCATTATGACATTGGCAGTAAATCCACTTACCGCCATGCTGACTGCCGCCACTTTACCGCGGAGGCGGCGGATATCCAATCACCATGTTATGACACACATACACCAATCCATCAGTATTCAGCCACAGACACAAATCGGACATAGCAAAGGTCAGTGATAAACTGGCGGTATCAAAACCCACACCGTTACACCAACAGAACAACGCCCATCACATTATGACCCACGAATCACCACAGCAGACATTCAACGGCGGTAAACCATTGGCGGTACATACCACTGCGTTCAAAATGGACACCCACATACAAAACAACACCACGTTGGACAATTCAAACAACACACACCTGACACCCATACACACACCACACCCACACCAATATAAAACACACACCCACATTACCAACAACCCTTTACAAACATCCATTACTACTAGGAGATTGACACCAAAACCACTGACACAACCAGACCCACACACTATACACACCTATACACCACTTACACACCCCAACACATTACCCAACACACCCTCACCTACACAACTCACACAACACCCATGGCACCACAAAGACACCCCTGCTTCAACAGAGAAGGAGCTAAGGATCATGGTGGAGGAAATCATCAGGGTAGAGACACAGCTATTTGGAGCACAGGTGCAGCAGATATCGATAGCTAGGAAGATGAAGATATAGCGGAGAATCGTGAGTATTATGTGCCTGTCTTCCAGTGTTGCCAAGTCCACCAGGGGTCTGTACATGGGGATATGTCTCCATCTCCTATTCTTCCGCAGTGGTAGGAATCTATGGGGCAAAAGAGTGAGGATCCAGTCAAAAACTCGACAATGGAGCTACAACAGAACTTTGCATGCTGTTAATTTGTAATGGGTCAGTGTGATTTGTCCCGCCGTGCAATTCCTCATTGTTTAACATTGGGCCCTATGGGTTACAGTGGCCAATGGTGATCTTCGCCAGAGGTGCCTCCCCATCCCCCGTCCCCATGAGGTGCCTGCCTATTTACCAACTGATGCCCCTGCAGTGTTCTCTCCGTGTTGAAGCAGGTGACATGTGTGGTGTTGGTCTTTGGCCTGTGGCCATGTGGCCTACGAATATTGTGGACTGGGCTGTGTCTCTTTTTCTGTACATATGTATATATCTTTTATCTTGCCTAACTTATTTTTCATGCTGTGCTGATCTCATTACATTTACTTTTGCAAAATTGTTTTGCCCTTGCCTTATTCATCCGAGTTACGGAGTAAATTTTTTTGTAATGCAGCTGATTGTGTGTATGGTGTTGGGGGTGTTGTGCGTGTGTGTGTCACTCTCTTTTTCCTCCCCCCCTCCCTTTGTGCTAGGCGCCTGTACTTACACCAGTATTGGTGTTCGTGGTGGAGCAGAACGTAGAAGATCATGCAGTTCAGACTCCATGGCGGTATGGTTGTTCCCTGTGTCTCCAATGGTGAGTCCTTTCACTTCTGAGCTCAGTTTCCGCCAGGCTTTTGATGTCGTTGGTACCACCCCGGAAAAGGTGGCGGTTTCCAGGGTCTTAATATGGTGGACGGAACATTGACTTCCGCCTGGCTGTAGGCGGCTACCGCCGTGGTGGCTGTTATTTCTGCCCTGGCGGTTGGTGTGGTACATTGGCTGTCTTTCGGAGATCTTTCCACTATGGTCATAATTTGGTGTTAGTTACCGCCAGCCTGTTGGCGGTATCACCACCACTTTAACACCAACCGCCAGGGTTGTAATGAGGGCCATAATGTTTGAAATATACAAAGGGAAAAGAGACACAGTATTAAGAAATGGTACAAATCCTTTAAAGCCTAGCAGTCTTGAGATAACAATGGGCCTCATTTTGAGTTTGGTGGACGGGAAAGCCCGTCCACCAAATCCCCGACAGGTTGGCCACTGCCATCGAGACGACCACCCCCATGGACCTATTAGGTGTTTCCCAGCTAGGCTGACAGGCTGAAGCGGGAAACAGGCAGCAGCATTTTCTTGGACTCGTAATCGAGCCTGCAGCAATGCAGGCCAGCAGACATTGAACACTGTGAGGGTGCTGGGCAGTGCAGGGGCCCCTCTGTGGCCCCGTACACCTGTTCTCTGCCAGCCTTTCATGGCAGTGATACCGCCATGAAAAGGGTGGCAGAGAAGAAGGTCATAATCCGCAGGGCAGTGCTGCATGCAGAGCTGCCCTGGAAGATTATGACCTTTACCCGCTGTTAACCCATCGGGATCACCAATCCTAGCCGAGATAGCGGAACTATGGTGTGCTGACCACCAGGGTCTTTATGTGGCGGTCGGACCGCCTCAGCAGCTAGTCCTGATTGCCACTGCGAGGCTGGTGGTCTTAAGACAATCTGCATCGTAATAAGGCCCTATATATACTGTGACAAGTGCAGGCTACATCACTGCACGCAAGCAGTGACTCTGAAGAGATTACATGTTAATGGACCGCTGAATGTATTTCACAATATCAAAGGATTAGACAGTATGAGTCTGGAGGGGAGCATGGAGGTGCTTTTCAATGGTTCGGGGCAGGAGGAGGGTAGAGAGCTGGAGGAAGACTTTGCACAGACCAATCTGGGATAGTGGAAAAGTATAGTAGATATGAAGGGCGATCAATGCTACCATAGAGTTCCACCTCTCCCCTGCCCCCAGCCTGAGGTCATATCTAGGGTAAGAGATCAACCAAATCATATCATATATTCATCCCAACCCTCAGACATTGGATATTTGAGTAGTCCCTGGGATTTTTCCAAATGCAAACATTTATTCTCTGCTTCCACCTATATCACTAGTAACTAAGAAACTAATTTGCTTTTCTTTGTAGGTTTGAAAAACCCTAAGGAGCAGGCCTCCCACTTATCTAATGTGCCACAACCCATTGTCTGCCTTAGTTGTGCAGTGGTTGGTGACCAGTTGAGGAATATACATGAACAGTATCAGAGCACATGTCACAAGTCAGGGACAAGTGAACTACAGAGGGGACATTCATCTTTCATGCTTGGGAATAATTTATTTATTATAGCCGGTAAAAGATTGACCCTGTGAAGTATGTGAAAGTTAATGAGTTTAAACTGAGCATTTCTTGAAATTTTCTTTGGATAGGGAAAAATCCTTTCCCATTCTTTCGCATGGAGCACTCCCTCAGTATCAGACTCTCAGTTGTCCTAAAGCCCAGTCAAACTAGACTGAAAGTGCTCACCAGTAGTCTTGGTCTGCCAGCTGACGTGCCTGTGGAGATGTTGTATAACTGTATGAGTCTTTGGTTCAGTCAATGTAGTGTTACAGTCACTACTGAGGACGTGTGTTGAGGTCTTGTATGTTATAAACTGACCTCTATGGCCATCAAACTGTCTCGTAAACAGTTCAAAGGGCAGAAATGAGTCATCTGCGAAGAGGTCGACCATATTCATTATACCAGCTGAATTCTCAAGTTTGTCAGGCTTGTTTTTTGGACAAGCATAGAAGAGGAATAGCAGGAATGCAGGGGATGGTACAGCCCATTATACAAAAACTTCTGCGATAAAAAAGCAGTGCCATTCATGGTGATTGAGTGCATGGGGTCGGCATGCGTGTTACTGGGTACAACAACTGTAGGGGTCTATCCAGATGCTGGGGGGCAAGCGTCACAGCCAGTCGTGGCTCGTGTGGTGTGGAAGAAGTGGGGCAGCATGCAGAGGGTGGGAGGGGAGAATAAGCAAATTATTATTATTTTTTTAAACCACTTACCTGCGTTCCACCACATGGTTCTGCTCCTCTGTCTCCTCTGTCTCCTCTGCTGCAGGCTGCAGGCACAGGCTCCCAGCCTGCCCTGCAGCCAATCCTGGTGCTGCTCAGAGCAGCATCAGGATTGGCTGGGAGCGCCCAGCCAGGGCACTCCCAGGCAGACTGGAGTCTGTGCATGCTCTCTCCAGCCCGGAAACTGTGTTGCTGGGCAGGAAAGAGCCTACTGCGCATGTGTGTTTGGCCGGCCCGATAAGCTGTGTACTCCCCCTCACTGCTTGTTATCCCCAGAGCCCTGCCCCTTTACAAAAACATGATAATAAAAGCAGTGTAGGTTTTGCAGCTGCTGACGGGGGCAACACTCCTCCACCCTAATGGAGGAGCCACCCCTGGTTACAGCCATGTAATTAAAATGGTTTCCTGGCAAACCAACAACATACCCCTTGCAACTGTGCTGTCAGGTAGCATGTCCAAAATTTGGGGCTCCTAGACCATCCCTGTCAGAGTAGAGCTGCAGTTTCTCCAAGGCAGCCCTACCTTACCCATTATGCCAAATATGGTCCCCAGCTACATGTCCAGTGTATGAAAAACGTTATTAGAAGATATAGTGGGAGAGTAATGAAAAAATAAACTAGCAAAGGGAGCATAATCATTTTATATTAAGGCAATGCCATCTGGACCAGAGAGAAGCAGAGTTCACTGAGCTCTGCTACTGCTCTAGTGATGTTGACACCTGGTAGGTCCTGATTATCATGGTAGATGCTGATCCCTAGATATCGGAACGCATGATACTGACACATGAGCATTCCCTCCAACATCCAGCCTAGTTTCTGGGGTACCCGGGAGTAGGGCGGGTGAGGCATGATTTTAGCCAGCAAAGGTCTGGAGTGTGTATTTGGTCAGTGTGCTCTGCACTAATGTCTTTAAGGTACAGCAACATATCATCTGCGTACAGGGAATCAGAATGGATAGCTCTCCACAGGGTATGCCTTAGCTCACCCAACAAAATTGCAACCTTATGGGCACAGGCTCCATATCAAGACTAAAAAAAGGTGTGGACAGAGGGCAAACCTTTCTGGTACCTTTGTGCACCGATATTGGGTCAGAGATGTAACATCCTGTTGTGACCCATGCTGTAGGCATATTGTATAGGAGTTTAATTGTGTGCAACATGGGTATGCCCAGACCAAATTTCTATAATAGTGCAAAATGTTGACCCTAGTCAAGAGAGCCAAACGTTTTTTACAGGCCCGTTACTATGCTAAATATATAGTGCCAGGAGCTAGGGATGGATTCCATATTTCTAAAGAGCATACAGATGTTAAGCAATGTGCTACTCCCCGGTGCACGATTATTTGAATCAAGATGTATGACGCTGGGTATTAAGGGCAGCAAACTCTCAGAAAGGATCTTGCTTAATATTTTAGAAACAATGTTGAAGATAGCCAAGGATCTGTATACGGCGAGGCAAGTTAGGTCCCTTCATAGCTTGGGAATGTATATAAGGAGGACTTGCCCTAAGAGATATTTTCCTCAGCGGCTATGGTAAAAAAAAAAAAAACTTCTCCAGACATGGGACCAAGGGGTCAGGGAAGGAGCAATAGAATTTCAAAGGAAACTTATCTGGGCTTTAGGGTATAACATTCAGCATAAAACGTAAAGCCTCTTTGATCTCAGCGAAGGTTATGACCATTTCTAGCTCCTGACTTGTTCATGGGTGATCCTGGGCAGTGGGATATTGTCCAGGAAAGCTGTGAAGACAGCCTGGAGGCAAATGTGGGCAATGTCACATTAGGATGGATATTATTATGTAAAACCAGTGTGCATTAAGGATTGTGTATGATAATGGTGAGCAAGAGATGGATAGCAGAAATAGATGGGGGTATGCGCCCGTTTAAACAATCATTCGGGTAAGGGGGAATGCTCTTCCAACTCTGTATGAGTTTTTATCACTTGCAGAGGAGAATTAATGCAAGAGAGTTGCTCCATCAGTGCAGCATGTGTAGTGTGTGCCAAAGAGAGGGCACAGGAGTTAGAATCCCTATTTGCAGCTGGACCCTCTATTCGGAGCAGCCTTTCCTCAATCACCCACAATTCCAGGTCGAGTGTTTTCTGGAAGCCCACCATTGCAGCAATACACTGTCCTTGGATCGTAACTTTGAATACCTCAGACTCAATTGCATTGGAAGAGACCGAATTTTGATCAAGGCCTATATAAGCAGAAATTGTATCACGTAAAGTAGTTTGAAAAGTTGTGTCTTGAAGTGATAAGGTTTGAAGTCACCATGTTGGTGTGGGTGTTGAACCCCAATTCCAATTGCACCCCAAAATTTACCTAAGATGGTTCCACTCCAGCACCCTTGATCTTTCAAAAAAAAGTCACAGCCCTCCTCAGCATCTGACCAAACGATAGTTTAGCAGATTAATATAATAGTGGCTGGGACCACTCAATAACTGAGTTCTAGATCAAAGAAAGGTTAAAAAGCTTAGGCCTATATTTATACTTTTGTAGCGCTGCATTTGTGTCATTTTTTGACGCAAAATCGGTGCAAACTTACAAAGTACAATGGTATTTTGTAAGTTTGCCCCTCTTTTGCGTCAAAAAGCGGCGCAAATGCGGCACTAAAAAAGTATAAATATGGGCCTTTATTACAAAAATCTCAAAATACCTATTACAGAGAAATGAAAAATATAAGCCATGAAGGCTCGGATCTACAGTACATGGTCAGAAATCAGAACTATTCTAAGTCCCAGTAAGCAACAGAAACATACATGGAACAGACAGCATCCCAAAGGAAAAAGGAAAGGCTCTTAATATATTGATGGAATCCCTAGTAATTGGACAGAGACCTATGACGGAATAAGCAAAAACTGCAAATCCAGCCTGACATGACTGGTAATGCCACATATTGAGCAAATCAGAAATTAGAATATCACAAACAGACACATAACACTAACCCAATATTAAGGAAAATACCCCAGCAGCTTATGAAGCACCAGAACAGTTTGGAAATGCACAACACAATATACAACATTTTTCAATGGCCCATATACTAGAGTAATGTAGCAGGCCACATTAGAAAGCCCTGCAAAAGTGTCCTTGGGATTAAACATTCACTACACAAAGAAAGTTTCATTCACAATACATGCTCTCTAAGGAAAATAACCAGTTATGTCACAATATTATGGGCTCTGTGAAGATAGTGAGGAGAGAATATATGCAGGGGGACATTGATTGGGAGGGGCAATGAGCAGGAGCAAGATGTACAAAAGACAAAAACAGCATCTATAATAATAAATTGGTGCTCTGCCAAAATGTTCCACAGCTAACATACATTAGTAAACACACCTAATAAAAGTTGTTTTAAGTGCAGCATTAGTGTTAGAAATGGGGTCTTTGGTTGACAGTCAGATTGCACCCTGTTCAAGCAAGGACCCTCACTCTAGTCAGGGTAAAAGAGAATCATCCTCAGCTAACCCCTGCTTTCCCCTTGGTAGCTTGGCAGAGCAGTAGGCTTAACTTCAGAGTGCTATGTGTAAAGTATTTGTACCAACACACACAGTAACTTAATGAAAACACTACAAAATTACACAACACCAGTTTGGAAAACTAGGAAATATTTATCTAAACAAAACAAGACCAAAACGACAAACTTCCGACATACACAAGTCAAGTTATGAATTTTTAAAGATGAAACTAAAAAATAGCACTTAGAAACACAAAGGGGCATATTTATACTCTGTTTGCGCCGAATGTGCGTCAAAGTTTTTGACGCACATTCAGCGCAAACTCTGCTCCATATTTATACTTTGACGTCCGACCCCGTGGGCGTCAAAGTTCCACCATGTGCGTCATTTTTTAGAAGGGGGAACCAGCCTTGCGTTAATTATATGCAAGGTAGGCGTTCCCTTCCAAAAAATGACTTTAAGGCCTGTGCCCCATATTAATACTGTGACGTCATTTTGACGCACAGGAGGGGGAAGGCCTTAAAAAACGGCGCCCAGCCTGATGGGCGCCGTTTTTTAACGCCTGGGTCAGGGCAGGCGTTAAGGGACCTGTGGGCTCAGAAAGAGCCCAGAGGTGCCCTCCCATGCCCCCAGGGACACCCCCTGCCACCCTTGCCCACCCCAACAGGACACCCAAGGATGGAAGGACCCATCCCAGGGAAGTTAAGGTAAGTTCAGGTAAGTATTTTTTTTTGTATTTTTTTGTGGCATAGGGGGCCTGATTTGTGCCCCCCTACATGCCACTATGCCCAATGACCATGCCCAGGGGACATACGTCCCCTGGGCATGGCCATTGGGCATAGTGGCATACGTCCCCTTGGCATGGCCATTGGGCAAGGGGGCATGACTCCTGTCTTTGCTAAGACAGGAGTCATTTCAATGGGGGTTGGGCGTCAAAACAAATGGCGCAAATCGGGCTGAGGCCAAAATTTTGCCTCAGACCTGACTTGCCCCATTTTTTGACGCCCAAGCTCCATTTTCCCCTACGCCGGTGCTGCCTGGTGTGAGTCATTTTTTTTGACGCACACCAGTCCGCAGCGCCGGCTAACGTCATCCAATAAATAAGGCGCCCGCATGGCGCTTGGGAATGGCGTTAGCCGGCGTTAAAATTTTTGACGCACAACTGCGTTGGCGCAGTTGTGCGTCAAAAAGTATAAATATGGGCCAAAATGCTTCAATGAGGTGTTAACATGCCGTCGTGACAGAGTCATTCCCAACAAGCCGACCCTAGCGGCGCCAGACACGGAGTCGCGTAGACCCCCAAGTAAAGTACCTTTGGTGAAGAGTGAAAACAAGTCGATGCGCGAAGTTGGGGATCGTGGCGTCTGTGCTCAACGTTGAATTCGCGCACTTCGAGCACTGTCGGTCACGTTGCGGTGCAGCGACTTCCACGGAGTCGCGGACTTCAGCGGGGCTGCAGCAGCAAGGGCCTGCGAAGGTCGTCGCGTTCCAGCAAAGATCACGGAGTCGGTTGCAGGCAGCTTCACCGGATTCAGCAGCGGGGTGGGTCCGAAGTTGTCCGAAGTCGATTTCCTTGGATTTCCTCCAGCTTTCCTTTCAAGGTCCTAGGGACTGGATAGGGCACCACTTGTCAGAGCAGGAGTCTCTCCAGAGACTCCAGGTGGTCGCAGAGAGAAGACTTTGCTGTCCCTGAGACTTCAAACAACAGGAGGCAAGCTCTAAATCAAGCCCTTGGAGATTTCCTCACAAGATGGAAGGCACACAAAGTCCAGTCTTTGCCCTCTTACTCTGGCAGAAGCAGGAACTGCAGGATAGCTCCACAAAGCACAGTCACAGGCAGGGCAGCACTTCTCCTCAGCTTTTCAGCTCTTCTCCAGGCAGAGGTTCCTCTTGTTTCCAGAAGTGTTCTAAAGTCTGTGGTTTTGGGTGCCCTTCTTATACCCAATTTCTCCTTTGAAGTAGGACTACTTCAAAGTAAAGTCTCTTGGGAATGTGAAATCCTGCCTTGCCCAGGCCCCAGACACTCACCAGGGGGTCGGAGACTGCATTGTGTGAGGACAGGCACAGCCCTTTCAGGTGTAAGTGACTACTCTCCCCCTGCCTCCTAGCACAGATGGCTCATCAGGAAATGCAGACTACACCCCAGCTCCTTTTGTGTCACTGTCTAGTGTGAGGTGCAATCAGCCCAACTGTCAAACTGATCCAGACAGGTAATCCACAAACAGGCAGAGTCACAGAAATGGTATAAGCAAGAAAATGCTCACTTTCTAAAAGTGGCATTTTCAAACGCACAATCTTAAAATCAACTTTACTAAAAGATGTATTTTTAAATTGTGATCTCAGAGACCCCAAACTCCACACGTCCACCCACTCCCAAAGGGAATCTACACTTTAATCAGATTTAAAGGTAGCCCCCATGTTAACCTATGAGAGGGACAGGCCTTGCAACAGTGAAAAACGAATTTAGCAATATTTCACTGTCAGGACATATAAAACACATTACTATGGGGGTCATTACAACCTTGGTGGTCTTTTTTGAAGACCGCCGAGGGACCGCCGTGCGGAAGACCGCCAGTGGTGGCGGTTTTCCGCTCGGCCTATTATGACCGTTGGCAGCTCTCCGTCCTTTTACCGACGGAGAGCCGCCAACAGCCATACTGGCGGGGGCGGGGAAGTGGAGGTTGCTCCACCTCCACCGCCACACCAACAGAACACCGCCCAGCGAATCACGTCCTGTGATTCGCCGTGGCGGTGTTCTGTTGGCGGTGTGGTGTCAGCGGAGCTGCCCCCATGGCTCTCGTCTCCTCCCGGAGGATCGTCGGACCAGGTAAGTCGATCGTCTGTGAGGGGAGGGGGGTGTTGTGTGTTGTGTGTTGTGTGCGTGCATGGGGGTGTGCGTGTGTGTATGTAAAGGGGGTGTGTGAGTGCATGTACGCTTGCGGAGGTGTTGTGTGTATGGGAATGAGTGCGTGTATGTCTGTGGGTATGTCTGTATGGATGTGTGCGTGTATGTTTGAATGTGGGTGTGCGTGTCTGACTGTGTGTGTGGATGTAGGCATGTATGTCGGCGTGTGTGCGTGTAAGTGTGTAGGTGGTGCCTGCGTGCGTGTCGTGTGGGTATGGGTGATGTGATGTTGGGGGTTGGGTGGGGAGGGGGGCCCTGCCCCCTTTGGGGGTTGGCAGGGGTGGTGGGGGGTGTGGGGAGGGAGTCGGGGTGGGGGAGACCCCTATCAGTGCCAGGGAAGGAATTCCCTGGCACTGATAGTGCTTACCGCCATGGATTTCATGGCGGTTCAAACCGCTGGAAATCCACGGCGGTAAGCCGGGTCCAAATACCGCCGGCGGTATAGTGACGGCTGCCGGGCTGGAGACCCAGGTCTCCAGCCCAGCGGTCGTCTCCACCCTGGCGGGCGGAACGGAGAACCAACGGATGACCATGGCGGTAACCGCCATGGTCATAATTCCCCAAAGTAAGACCGAAAGCCTGTTGGCGTTCTTACCGCTGGTTTAACACTGACCGCCAGGGTTGTAATGACCCCCTATATGTCCTACCTTAACCATACACTGCACCCTGCCCTTGGGGCTACCTAGGGCCTACCATAGGGATGCGTTACATGTAAGAAAAGGGAAGGTTTGGGCCTGGCAAGTGCGTACACTTGCCAAATCGGAGTTACAGTTAAAACTGCACACACAGATATTTCAGTGGCAGACATGATTACAGAGCTACTCATGTGGGTGGCACAACCAGTGCTGCAGGCTCACTAGTAGCATTTGATTTACAGGCCTTGGCACCTCTAGTGCACTTTACTAGGGACTTACTAGTAAATCAAATATGCCAATTACATACCATTTTACACAGAGAGCACATGCACTTTAGCACTGGTTAGCAGTGGTAAAGTGCTCAGAGTTCAAAAGCCAACAGCAACAGGTCAGAAGAAATAGGAGACAGGAGGCAAAAAGATTGGGGATGACCCTGCATAAGCAAAAAAGTCCAACAATTAGTAATTCAACGGTTATGATACATTTGTCATGAAATTATTAGCATTAAAAAATTATTTTCACCTAATTGCACAGTTAGCAAAAGATACTACATTGGTATCTGTGGATGGATCCTTCTCCAGGTAAGCCCAACCCAGAAGAGATTGTGGTTGGAAACAGTTCAGCCCAGATAGTCAGTATGGATCATTGAAAAGCATATGGAAGGCAAGCATACTATACGGTCGAGCCTGGTGTGCAGGTCATGTGGAGGGGAGCAGATAGAAAAGACCATCACACCGGCATTACTTTGTCCCCAAATGTCCACTCCGGACCAGTGCTCTATCAATAAGTGAGGTGTTTATTATTGTGTGAGGTTGGGCTTGTAGGAGAGGCGGGAGCAGCCTGTCCAATAAAACACCACCAACCTGAAGTCCCCTCCTAGAATCCAGGGGGTGTCTGCCCACTGTGCAAGAATGCTAAATAGGGTAATTAGGACGGAGGCTTGCTTGATTTGGAAAGCTTTTCTACCATATTGTCACAACTACAATGCTATTACTTGAATTAATTAGTGTTACTTTTTTCTATTTAGTGTAAAAGAATCCTTAAATTGGGCATCTTACTAAAGAGAGTAAAAGGCAAAGTTATACTTCAATAATATAATTATCTCTCTGAACCAATTGATAGTTTGCAAAGATTGAAGGAGAGAAACGTTTGCCGCACTCATTTGAACAAAATTAGTTCCATAATAAGTCTATGGGGCAAGATTCCCAAAGGAGATTCTAAAAAAGAGGTCGAAGTACTCCAAGGGAGTCCCTTGGTATTGCTGGCAGCCATTGTTGAATATAAAATGATGGAATTAACATTGAGGTTGGTCCCAATAAGATGTGCAATGAAATGGTCAAGGGCTCCTGCCTCCCTCATAGGCCACTCCAAATACTTAGACAACAAAAGTGCTGGGAAAAAACCTGTAACTGCAAGAGAGTCTATTTCTCGCAAAGAAATACTATCTGAAAGTGGGCGTGCTTCAAACAGCCTTAAAATTTACATCCCAAAATAGAATGTTGTCCGAATGGCAGGGAATGATATAAGTCATAAATTACTACCTTGGGGAGGACATCTTTCTGTTTTGCCCCTGCCTTCCAGAAACATGTAAGTTCTCGATAGCACATTAGCTTCCTTCCTGGTCTTTAAAGCTACCACTCTATAAACATTTTTGTCTGAGAAAACAAACCCTGAAAGTGTAAGACTGTTTTCTCTAAACAAAAAACAAATGGCCCTGATACACAAGTGGTTTCCTCCATGTGATTGGGTACCAATCTATTTTTCCCACCCTGTGTCCGCCATGCATTAACTGCAGACACAGGAGGCAAATCGGGGACAATCAACCCACTCCCATGAAGGGTCGGGGATTGTCACTGTCACCTGGTTTCATTTTGGTGGGCCTTCCTCCAGGTCAGAGGTTTGCTACAAAGGAGGCAATAGGCACAGCTGGTGTAATCCTTATGCTGCCCTTGGCTGTAAATAGAAAGTGAGAATCAGGAGCTTGCCTGGGCCGGAGCACTGCTGTTTTACGAAGGTGGAACTAATTCACCAAACTTTAAATAAGGTCGTTTTCAAATATTAGATCTTCTGGAAGTAAGGGAGACCTGATTACTGAATATCAGCCGAAGGAACAGGATCTGTGATTCCAGTTTGGTTCAGAGAGAGCCACTGCGGTGCTTCTAGAAAGAAGAGCATTGAAGTCCCCTGTAAAAGGCAGCTGTATACAACAAAAGAAGTATGAATGTACTCCTCTTCGATGCCCTTATCTTTTAAGTGACACAGAAAGTGGCAGGCTCCATTCGGTGGCACGGTAAATAAGACAAAGGAATATGCAACTAACCGCAGGGTAACACTTGTGATAAGACTGGTTGGAGAGATCATAAAAGTAACCAAGCAGCCAAACTATATTAATCTCTTATAAACTGCAAGTGAGACAAAATAATTTTCGGAAACCAATGATTGGGTTAATGTTCCTTAAAATGTTCCAATGCAATGAAAAGTGCATGTTTACTGACAATATATTTTTCTTCATTTGCGTAGAACCTATAATTACCAATTGCCACAATTCAGGAATATGTGGCCACATAGATGAAAGAGGCTAAATGCCCTTCAGAAATGTGTATATTTTAGAAAAAACACGGATAAACCATTTTGCCACGGTGAACCTCAGGTAAATTATCTATGTTCATACAGTGGTTCATCAGAGACTGAGTGAAACACATATCAGCTATGGTAATGACATACTGAATTACCATATACTTAATGAATAAGAAAAATACTATATTTAAAAGAAAGACCAAGAGTAAGAGTAATTGATAATAAGAGCAAAACTTTGAACACAATTGTTGTAGAAATCAGTCAAAAATGATATTGGTGCTTATGAAGTTTCACTAGTGAGAAGCTGCTACATTTTCCTGTCGTTTACTCCATTTGAGTGCTCCTGTGGTCAAATTTACACACATCGAACTTCACAAATATGTGAAACGCTCGTAAGTCAACGGTGGAATAGACACAGGTGTGTTTTTTCAGGCTGCATTATGCCAATTTTCTTCTGATTTTAATTTGGCCGTTAATTCAGTTCAACGGTACCCATACCAGTAATTAACAGCTTGAGTGCTCAAGGCTGAATGTAAGTTATTTTTGTTTTTGATCGTGCACGCATCCGTTCGGTCCGAATTTGCCAGGATGCCGTCTTAAAGCCATTGCACACATTGCAGCTCTCAGCCCATTGTTGAAAGATGGAAGGTGACGACTGCGCTGCCCTCTGGTCCTCACACACCCAGCCTTTCTTGCTGCGGCACTCACCCTAGTTGTTTGAAGATGGACATTGAAAGTTAAAGCTCACCGCTGCTCACCCGGTAGCACCACCTGTTTATTGATGGCACTGCTTACCTGTTTTAGGTAGTCCTGGCCTCTCTTCATCCAATTAGCTTTTCGCAACTTGCCTTCTTCCACCACTAACGTGTTCCCCCTTGTAAATATCTTGTAGCCTCTAAATGATCTTTCCACATCTCTTCCGTAAGTAACCCAGTACGTCTCAACATGTGATATCGGACCACTTTACCTACACGTTCATACCCTTGTTCACCATTGGCCTCAGTGAGGAGCTCATAAGTGAGTAATGCCCGTGCTTTTTGATATATTAATCATCTAAATACCTAAGCCTTGTCTCATAAAACAGGATTTCTTTTATTGATCCTGTTACAATGATGTATTTACTCCACTCTTCAAGCAGTAAGGCCCATATATATACTTTTTTTGTGCCGCATTCCAGTCACTCTTTGACGCAAAAGCCGTGCAAACGTACAAAACACAATTATATTTTGTGTTTGCACGGCTTTTGTGTCAAAAAATGATGCAAATGTGGCAATAAAAAAGTATAAATCTGGGCCTAGGGCCCAGATTTATACTTTTTGACGCAAAACTGCACTAACGCAGTTTTGCGTCAAAGAAATTTGCGCCGGCTAATGCCATTCTGAAGCGCCATGCGGGCGCCGTATTTATTGAATGACGTTAGCCGGCGTTAGCCGCCGGCGCCGTCTGGTGTGCGTTAAAAAAAACGACGTACACCAGGCAGCGCCGGCGTAGGGGGATATGGGGCTTGGGCGTCAAGAAATGGGGCAAGTCAGGTTGAGGCAATTTTTTCGCCTCAACCCGATTTGCGCCATTTTTTTTCACTCCCAACCCCCAGACAGGGGTCATGCCCCCTTGCCCAATGGCCATGCCCAGGGGACTTCTGTCCCCTGGGCATGGTCATTGGGCATAGTGGCATGTAGGGGGGCACAAATCAGGCCCCCCTATGCCACCAAAAAACCCAAAAAAAACACTTACCTGAACTTACCTTAATGTCCCTGGGATGGGTCCCTCCAGCCTTGGGTGTCCTCCTGGGGTGGGCAAGGGTGACAGGGGGTGTCCCTGGGGGCATGGGAGGGCACCTCTTGGCTCCTTCAGAGCCCACAGGTCCCTTAACGCCTGCCTTTTGCAGGCGCTAAAAAACGGCGCAAAAGCGGCCGTACGTCATTTTTTTTGACCCGCCCACTCCCGGGCGTAAATTTTGCCCGGGAGTATAAATCCGACGCACATGCCTCGGAGTCGATTTTTTAGACGGGAACGCCTACCTTGCATATAATTAACGCAAAGTAGGTGTCCACGCTAAAAAATGACGCTAACTCCATGGACTTTGGTGCTAGACGCGTCTAACGCCAAAGTATAAATATGGAGTTAGTTTTGCGTCGAAATTGCGTAAAAAAAAACCGACGCAATTCCGGCGCAAACGGAGTATAAATATGCCCCTAAGTTTTTTATAGTAATTTCTGAGCCCAAATGTTCATGGGATGTTTATAATTAAACTGGTTCTTTTATTTGCAGCCACTGGAGCATTCCTAAATAAAGCCTTCAGTCCTGATAATGACCTCTAAATGACTTTGATGGTGCTGAAACACTTTCAACAAACAAGAATGCAATTTACTTATAGGCCTTATAGGCCTTGAAGTCATGACTTTTTTGGGAATCTCAAACTTCCATTTCCTGCCTATCTCTTCATTGGCTTTGTCTGTCACTCCTACATTTTATATAGATTCTTATTTCACAGAGTGATTACGGATGAGCACTACACAATGATTATTGCATAACTGCATTTTGGAATAAACAGATGAACTTCTTTAAAAATTCAGTTTTAATATTCCTATATCCTGGGGCTAACAATTGTTAATTTAGCCTATTACCATTTAATGTGACATTACAATAACAGATGTGTGCGAGAAATTGGATTCATATTTCAGGGATGACTACTCAGCTCAAGGAATAATCACAACCCCTATCAGTGTGAATCTGCAAAGTCACTAAATTACTTTACCAACCAGGATTGTTTTGGTCAAGGATTTTACCTCCTGAATTTAATCCTTTAAGTCCTAATCCACCACATGAGTGCACTTCTAAAACTGAACAGGACACTTGACACTCACAGAGTGTCAGGCAGAGGCCAACAGCAGGGGCCCATCCATATCCAGTTGCCATTGATAAGCTGGACAGTTGTAGGTGTAATCCTGCAGCTTGAATAGGAGGTCAGCCTTTTAACCCTTGGAGTCCACTTCTTTGTTATCTATACAAGAGAGAGCAGGTCCACTCCTTCAGGTCTATTCTCAGGTCACGGACAGAAGGTTCTGTCTTCTTCTGATCTTCCTCAGGTCCAGGAGTGGGTGCCAGGGGGTGCTAGATTTGCGCCTGGCATGAGCTAGTGGATGGGAATGACTCATGAGCATGCACTTACCAATAGGGTAAAGGTTCGTGAGAACAACCCTACCCACTTTGGGCATTTTCAAGATGGCAAAAATGTTTGGCCACACTCAACTTAGACTCTGAAAGCTGTGTGTGTGGGGGTGTGGGAGGATGTACTACGGTAGTCCTGGTTTAGTTAGAGTCAGCCAGTGCACCCACAATAAACCCAGAAGCTGAAGTCAGGTTATCTAGCACCCAGAGAGTGGATGTATAAGAATTGTTTCGGCATGCAGTTTCTTTTATGTTCAAGCCTGTTCAAGCCTCCCATCTCCCTAGTATTATATGTAAAATCTAGAGACCGAGGACTGGGTGGACAAAGCAGGGTACATCAGCAACCAGATAGTGGATATGCAAGAACTGCCTTGCCATCCTGTTCTCTGCCTTTCAAGTGTATCCGAATGGTTATATGTAACCCTAGCAGAACTCTCAAGCATGATTTTATGCTGAAGGAGCATTTGACACTGTAATGTCAAAAAGGTTCCTCCCAACCCCACCCTGCAAATTTGGTGAGGTTCAGAGGAGTCAACTCTGTACATTCAGGCCACTTTATCATTTGCCTCTGGGAAGCATTTCACAGCCTTTTCATACCTATTCAGATGCTAAGTCCTGGCTGGGAGAATTTGCAAGCAAATGCAAATTAGCCTCCTGGAACTTCAAGGTAACTTTGTAAAAGTTACTTTTCCTTAATATGTATTAAAAATTCTACTTCACCATTTAATTGGATTTTTATTAGCTCTTAAAAATTATTATTATAATTATATTATAGCAAGTCTCAAATAGTAATCGGAATTTTAAATTGTACTCTGGTTTTCTACATAGGATGGCTAGCCCTGCCACAGTGAAATAGCTTTTGAGTGCTAGACCCTGTAAGAACATGTTAACATTAAGGGCCAGATTTACAATAAAGCGGTGCAGCACAGCACCAAAATTGGCAGCGCCACACCGTGTCACTTTAGAAATGCAGGGATGCACTGTATTAACAACAATACAGTGCACTACTGTGTTTCCTCCCACGCCTGTGCTAAATTTAATGCTGAGCGCTAACACAGCCATGGTGCAAGTATGGCTGCATTGTGGTGGAGATTGTTTTTGTGCGGAAAGGGACACCTTCCTGCACAAAAACAACCTTCAATGGTGATTTACTCTTCCTATGCATGCTGCAGAATGCAGCGTGCATTGGAAGAGCAAACAATGAGGGGAAATGAAAGCATTTCTCCCCGTTGAGTCATGCTAATGCCACCCCTGGGGTGGTGTTAGTTTTTGGCACTGCTTCAAATTTCCAAAATCTCATAAATCTGGGGCAGCAATAAAAATGTAATGGGTGTTGCTGAGGAATGCCCACAGCAACACAAATTACAGACCCCTTCCACGCAAAGTGCTGCATTTGAAGGGGCTGTATCTACAAGTGCTGTTAAGCCACAAAATATGGCTTAATGCTGCTCTGTAAATACAGCGTAGTGCACAGCGCCACAAGAGCATTGTGAAAAGTGGCACTCTTCTGGCGCTGGGGCCTTGTAAATCTAGCCTTAAGTTTCTACATGTCCTGCTTTTAAATACCATGCAACCTGCCTTTGAACAAGGCCTACATAGTGAATTATACATTTTTGAAAGGTAGGGGTTTGACGTGTCAAAAGGGTTTATTTGACAGGTCGAATTGCAGTGATTGGCAATAAAGGTGTTGAAGTGCGCTAGTAAAATTTAGGTTACAGGCCATGGGTGCATTTCGTACTGTTGTTAGTTCATTGTTTCCCAAACTGCAGGTCACGGCCCACTGGTGGGTTGTAAGCTAATTTTTGGTGGATCCCTAAAGTCCGGGCAATAAATAAGGAGGCCTTTAAATTCTCTATTTATAGGTTCACTTTTGCTGCACTTCAAAGACATAGGTCAAATGTCAGGCTATGTCTTCTGCTGCTTTTTTTAACACGGCGACTGGTGTTTACGAACTCCTCTCACTTTGCAATCAGAAAAAATACAAATAAAGTGAAATATGTGGCAGTCCTGCTGGGGTACATGAAGTGAAAAGGAAAGCTGGAGGATGTTATTCTTACTAATTCACAAAAAATATAAATACCTGTAAATGAACTGTACACATTCAGCAGTTAGAAAAGAAAAATGAAGCACATTTGTTTTGTAATTCCGAAGTGTGATTGAATCAAAGATTTTAGTAGGATCAGAACAGATTAACACACTTTATTTGGTGGTGCACAATTAATAAATATTTACTAAACACAGATTATCACACTTTATCATTTGTGCGCAATATAGTTTTAGCCATGAAAATGTTTGTATGTGCATGTATAGTGATCATTTCAATGGAAAATATGCTGTCATCAAATAACAATACAATATCACAAGATGCTTTATTACAATAAAAATCACCCACCTCATAACCATTAAGCTAGATGGGTTGTGGAATTTTTTTTACTAAAAAGTGGGTTGTGGTTCTAAAAATCTCACAAACCACTTTTTTTTAGCTAAATAAAACTATTAAGCGTATACGAATTTCATCATGTTAAAAGGAGGACACCAGGAATTTTTATCAGGGATGAAATGCAAATTATGCAGCCAGCAAAAAGAGTCAAGGAAAAAAATTGGGGTACACCACGCAAAAGTTGGTTATTCCTACAATGTGGTATTTGAATGAATCACTAGTGAACCACTGTATCAACAGAGATAGTTTGAAAATGTGTGACTGCTTTTTTTTGTTGCAGGATGTGATTGACAATTGGGACCTGTGGCCATTGCGATGGCTAGAAACTGAGTGCAGATGCTGCACTTGTATTTTTGGTCAAATGTTACATGGATAACAAAACAGTGGGCACACACCTGCTCTTTTACTCATCCAAGAGCTACATGGACATGTCTGATGGAGACCTACTAATGTCAACTGCCTGATGCTCCCTTAATCATGCTAATCATGGTAGGCGCATTGAAATGTATGGAACGTTATGGGCAGATACATGTCAAAGATTTACAGTTTTTGCCACAAAGTTGCTCATATGGGACAAAATTTGTGCCCCTGTTTATGAAATCTGCCAATTACTTTTTCGTCCTTGACCTGCCTTCCACCTTTCATGCCTGGGAGCCCGCAGGGACAATCTGTGAATGATGGCTGCACCAGAATTTATATCTGCCAAACCCCATGACTTGCATCTAAGCTCGAAATATGCACATGTGCAGTGCATTTTAGTCATGTGTAGATTCTTTTTGTGAATTAGCACATGTGCATTTTTCCTTATCTGGAATAGTCCAGGCAGGGAAAGGTCTTCTGTGAATCGGGTCCTATTTACTTCTTCTATATTCATTCGTCTATTTCTTTTCTGTATACTTTTTTTGTATTATTTGTATGGCAAAATGACGTTTAATGCTGCGGCACAATGTTGCAAATAAAACCTACACGAGTGTACCATCTTCTCAAATCGGAACTACTCCTTACTCCCTCAAAATTATGTTTGCCACTCCTCTCGTGTCTTTCAGAACCAATAATGGCTAGATAACTATTCCTTCTGTTGAAAATATTGGCCTGGGCCTAGCAGTGGCGGTAAAGAATAAATGCCGGAATGTATATATTTAATATATTTCAATACCTTATTTCATTAGATAAGATGTCAATTGAACCGCCTTCTCGATACCTTCAGTGTTTTCAAACCAGTGATTTGGCAATTGTTTTGTAGGTTTGAAGGACACATTAAGGAGTCACAGTTACTAAGGTACTGGCCACCTAATGTCCCCCTTATAACTTCAAACTAGTTTTGACTACTACTAACTTTGAAACTTCGAGTAATCTAGGGCCAGATGTAGCAATCTTCCAAATTGCGACTTGCAATTTGCGAGTCCCAGCGACTCGCAAATTGCAACTCGCAATTTGGAATGCAGAAAGGTGTCTCAGACACCTTCTGCGAGTCGCTATGGGGTCGCAAAGACCCACCTCATTAATATTAATGAGGTGGGTCGCAATTTGCGACCCCATAGCGATTCAGGGCACTCACAGGGATGGTGGCCTGCTGGGAACAGCAGACCACCATGTCCGTGACTGCTTTTAAATAAAGCAGGTTTTTTTTTTCAAAGTGCAACCCGTTTTCCTTAAAGGAAAACGAGCTGCACTTTGAAAAAAAACCGAAGCCTTTAGTTTCGGTATTTTTCAGGGCAGGTAGTGGTCCATTGGACCACTGCCTGCCCTGAAAAATTATTTTTTGTGCCAGACACAAAGGGGAAGGGGTCCCATGGGGACCCCTTCCTGTTTGCGCCTGAGTTACCATCCACTTCAAGTGGATGGTAACTGCGCTTTCATTTGCGACCGCAATCGCTGTCGCAAATGAAAATGCACACCATTGCGACTCGCAAATAGGAAGGGAACACCCCTTCCTATTTGCGACTCGGAAATGCATTTTGCGAGTCGGTTCCGACTCGCAAAATGCATTTCAACATAGCAAAGACGCATTTGCGACTCGCAAACGGCGATTTTTGCCGTTTGCGAGTCGCAAAGTCTTTGCTACATCTGGCCCAAAGTGTTTAAGTACTCTCACACTCAGAAATTACTGAATGTCAGTTGTGTATTTTATTAAATTAAATTTATCTAGATTATCTGCTTAGACATCATTCCCCCTCTCTAGGATGACTGCAAATATGAGTAATAAGCTCACATTTCTCATCCAAATGACGAGTCACTAGGTAGCAAACAACTACCAAGCTTATATATTTTTAATATTCGAATTAAACAATAATGTTCACATAACATATTTTGTGTGCTTTCTCTCATTTACCCATTATGTATTTGTTGAGCTTCTGTCGTTTTCTGTATTGTGCGAGTTATTACATTGACTTGTGGTATTGAATACAAAAATGAAATGTATGTTACGTAAAAAAGAAAATTGTATATACATTGCTAACACTTTTGAAGTTCTGATCAATGATAACATTTTATACACCTTTTGTGCTACTTTTTGTGCCCTAATGCAGCAACAAGTTATAAATTATGAGGTGACAAAACGTGCTGGCAAACTAGCATCTTGTAAAAATAATTGTAACTGTTTATGGATTCTCACCAATAATGTTAAATTCAGCGAAAGGCGAACAAATAAATAAAACTATTCTAAAATTCAACTTTACCTCGTACTGTCATATACTATTAAATTAAGGCAGAACCAGAGCAGGGGTAGAAATAAAAGTGGTCACTTGAGCCGTCTTTTTATTGAAATACCTTTTCATTTTATCTTTGTAAGATATTCATCTTCATGTTGTAAAGCGCTCTAAGGTCCACTTGAATAGCGCATGTGCTCTAGAAAAAATATAAATGGATAAATAAAAGAAGTTGATATTGGCAGAAAAACCCATAGTGCTGGAAATGCTCTACAACGGTCCTTAGAAGAAATGTACTAAAGTTCTTAATAATCTGTTATATTCTTAATTATCACCTGCTTAGCAAAAAAACTCACTTAGACTTTCCACTGAGTAAAACGTCACTTCTCCAACAAGGGCTCGATGCGGCATTCAGCACGCGCCATGGAAAGATGTGCAATTAAAAACATAGCTGGGACTAAGACTGGCTGTTTTATATGGCATTCATTGATCACAGTTTCGTGTTTTGTGAATGCCACTAAAATACCAGGTAATTTCAGAGTTCATAAGAAGCAGCGTTTCACTTTTTTAAACATTTCCTCAAACAATGCGCCTTCCAGGAGGGGAGTCATTAGAGCCGTAAGTGGCAGCCAGCCGCAGCAGTGAATGGCTCAGCCCATCGCACGTCCATTTCAAGAGGGTGCGGTTGGGTTGCTGTTTAGTAATCCCACAGCCTGCGACCTGGCTGAGCTTCAATGTGCCTAATTATTACCGGCTTTTGCTTTTTTAAAGGGCTATTACTCATCGGCCTGCACTACACCTGAAAACAGAACCGGAAGACTGACGTGGGAAATGTATTCGCCTCTCTCACCTCCACCTCAACCTATTCCCCTACAGCGGTCAAGTTGTACATCAATGTTTCATCAGTGCTTCATCAGTGCTGATAAAGAGAAGACGAAGATGAACTAAAAAAAATACAGCCTCGTTGAATATATTGGTGAAATATGTATGCGAATGAAATTTAATTATGATATGTTGCAAAGGTTGCTTCTGTTTTTATGCATATATGTTAGGAAGAATTTAAGAGCACCAATACACAAATATGCTTCGAAGACAAGTTATTCTGAATTAATACATTTGTATATTATTATTATTATAAATAACTGAACCATACAATTGTTACAGTAGGCACAAAATTAGGGTAGGTAAGGAACACCATTATTGTGTTAAGTAAGGAAGGAGACACAAAGCCAATTGCGTCCTATACGTAGATAAAATCAAGCATTATAGCCCACTGGCAAATGTTATAAAGGACCTGTATAGGGGTTTTAAAGGCTCTCAACTGGAGTTATAAGCTTGAGCCACAGGCAAAACCTTACAACAGAGGAGATGTGCTTTGACAACAGGTGCAGCTAAAGGTAGGAGGGCTATAATGCTGCTCGAACATCCCACTGGCTGACTGACGTAGATTGTCCTAAATTCCAAGGGGAGAAAATAGACACATATTGGGATGTTGAAGAAGAATGTCCACAAAAGCCATTATTGAACCTAAGCTGCTTTATTTCCCCCAATAGAGCACTCAGCACTCCAGTATTATTATAGTATTGGATTAAAACAATATATAAACAATGGCAAAATTATACTGAGCATACCCTCTTCCTTGATTTGCCTCTATTCTCCTTCGTTATAGACACATTAGCCCTAAATTAAGGAAAATACACCACAGTCATCTACAACAAATGTTTCAGGTAGGTGATAAACAGGAGCATTTGAAGAAAATGATACAGTGAAGGAGTTGTAACTAACAGCAACCCTATGAGGCTGCCATTCTTCAGCACTTTGGTACGGGCTTCCTTCACTCTGCCAGACTGACCGGAGACAATCCAAAAAAACACAAAATTACACACCTGGCATATCAATGAATCAAACATGGAAAGATTGGAAGTCTTGAACTTATGTGCCATTTGCGGTATATCAGTGTTGACACCTTGTCCCATCTTTAGCCCGTCAACAGCCTCTTATTTTCTGCTAACAGTGGTATATGAAGGTCAGGGAGTAGGATCACCGTGAAATAAATTAGGGGCATATTTATACTCTGCTTGCGCCGGATTTGCATCATTTTTTTTAATGCATATTTGGCGCAAAACTAAGACCATACTTATACTTTGACGCCCGACCCCACGAACGTCAACATTTCGCAGTGTTCGTCATTTTCTGCATGTGTGAAACCGCCTTGTGTTAATGACATGCAAGGTAGGAGTTCCCAACCAAAAAATGACTTAAACATCCGAGCGCCATATTTATCCAACTGCGCAAAAATCCTGCACGGCTGGGAGGCGGAGTAAGAAAAAGACGCACAGCCCGATTTGTGTCAAAAATTAACGCCTGGGTCAGGGAAGGAGTTAAGATGGGGCAAACACACCAGTACTTAAGGAAAACACACAGAAGCAGCATCAGAGCTCCAAAAGGAAGACATGGAGGTGCTATTCATCCAGCATGCACGAAAATTCAGAGCAAAGGACCAACAGCAGCAGCTTCCACCACACCAGCAGGGACCCCAAAGGCTACGCCAAAGGCAGCAGATGATATTCAGGACCAGGACAACCCTTCAGGACCTCAGGGAACATGACATCATCCAGAGGTGCCGGTTAAACTGGCAAGCCATGCAGCAGCTGCTGCGCCACATTGAGCCACAGTTGGCATCCAGCTTGCAGACACCCCACATCATTCCACCAGAGACCAAGCTGCTAGCTGTCCTGCAGATGTTGGCAAGTGTCTCTTTTCAATCCACTGGTGCCCTGGTAGATGGGATCTCACAGTCCTCATTCTCTGCCTTCCTACCCAAGGTACTGGACACCATCATCTCCCTCACACCCCACCACATCAGCTTCTCCAACACACAGCAGAAGCAGCAGGAGACCAAACAGGGCTTCTACCAAATCAATGGCTTCCCCCACGTGCTTGGTGCCATTGACTGCACACATGTACGGATTGTGCCACCTGCTGTAACCGAGCATCTATACCGCAACAGGAAGCACACACACTCCATCAATGTGCAGGCCATTGTGGATCACCGGGGATTGATCACCAACATCGTGGCCAAGTATCCTGGGAGTGTACATGAGTCATTCATCTTGCGCCACAGCACCATCAATCAACACTTTCAGGATGGGCGATATGGAAATGGCCTACTTGTTGGTAAGTACAGAAACCTAGTTATATACACACTGAACAGCAACCTTGTAGGACACACAACACATACACCACTACATTGACAAGTGGCCAGGAAGACACTGAGGTTGTGACACTGCTAGTCATGTTTGAATTCCTGACCCAGTGGGATACACACCGATGGACAAATGACAGATGCTAATAACAACAGATGCCACTCCAGAGCCACAAGGGACCAATTTAAAACCACACAGTGACAATAACATAGCCTTAACTGTCAGTACAACTTTGAAGATGAATCTTACAATATCACATCAATAACACTCAATCACACACCCTTCCAACCAATACGTACTGTGTAAGGGGTGTGTAATGTGGTTCACTGCAGGTCAAACACCATGAGACACATAGCATGATGATGATGACTCTAATGAAGGTGACATGGAATCATTGAGGCAGTACCAACATCTCACATCACTCCTGGGGTGACATTGCCCGCTAGGAATAAGGAATTTGTGTCTGTGCTAAGAACACATATCGATGTGACATTATTGCAAAGTGCACATTGCTACACTTACGTATTGAGACAATTACACCTATATACAAAAGATGTACAGGCATATGGGCCTTCTGACACTTAAACCTTCACCCCCACAACCAAGTTAGCCAGCTTACCTGGACCAGGTTCAGTAGTGTAATACACGTTTGCACATGAGCCAACTCGGTGAAGGCACAAAAATAGGTTTGCATAGAACTTGTCACACATGGGATATTTGTGCACTGTCAATTGTCAACACTTCAGTGCTGCAAACATATGGAGATGTGTTGTACATTATTATCTAGCCAAATCAAAGGGCCTCTCTGTTGTTTTTCACATGCTATTACATCTGTTGAATTGGATGGGATGTTCAGGCCACATAGTGCAACCGTGTTACCACCACAGTGGAATCGATTCTTTGTGTGGAAGTTTCATGTCCCCTCCAGTGAAGACACATGGACACTTCTTTCACATGACATAATGCATGGGAGATACACAATGTACTGTAAGTTTACAAATATACCGCTGATATCCGGTCAATCAGACAAACACCAGTTTAGATAAAGAAACAACCCAATGCCGATAGAACATCCTAGAAACCTAGGATCCCACAGAATAACAGAAACACAGATGAGTCACAGACGACACAAGATAACAACTCCCTTGCAAAGTTATAAGCAGGGTGCAAGCAACATTCAAATATTTACACTCATTTTCTCTTTCAGCTGATCAGGGGTATGGGATCCAGTCATGGATCATGACCCCATTTGCAAACCCAAGCACTGCAGCAGAGCGTGCCTATAATGAGGCACATCGGAGGACACGCACCATAGTAGAGAGGACTTTTGGCATCCTGAAGTCAAGATTCAGGTGCCTGGACATCAATGGAGGCAGCCTCCTATACTCCCCTGAAATGGTGTGCAAGATCATTTTGACCTGTGCCATCTTGCACAATATTTGTGTAAGGAGGAACATTCCCCTCTATGAACCAGACCCACAAATGCCTGAAGAGGAGGAAGAGGAGGGTGCTGTTCGTCAACATGAGGGGGACCATCCAAACACTGCAGCAGGATTGCGTCGGAGACAACACATTGTACAAAATGTATTTGAACTCTAGTCAACATCACCACTTTCTTACCATATGTCATTAAACACCTCACTTCATCACTCAATCATGGTCTGTGTAATTATTTATGTATCACATGATCCCTAGGAATCATAATCATGATTTAGCCTCAGGGAGCATTGCAGAAATACAGATTAGGATACTGAAAAAGCCACATCACATTTGATGGGTATGAATGTACACCCAACATCACACACATTGGAAATGACATATGTCCTGTCTATTTCACATGTGAAGGGCAAAATCTGAGGACTATTTCTCTGAGACACATCCATGTTGCCAACATGGGCCATTGCAGCACATGACACACGACTTAGACACCATCAATCATAAGGTAAAAAATTGTTTCATACATGAGGCAGTGGATGTGCTATTGCATTGGTAACAGGAATGTATGAGCACACCCTTGACAGCCGTAAGAATGACATCAGCTATCTTTGCAAGGAGCATGTGTAACAAGAAGTCCATCGCAGCTGAAAATGGATAGCACGAGTGCCCCAGGCATGACAAGCATTTCTCACAAGACATGCCCTGCACAGTCCATCCCAGGTAATAAGTCCTGCCACTGCCATGTTTTCAGTCTCTCCCCACCCTTCTGTAGAGGGCTCTGTAAATGGACTATTTGTACCCTGATAACCTTCATCTACACACACCGAGACTCCCATTCTGACTCCTGTGTGCTTCCCTCTTTAGTATGGCATGCCATAGTCATAGTTCATCTGTTTGCATGGACTTCAGGTCCGATAATGCACTGCCTGCTAGTCCGTAGGACCTGTAATCAGCTGTCCATTGCTTCCCATGTGAAAGGTACTGTTGGCCCTTTGAACTTGATTCTCACCGACAGGACTTGTGAGAGACTGAAGCTGCCTGTGAGCACTTCCATGCAGACCAGCCATTTGACTCTGCCATGCCCTTGCTGCAGCCTGGAACTGCTTAAAAGCTGACATTTTCAGAATATCCTTGTTGTGCATTGCCGTATAAATCACTTGTGTAACACAGGCCTTGGGGTATTGTGTAATGTTGCAGCCCACAGCACAAGTACAGTTTTTAGTTCCCACAGTGTTGTTCCAGCTTTTCCCAGTCAGCCTCTGCTCACTGTGTATTTGCCTTGTTCATTTTTGTTCCTGACTGACCCTGCATCCTGTTAGCCTGACTGGTTCCTGTCTTTGCATTACCATAGAGGTTCTCTGTGGATACATTTGTCTCATAGTTGCTTTCCATGCCCTCTCTTTCCTCCTGGGGTATTGTGTCTGGTAGGTCTACGATGAATCCTCAAATGTATAGTATAATTTAATCGGTTTACTTATCGTATTATGGTCTGGGACATGTATTCAAATTGCCTAATCCAGCCCACATCCCTTGTCTGGGTTTCATGTATTCATGAGTGACAAACAGTGACAGTGTACTATGGCTGTATGCATGGATTTGGTACGGTGCCTCCAGCACAAAAAACAATGTTTGCTAATGTGTATGAAAGGACAAAACATGTTTGTGTACAAATGTTGTGAAGAAACTTGCCTGTTTCCTAATACTGATCCATAATGTTTTTAAGCACACCAAGGTTGCCCTGTTGTCAGCCTTATAAAAGTTCTGTAGTGCCATAGCTGGACTATCCCTATGTGTGCCGTCAATTTATCTTTGCCTTTAGGTCAATTCTGCTTTAAAGGATACTCTCTTAATGAAGGGAATGGCTCCACAGACTCATGACTAGACCTGCACGTAACTGTGACAGTATGGAGGCCAATACTGACACAGGGTACACATGGCCACACACTTGAACTGGACACCTTTGTGCAATGAACCACTGGAAATATGTGAATACATGCAGCATGGTCTGCTGGTCCTCCACTGCCACAGGAGAAACATAGGTAATTGTTATGACTCAAAATGTGGTGTAACATAACTTTTTTGGATTGGTTTTGGGACTCTGTGTCACAAAAACTGTACCTACCTAGAATGTACAAATGCCTGACTCATGGGTAGTACACAAACAAGTGACCAGGAAGTGGTATCCAACATTCCAGTACATGTGATGGCTTACCCTTGTAACATTGCCATTATCAACCATCCTCTATCTATCCTGTGCATAGTTTGTTATGGGAGATGTTTTGCCCCTCAAGTCAAGGAAGTTCACACAACATTAGATGCTACGGGTAAGACAAACACATATCCTGAATGATGTACCACAATGAATGGCATCCAATGGTTATCAACATTCACAACACATGCATACAAGCACATTATGCAAAACACATCTTGTGATGTTCACATAGTCACAACAACAATTGAAATAGCCAATTCACAGACATATACACACAGGCCATGAGTGAATGTATCAAGTTGCGTAGCCTTGCTATCCTCTATTGACGCACCACATGCTCAAACTAGGGAATACCAATTTTTATTCCAAATGTTTGGGTTGCTGTTGCGTCAGTCAAGAGTGCTTATCCGGCACAATACCATTAGTATTATGGTCCACAGTAGTGTGGTCTGCCACATGTGCCCAAACACTGGAACACACACTGCAAGCCCAAACAGCCTATTTCTGTATAGTTACAGCTTCCATGTACGTTAAAAATGAGAAAAATTACACAAACACAGTTAAAGACAGATATTTTGACGCAAACGCGTCAAAAAAGACGCATATGCAGCAAATTTTGCTGCATATGCGTTGAAAAATGACACTCACAGCCATTATACATCCATTGGTCCCTAGCAGTAATTCCAACATTGCACCCCATGAAATTGGTTAGCCATGAAAAATATATTGATCTTTGAATGGGGGGGAATTTTTAACCATTAGCCCGTAAGCGTCATAAAAATTTCACGCATCATAATAAAAACGCACCACATTTGAGACAGGAAGTGATGTAATGGGAAATCCTGTTAACAGAAATGGTACTGTGGGTGTACTTTCACTTTGCAGTATGTGAATCTTCTAGACTGTATGGCTGTGCTGAGAGTTTTGTCTGTCCAAATTGTGCTTTTGTCTCCTGTGTGTCATTCCATTTGTCATCTGTTGTATTTGTAATTGTCTAAGTAAATCAGTGTAAGTGTGTTTTTGTCATTTTTGTGTGTCTGATTTTGTCTTTGTACTGTTGGGAGTGTGTAGTGGGTATTGTTAGTTGGGGTATTGTTGGGCTGTTTGTGGGTTCTTTATATTTCATTTTCCTAGCTTCTTTCCCTGTATTTTCCTATTTTCGCTTTCCTATCCCTATAACTTTTTGTCATATTGGGAAGGCCACGTCTGGGGAGAATGGGTGAGGAGGAGCTGGGTGCCTTCATTTGATGGTGTGCCACTTCCTACCCCTGATGTTAGAGGCTGGTGGCAGGGTGATACAGGAGTATCACACGGAGGCGAGGAGGCTCAGGTGGTCCAAGTGCTCTTCCATCTGAAGAAAGTATTCAACAGCCAGCACAGTGACCACCAACTCAAGCATTACTGGGCTGACCTTGTGGCCAGAGAGCAAGACCTGCTGGACTACCTGGGTGTGGTGATTGGTGGCCCTGTTGGTGAGTACAGATCAAACTAATGTGCACATTTAAATGCTTTGTAGTGACAGTAGCAGATTTGTTGACATGCTGCATGCAATGTTTGTGGACTTGTGGAATGCAAGTTAAATATACAGTGGCCCTGATTTATACAATATTAGCCACAAATTACCGTCATTTGTTGACACACAAGCTGCGCAAACTTACAAAACACAACCTGATCTTGTAAATTAGTGCTGCATTGACGCCAATAGATGATGGTAATGTGGCACAAACAAATGTTTTATTCATGGTTTGTGAGTGTACCAGGAATGAGATGTATTTCACATGCTAATGCAAGGAATGACTGTAGTCCCCAATTCTTTGGAATACATGTCTGAACTGTATTCATGGCCATACATACAAAGTTCTTCCTAACCTCTGGTAATATCTTAGGCTGATACTTTGACTTGGTTTGTGCAGCATTTAAATTAGGAATGGATGCCAAAGTAAAGCACACTGGATAATATCTAAATGTTTGGTGCTACTTTCCATAGCTGCAGCATAAAAACATGAAGCAAATGCTACACATTAAAACAATAAGAGTATTTGGCCCTATGTTCATTGTTCCTGTGTGTTTTAATTTGCCTTGGGCACAATTGCTGGTACAGAGCTGAAGCATTTGCCATCTGTGTCACTTTATAGCCAAGCAATTTTCATAAGTTAATGGGTCATCATGGGATCCCTGAACTTGGTGAATGCATGGTCACAAAATATTTATTTGCATGATTTTGTGCAAGGGACCTCTGACTGCTTCCATCATACATTTTAAATGACGGAATAGTTTGCTAGTTTACATTTGGTACACCCCTGTTGATCTAGTGCAGCATATGTACAACAGTTAACTTGTCAGTATGAAGGCTATCACAGACATGGGTGTATGCTAAGATCAACAGACCAGCATTCCTGTGACTGCTGCCATTCCCAAGGTGCATGCAAATTGAGACCTACCTCATCAAGATTGACACAGTCGGACATTTGCTAAACCATGTTTCAATTAGGGGACAGTGTAAGTTTGTTGTATGACCACAGATCACCCAACTTTGCAAATGTAAGATGATGTATGTGGCTACCTGTGATTTACACTACCTGATATAGGTTCACAGGGCCATGAGTAACACATTTCAGGTGCAATGACTACACCTGTGCCCATGCATTCCGTCATGGATGATCAAATTAGACACTGTCAGCATATATTTCTTTGTTATTTTCATTTAGATGAATGGCCAATCCATGTTTAGCATAACATTGTCATCTAGTAACACACAGGATCACTGCCATCATGGTTTCATAGGGGGCATATACGGCTGTGGGTACACTGGCAATGTGGCATAGGTAAACTACAGACAACACAGGCCCACATATAATGGACCATAGAAAGCATAATAATTCATGAGCTAAACTCACCCCACGTGAGTATCACACAGTAACTGATTGTCCCTTGATGCACAAGCCACAATACCTGAGTGACTGGTATAGAAGTGCACCTGGAATGTGGCTTTGCATGTCTCTCATAACAACAAATGAAGAAATGGAGTACCCTCTCTAATTAAATCTGCATTCATGTTTGTCACATATGATTGTTAGGGCCAGAGCATGTGTGCATATGTGTGTCTATCACTCACTGGAGTGACAGGGTCAATACATGTTTGCAGTGGTATGTCTGTTGGGGTGTCTACATGCCTGAGGTGCACACACAGTGAGTTTTCGTTCCAAGTTTTGTACAGGGAGCAGACATTAACCCCATTTCACCCTTCCATGATTTACAGGTGGACCAGCCCCCTACACAATTGGGGAAGTGGCTCGATTTGCGGACCCAGACATATACAGTAGTGTTGATGTGTTAGTTCTGTGTTGTGTTTGCACCTGTTCTGTGATTGACTCCTGTGTGTTAGACACATAGCAAGGTATGATGTGCTGGTACATGATCTGATATGTGACTTAACTGGAGTTTGACATTTTGTTCCATTTTTTTAGTTGGACAATCAAGGGTGGAGAGTCATATTTTGGGTATCTAGTGCTGCGCTGTAGGCATGGGCAGGTGAACAGGGTGATATTAGTTGCTACGTTTATGCCAATGAAAATTTTGGAGGTAGGCATTTTCATGATTTAGTCATCAAGTCATACTCTGATTCACACAGACCAGTGATGCCAAACTCTTACCCACAGACTTGAGCCTCCCTGTTAACTAATGAACATGTGGGACTGTATGTTTGACTTCCTAGCAGCATCTAGCTCCACATGTTGTGCTACGTTTATGTGGCACGTGAGTAGAATGTCATAGGTGTGCATGCAGCTCAAGCCCAGATGGGCGCTTGCATCTATGTGCTAGTTTTTGGAAAGGTATTAGTGAGATCAAATGATGTTGACAATTGTCCGCAATTTGGAACATAAATGTGGATGTGATTGTCCAATGTTTGTGTCTATCCTAGTTGGCAGCCCTCCTTACCAGTGGTGGACTGACTAAACCCATGGACTGCTGTCCACAGCTTCCTGGCTGTCCTTGATACTTGAAAGTATGTGTTGCATGTCCATCACCCCCTGCGGCACAGGGTTAGGTTTATGAAATATGTGTACCTAGGTGTGAGGTTCCCAGTGTAGAATATAGACATGTAACTCCAACATTCATTTGTTCCAACCTAGGACACCTCCTCATGATTAGCAAATGCATACCTCCTGGTAATTCCATTTGCAAATCACTGATTTTGTGGCCCTTGATTGTCATCAAGAAGATAGTCATTAGTTGGCCTGTCACATGTGAAGTACTTGCAGCATTTTTTATGTGACTAATGGCAGAACAATGATGCATAGATCATTTAAGTAGTTACCTTTTTGAGCATTGCTGTGCTGTTAGATGGGAGAGGTGTAGGCTGCGTTGGCATGTCATTCCTCAGGGACAATCTATGGTCTGTACTGGGATTTGGAATGTTTAAGCTAATTTTGAGGAAGTGTTAGAATATCATCAGTAGATGTATCACACAATGATGTAACTAATGTTTGGCTTTCTCTATTTTTACAGCTGTCAACATGGACGCCAATCAGAACAGAGAATTCCAGAGGAGGGGGATGCGTTACCGCCACATTTTAGATGTGGAGTTTGGGTTCCGCAACATGGCATGGCGTTATCGCCATGAGAGAGCCACAGGGGTCTGAAGGGCCTTTGCCCAAGGGGGTCCATCCTTGACCACAACAGGCACCACCACCAGCACCACCACTCCGACCCAAGTCGCACCAAGGATGACAGCCACCGTTGCAGGTCCCTCTACATCATCAGCTCCTGGCCCACTAACAGCAGCTCCTGCACCTCCCCCTCCAAGCATGGCACAGGCACCAGCACAACCATCCACTAGTGGCACACAGACCACCCCTGCTGCAGTCACAGACAATGCGGAATTTATGAACATGCGACGTGACGTGCAACGGATGTTGCGCAGGATGGACAGGGTGCAGCAGGAGGTGTCCCGCAATAGCAGGAGACTGCGTGGGATAAAGAAGATCCTGCCGAGGGCAAACTTGTGAATGTTGGACCCTCAGCCATGATCCCCTCCCTCCTCTTTCCTGGTTCTTATATTTAGTGGGTTTAGGGGTCTTAGTGTTAGGTTAGAATAGGCTGTTAGTTTAGTTAATATAAGTGGGTGGGGGGTGGAAGGTATTATATTTTAACATGTGTTTTTTTTTGTGGGTGGGTGGGTGGGGGATGATGTTGGGGTTCATGTGTATAAAAATAATAAAAATACCAATAAAATATATAAAAGAAAATACAAAAAAATATATATTTGTTTAGGATAAGATAGTATGTGTTTAGGTTAGTATATGTTGTCCTACATGGGTCCCGTCATATAAGGGGGGTGAGTGTTTAGTTAAATGTGATAAGTATGTTTAGATTAGGGTAGTTAGGGCCAGTTGGGGGTAATGTGTAGTTAGGATGGGTTAGGTTACCTAAGGTGTTTCCCCTAGTTTTAGTATCCTTTTTTACTGTTAATAAATATTTAGGTACTCCTTTACAGTATGTGTCATATGCTTGGGGATCAGGTCCTTGGGGTGGTTAAACAGTGTCAATTTAGTATTAGCATTTCTGTTCCATCCTGCATCTAAATCCCATTATTGACATGGTTATTGCCAATTCCAATTGAGCTGTCACATTGGCAGCTTCACCAAAGCTACTTCTCTTGGCATCAGCCATCCATTGCACCCACCACTCAAGGTTACTATGGTTCCCAATGTGTTGTTAAGTTTGGATGTATGTTTTCAATCTGTCATAGTTTGAGACCAGATTTGGAATCTTGGGCACTCTGGTACGTCTGCCTACAGCCTGGTGTTCATGTGAACCCTGATAAGGTGAGTGATGGTATAATCTTATGTAGTATAGTACACATAACTCACACCTATCATTTCTTACATTGTACTTCCAGGTTACATATTTGTCCATGCACTTGTACACATCTATTCCTAGTGTATGGTGTGTGTATGGTGTGTGTGTGATGAAAGTTTATAGTCAAATGTCACATACCTAAAGATTGTCTAGAAGGAAAATTTGAACACATTGATTTTCTGCTTAAACATCCCTTGAAGCAGACTTTTTCTGTCCAACACAGCATTTTACTGTTATTTTTCTATTTACTTCAGAAATAACCCTCAGGAAGCACAGATGATGATACATTATAGACCCCAGTGCATAGTCATCAGCCCACAATCTTTCAAGGCAGTTGTATTGACATTCTATGGCCATTGACATGTGACATACATCACCAATCTTCTATACAGTCGATGTATCACATTACACAGAGACAAAGTGGTTGTGCAAGTGCTATTTATTTTAAAGTGCTGTAGTGCAATATTTACATAGTCCAGGATTTTGAGTCCATTAGTGTGACACATTCTATTGTGATACTACACAGGTGCAATGGGACATGTCATTGGACATGCTGGGGTGAAGTATCATACAGTGCAGAGGAACATGACTTGCCAATGAGGTAGTGAGAGGCAATCACAGAGCATAGTGTCAAGGTAAACAGTGGGCTGAAGAACAGTGCATGTGAGCAGCTGTTGCAAGACTGACATTTTAACAAGCACAGGACCTAGGATATAAGTGCCCATTTGGCATGGACTTGTGCTACCGGGTACTCTTACGGGTGAAGGTGATCTGTTACACGTCTTCATCTTCTGATGTGTGTGTTGTCTCCTCTGCCCCTGGTGGTGGTGGGTTGAAGGGGCAACACACACTTCAGTGTTTGAAGTCAGAAATACTGGTAGCTGCCAACTGTGGGGCTATTAAGGGCAGTACTGCAGCAAGGAGGAGCTGCTGGTTCTTAAGTATAGCAGCTACATCACTGTGGTAGGCAGCCAGGTCGGCCTTGAGGGAGTCAATATTGCATTCAGGCATGCAGTGAAAGGTTTGGTGTGCGAGGTGTTGTGGCAACTCCCTTACTGCTGTGCTGATTTCCTTCACACTTTGTTGAAGTTCTTGCAGGATAGATGTTCGCCCTTTCATAGCTGCTGCCTGTTCTGCAGATGACATCATGCACAAACGCACCCCCTCAAAGCTGGCTGCCATATTTTGCATCCCAACCGGCACCTCTTGGCCAGCTCCCGCTGTACTCCAACTGCAGTCCTCTCAAAGCTGGTGCCAGTGTCGTCAGAGTCCTCAGCTGTTTTGGAGCTGGCAGGTCATACAATTGGGGTGGTGGGTGGGTCCTCTGTGATGGATGCTCCTTCTGTGCTCCTCCTTGTGACTGAAGGTGGGGTATGGAGGGTTCCAAGGACATTTTGGAGGGTCTGCTGGTTGATGTTTGTCAGCTCATCATCCATGTCATCAGGGAAGTCTAGGACAGGTATATCCCCAGGAGAGCCATCGTCCTCTGCAATGAGATATTGCACAATTAGTGTGTCTGTGTTGCGGCATTTGTAATGTGACATGCCTGACTTCCTATTAGTTTCACATTGTGATCTTGGTTCCTGTTCATTGTTCCTGTCATTAACATAGGCATTCTCCCAGGCCTATGCCCCACCTGCATGTCACATGTAGTGTGGGCAGTTTGGGGAAATGTCTGTGTCACATCCTCTAGGCGTAGATTCTGCCCAAATTGTATGTTGCCACCTTATTGTCCTACTCAACCCTCTGTCTACTTCCAATATCATGGTGTGGCCTTTCACTGACTGTGAGTCTTCTGATGGCACTTGCACCACACTTAACAATCTGGAACTGACCCAGTCTCTGCTATTTCACATCCACCTATATGCTGCTGAGACCTAGCATATACTATGTATAGCATTGGCATGGCACGATACGGGTGTCAGCATTCGTAGTGTGTACTGCTGATGTTGGGCTACATTGGATTGCACTGATGACATTTCAGATGTTGCATGGTGGCATTGCAGCTATTGTGACCCAGGCACAGGGTAGACCCTGACATGTGCAGCATGGGTATGACATTACTGCTTGTACCTCATAATGTTACATACAATACCTGATGTTTGTAGCACCTATGGACATGGGCATTTGACAGGATTTGCACATTTATATTCACTACAGGGGATTGATAACATTGTCATCCTGAACCCTCTAATTTGGGTGTGTTTGATCCATGGGCACATAAATGCCATTAGCTACTTGACCTGCACACACAGCAGAGGTGGTAGTGGCAACTGTTGTCAATGGTAAATACCACTTGCGGATATGGCCTGAGACTGGAAATTGAGTCCTAGTTCATATAACGACAATTCCAGCTGTTGTATGACAGCAGGCCAGTTTTACGTTGTACCCTACCCTCCTGGACTGGCTTTGCTTTTCCAACATTCTTGACATGGCTGAGTACCCCCATGCAAAGGTTGTTGGTGTAGTGTTGTGCTGTGCCCCAGGTTTGCCCTGCACAGCCTATGCCCCAATGGCTTGCCCCTTTGCCTTTTCCACTACCTGATTGTCATGGCTTACATTCATTGTGTAGTAGGAATGCCCCCCGCTTTCAGTTAACAATTAGGCATTTTAGTTCCGCATGCCACTTACCCTGCATCTGTGTTGTATCCTGGTAGTTGCTGTCCTGTCCTTGAATCCCTGTGATGATCTCCTCAGGGATGACGGCTGCCACCATCTCCTCCATGTGGTCCAGGGCCTCCTGCGGTGCTGGACTCCCATCTCCAGTCTGCAGTGCTGCCTTCCTGTTCCTGGCCATCTTTTCCTTGGTGCTGCGCTTGCAGTCATGCCAGCGTTTCTTGCACTTGGTGACTGTTCTCCGTACTTCTGCCACACTGTTGATCTTATCGTCAATTTGTTGCCTAATTGCCTCTCTCCTCCCAATTGGCAATTTAGAGGTGACAAAATGTTGGTGCTGGTGTTCTGTCACCTCTTTCACCAGTATTTCATGCTCCTCTGCACTGAACCGGCACTTCCTTTTCTTCTTCTCCCTCTCCTGGTTCTTGTGTGGGTCCTCCTGGCTGGTTCCTGGTCAGTTGTCATCTTCCTGGGGTCTCTCATAGCTTCTGGGATCCATTTTGGGGCTCCTTTACACATTTTGCTGTGTTTGCACTGCTTTTTGATGCTATTGTGTAAAAAAATGGCGTGTATCCGGTTTACGACGTCGTAAACTGGATTAAAGTCATTTTCACTGCGTTAACACAATTTTTCTTTACGACGTGGCGCAATGGTTTGAGTAAAAAAAATGATTCTAACGAGTGGTTTGCGCCGCCGTGCATCAAAGTATAAATTTGACGCCCGGGTGGTGCAAAGAAATGTCGTTAGAAGGCGTTACACTTTTTGACGCAAAAATGCATCAGCGCAGTTTTGCATAAAAAAATATAAGTATGGGCCTTAGTTCTTAGGGCCATGTTTACTTTCTGTTCCTGCTGCTGCCTTCATGACCCCTGAACCAAGGTGAAAGGCCGCTTAGTGCCATGGAAATTAAAAGGTACATCAAGGGTAGAAACTGCTTTGATTGGCTACTCCTATTTGATATCTATCAGTACACATGTTGAAGATGGAAATGGAGGTGCTCTCCTGTCCAACGGCGTGATAAAGTTTGTGGTGCTGACATCTTTCCATTTTCGATGGACTTTGCTTAAATGACTGATAAATGAATTTCACTAGAAATGAGTTATTTCCTTTGAGCTGAATAACAACTGACTGCTGCTAGTAACCTCTGAAATGTTAGCATGCTGCATCCTAGTGTAAGTTCTCAATTGTCCACAACATAATGGCGACTACATCATAGTTACAGATACACTGTGGACCAGTACTGCCAAAGTCAGTAGTATAATTACATTTGGGTAAGGACAATTAAAACAATGGAATGTACTGGACAACAAAAAATGTATTTTACTTAATTGTGTTATAATTGTTAAATGTAATGTTTATAATATTGATTTCAAAAATGTTTCCTTTGGTTAATATAGAATTTGGCAAAACGTACAAAGTGCAATGTTGACTGGATTGACTTCCAGTTGCATGGGAGAAATCTTGACTGGATTGACTTTCTATCGCATGGGCAGGGCCAACAATCCATGCACTAATATTTGATTTTAGTGAATTCAACCATATTAATGTTCTATCCCTAGGCAATAGCGTGTCAGGATATACCTATGATATGTATTTGTAATAGTATGAAAGCAGGTTTGGGTTGCAACTTGCTCATAGACGGATAAACATCTTTTGACCGTTTTGCGCCTGAATCTGGTAAGGCTGTCTTGTGCTCTCTAATACCAATGAGAATAACTTTTAATACATTTTATATAATAAACTATGAACTCTGAGGAGTCTAAGCAGTTGAGATCCGATTCACTAATTTGACTCAAAATATCTCTAATATTTTTGAGACAAGAAATTAGAAAGGCGTGCTCTAGTGCTCGATAGTCGTTAAGGATGGCCTTAGTAAACAAATTATCTGTTTTAGTGAAGATTGCATGCCAAAGAAGCGCCAGTTTTACATGTAAGGAATCCTCAATATGGGGGAGACCTCCCTCTTTGTGGTTCATAAACTCTGGCATCAATTGTGAAACTGTAAGTAATCATCTTAGAAATGTAGTCTCCTGTCTTTGTAAGAGAGTGGTATTACCGAAGTCCCACAGAGCGGCTCCAGACATCACAGCTGAGAAACATTTACTTCTATACACAATCAACGTTTATTTGATAGGCTTCGTGCCTAGCTTGGAAGCAAACATGAACACACCTTTTGAGGTTCTCACCAGTCTGGACTGGCTCACTCGTTTTTTATTATTCCAGCTATCACAAGAAGAGAACTGTATTCCCTGAAATTTGGGAGGTTATTAATGCACACACTCTTGATGTTACGGGCATGCAACCCTACCTAACACCTCTCCTAATTCTGAAGGGCATTTTGCACTCCCCACTAGCCGCACAAATTACCTATGTAACTTCGTAGTTATTTTCTCAGGGTTTTTGGACACACACAACCCGAGAAACCACTGAGCCCAACGTGTGGATTGAAGAGCACTCAGTGAAGTGCTACGGGGATCACTCATAAGGCAACAAAAACGTATTTATTAACTTTTGAGCAGCCATGGAGGTTTTTTTTTTTACTATGCCCTATTTCCTAGTTAGTACAACAAAACGTATGTCTTGAAAAGGGCAAATCCAAACAGCAACCTAGAGATACTGTTGTTAGACGGTCGCCCCAATGTGGCAGATAGATCTGATCTTCTTTTGATCTAAAATGAGAATATATGTTGTTTGTGTATAGAACCTTTAGGCATGTCTTAAAGTCAGCATGAAGTATCCCATTTGCATATCAAGGATAGCACCTTGGGAAGGAGATTTCCGTGTTAGCCAAAGCTTTTGGTAGACTGGCCTAGAAAAAAAGTACCCCGTTCCAAACCAGTAAATATTTCCCTGGATTGTTGTCCATTGCATCTTATTTGAATTTGCATATGAGAACCTTGGTGAAGCATCTGTATAAGAAACAAAAGTACGGGATTTTAGCTTGTGCCAAAGCAGGGTGAGATCCACTGAATTAATTGGCACACAAAGGTCCACAAAGCTCTTGGTCAGTTGTACTTCGCATCCTGATGTGGGGTCCCTAGATAGATATCAAGGGGGGGACATGGTACAACTCACTGGACCCCCAGTGGAAGCCTGTATGTTCACTAGGACAAGAGACCTGCCTGTTGCTCATACTTCAAGTTGTTTTTTTACTTTTGTGACTTGTTTATAGCGAAATTGCAACTGTAGTGTACAGGATTTCACTCTTTTCAGTTGTACAAAAGCATGTCACTTTAATTTATTGCGACCATTTAGAAAAAAACACCAACAAAACATGACGCTTCTGTGAGTTCCGAGGTCATACGTAGGGCCTTTTGGGGAATGGTATGGAATAGGCCAGTTTGGCCAGAGGAAAGAATCGGATGGCCAGTCAGTCCACTCAGGGATGCAGGTGATCAGGCTTCGTGAAAGAGGAGATGGGACATTGGGATTATCCCAGTTTTCTGTTGTGGAGGTCAGGGATGGGAATTAGTGAAGAGGTGTGTTTTCGGCTCAGGCAGCCTGAAGAGGGATACCATTCTTTGTTGAGCCTGGTGAGGGAGCCTAGGTTTTATCCCTGCTGAGTCGGGGGAGGAGTCAGAGGATGTCTCGATCATCCACCAGAGTTCTGTCTCCTACCCTTGGGCCACTGGGCAACGATGCATCCCCTGGCCTCTTCACAGTGTAGAGCTAATGCCTCTACCTTCACCCATTGGATTAATGTGCTCTGCCAGTGTTCTGGGTTATGTGGGGTTGGAGGCTTCTGAAAATCCCAACAAACAGAGGTGGCTTCTAGTTTTTTCAACATGTCTATCAATTTCACAAAAATTCTTTATGGGGTAGTTTTAATCAAGGTCCTATCAGGAAAATAAAGAGAAAGGGATTCAGGCAAATGAGATGCTACATGTAAATTCGATAAATAATTAGCCAAGTAGGTCTGAAAAAAGAGATGCTTCAAGACTTGGGCAGCTGGAGTCCATGTCGCGACATTTGTGGCATTATTTCTATTGATGGCCTCTCCATGCCTAGTTAAGTCCTAGTTCTACCCAGGTTCTTCTTAATGCAGATCCATTTTTCATAAAAAATTTTTTTTTGTAAAATCGTTCAAAACAACCTTACACTCTCTGTAAGTTTGAGCATTGGGTTACTAAACTGGTATGACTCAGAAGAGAAGTGCTTGACCGATCATATACAAACACAATTAAATTAACCAGAAAAGGTCTACAGGTAAACTACTCCACCAAAGAGACGATAACAAAACTGCTTTGTTTAGTCAGCCTCACTACACACTTGGCCTACATTTACTAAGCCTTTGCTTCGCCCTTGAAGCACAGGGCAACAAAAAAGCTGATTTGAGATTTATAAAGTCATGCAAGACTTGATTTTTGTGTACTTGCATGGCTTTGTAAAAAAAATGTATTTCGTTACATATCTTAATTGTAGGCATTCCATGTGTGGAGAATGGGCGTTCCCTCGTATCCACCTATAGATTTTACACAGTTCCAGATTTACTAAGGTGTGTAAAGCTGGAATAGCATGAAATCAGTATGCCTACCAGTGAGAAGTGTAATGATGAAGAATATGTTTATTTCTCCTTGCCACTTCCCCTTTCTCTGCGGGATCCATTTTGTAGAAAGAGGAACATGCCTCTTTAGGTTGTTCTTGTGTGGGAAAATACCAATTCCTGCCCCTCCCTGCACAAAACAATCCAACCCATAATGCAGGGCCCCTTGCAGCACGGCACAAGGGTGCCTGTGTTGGCACTTGGCAGTCACAAGTGTGCCAGAAATATGATATGGAAGAAATATGGTGCTTTTGAGTTCTCTCCCATTCACGCAACGCAGTGCAGCAACTTGCCTTGCTGGACTGCATTGTGTTAATTCTTAGTATATTTCCTCCGAGGGGTTTTAGTGAAGTTTTTTGCTCATAGACTGACAGTGACATCTAAGACAGATACATCTTGTATTAAGTTTATTATCACAACTTGAAGACGGTTTTCATACCTTATGTAAATTCTGTTTTCTAATCATAGGATTAGCTCCTGTAATTTTCATCATGAGGTACCACTACCATTCATAATTGTAAAGATCTATTCTAACAAAATATGTTGTTTGTAGCATCCCGCTAAGCAGATCAAAACAATAATAATGAAGAAGATTTGTGGCACATGTGGCTTCTTTGTTGAAGTGTCCCAAAACTAAGATTCCGCTCCAGCAATAACTGCACATGAGTGGTGATTAATGACCCGTGGTAAGGAACCAAGGCCTTAGCGTAATTTTTTATGATGCTTATGTGGCCCACAAAGGTCATATTCGCTGCACGATATTTATAAAGTGGCGCAATGCATGCACTGCCCCACTTTGTAACCCGTAGCGCCACATTATGCCTGCCCCAGTCATAATGTATGCAAGGAGGGCGTTCCCCCATTAGGGGGACCGAAAAAATGGCACAGCGAAATCTAATAGATTCCACTGCGCCACATCTAGTGGCTATTTTTAATGCCTTAACAGAGCAGGCATTGAAAGGGGGCATTCCATTGTTTTCAATGGACCCATATGTACTATGCAGAATTAGCACCAACATTTTAGCGCTAATCGTGCACAGTACATCAATGCCTCAAAAATATTGATGCGATTGCTCTACCCTGCGCAACTGTGTGCCGCATATTAAATACAGTGCACACATGGTCGCTGTAGGAGGGTGCTAAGGGGTGCAAGAAAAGTGCTGCTGTATTGTATGCAGATTCACTTTTCTTAGATCGGCCTATTCCCCGAACGTGTGCTGCACTGCTTGTACAGCACACAGGAGCTGGCTTTGGTATCATGTCTCCTATATTCAGTCTGAATGGGTGGAGAGATTCCGACAATGTGCTCCCCGCACTCCCAACACATGGTCAAATGGACCAATCAGGGGTAGGTATACCGCCTCTCCACTGGAACACAATGGTACAACTTCTTGATTGCTATTCCAGATAGAAGAGGTACCCGGACAGATTTTCTTTACATCAAGCCGAGAGTGACGTGGTCTCTGGAGCCAGGAGTATGTTGAGGAGGAATTCCCACACATGACCCCCCTTAAGGCTAACTTAATTAGGAAGGGCCAACCCCCTGGGCAGTGGTGGCTGTTGACATTTGAAAGTGGTGGGGCATAAAAGTCTAGGTACGGACTTTTATGTAGAGGATGAAGCAAGCAAGTTCAATGGACAAATGTGGGGACCAGGGAGGGCCTTCCTACCAAGAAAATTTTTAAAAAAGATTGACAAATAGTGCATGAGAAAGGAAATAAATTGAGTGAGAAAGCAAGGTTTAAAGCGGTCGGAATGTAAAGTTTTGAAATATTAAATACATTAAAAACTGACCTATATCTTATCGCATTATTATGTCCCCCTTTACTTTAATCTGTGAATTGTACACGGCAACAACTTCAGGCCATTTAAAGTGTGTGCATACCCAGTGTCTTGCACTGCATGCGGCATCAACTTTGGATGAAAATGCTCTAACCAGGCATCAGGAAACACCCACAGCTGCTGGCTGCAACCAGTCATGCAAAAATATGTGCAGACAGCTCTTTAAGCGGGATGGAAAAAGTGTGGGGTCTCTAAAAGAGAACATGCAAAATACATTCCTGTGAGTCCCACAGTGTGCCACCTGGCGAGTATTTTGGTTTCTCTCTGAGATGTTATTGCACCCAGAAATATATCACAACACCTGACATACACCTAAAACCTCTCAGTACTCTTGGCTTTGTCAGTGGCTGTTAGCTCTTTAAGATAAATGAGTAACAACGATTAGTTATAAATATTTAGCATTGAAAATGTTTCAATTTTAAAATTCACTGACTGTGAATTAAATAATATTGAGGGCTGTGGAAGGAGCAGGGCCTTCAGTTATGTGTTCTTCATGTTTTTCTCTTCACATCTCATCCATCTGCACATTTTCAACCTCCTCTTCCGCACCCTCTTTTCACTCGTGCCTGAATGCACTTCCTCGCATCTCCCTTATTTTACCATCTCAAACATACGCTGCCCTTATTCACATTTAAGCAATTTTTTCCTTTTCCTTTTGCCTTCTAAATAGTTTGATCTCTGTGCACTGCTTGACACACTTACACTGAATTTCAGTTGTAGCTGCAATATGTGACCATTGTTCTGTGTGCTCTGCAGAGGCGCCAACACACTGACAGGCACTTTAGTTTGGCTTCAGCTGCAGTGCCAGTGCTCTCAATCAAAGCCCCTCATAAAAACCTGTCAGGAGTCAAAGTATGCACTATGCAAAAGTAATAAAATGCATGAAGAAATACAGAAACAGAGCCTGATGAAACAGCTAACTCTGCAAATGTGACATTAAGTAAAACATGTGAAATCAGAGAGGAACTAAATCACCTTTTAACATTCATTATTTGCATATCAGTCTATGTTTTTGGTTCTAATGGTTAGGGCATAACATCATGCCATACATCTGATCAGTGTCTTTACTGAAAGCACATATTTCTACTTTGTGCTTGAGTCCAATATTTGGATCAATTTCACTAGGGAACAAGAACCCTGCTCATCTTTTAGATCAATTTCATGGGGGAGCAAATACAGTAGCTCCACTTGAGGAGGGGTACCAGTCTAATAAAAATAACACAAGTTTAGCTTTATAATGCTTACCGAAGACAAGGCACTAAATCACACCTGCTTGTATCCACTCCTCCTGCATGAGGAGTGGGGAAAGTATTGGATCTATGCCTGTGAATGACAGACGGCTGCCCTCATGCAGGAATGAAGGCTCTGACACCCAAAATCATGATGAAAAAAGCCTCACTGTCCTTTAGTGAATACTACTGTAGACCACAATGGAAATGAAGAGTTTTAGAGCAGACAGCCCTGTATCATCAACTGCCTAGCTGATGTCCCCTGCTTCTAGGCGAGGTGGGCCAGTCAGCCTGGGACAGACAGCCCAGACTTAAACTATCAATTTGTTTAGAGTTGTAATCATATCTCTGAACAAATCAATCTGTTTATTCTTTTTTTGCTAAAAATGTGTAGGAATTTCAGAGGGCTGCAGTTAGTTTGGGCTCTTATCTTTAAATTGTGACTTTAGTTATTAAAAGCTGTAAAGCCACAATGTGTGCCTGGATAGTTTAGTCTCCCATCGCCAGCGTGTTTGCCTCTTGTCGAGGTAGGAAATCCAAATCAAGGCATATGTTTTTTTCCAAAGATGGGCTTACACATGTAAAAACACGTTTAGTAACATTAATTGAGGCTGTAGTGTGCCTCGATAACATGTTTATTTTCAAATATTTCTAATTACTTATTTTTTATAGTAAGCTGCATCAATTTGTGATAATTGCTACATTAATTTCATTTCAGTTCATCATAATAACTTGCTTTGTAGCTTTCTGAAAACAAAAACGAGGAAGCATATCTTCAGCACTAAGAAACTCTGGAAATATTTCCCACACATTAAACGACTGTGAGCTGCACTGTCAATTCGCTTTTCTGTCTCGAAATAAAAGCCCAGGAAATGCAATTGTTGGTACCCGTCCAAGAATTGGCTGTTTGTGGCTCAGCCAATGTCTTTCCCATTGTACGCATTTTTCTCCAGGGCTAGTCTGTGATGAGATTCCAAAACCGATGGATTAACCTATTGACTTTTTCATGTGTACGCTTTTTTTTCGAAAAATATTAACAGGATGCTTTTCAAATAGGAAACCATTCAGAAAAACTGTAGACGAGCTTCGTTTCCTCTTGTATTACAAAAAACTGTAGCGGAGCTTAGTTTTCTCTCGCATTACAAAATCTACCTTGGCCCACACAATGTGGCAAAATAATTCAGTTGTCCACATTGCGCTCATGTAGACTGGGCAAGTAGACAGTGCAGTGTACATCGCCTATGGTTCTTTCTGTGTACCAGCAGAACTCCATTGTGTCGAATGACTTCATCTAACATTTATCTGACGAGCATGGGCCCATTCATTCCACCGAGCAGAGAGCAATTCACATATCCTCTTCTACCCTGGGCGAAGTACACTGACATCAGTACGACGCAGACTGGATTCATTCATGCAACAACAGACCTATTCATGATCTCAATGTGAACCGCTGGATTGTGCCAGATAGGGTAAGAATGAACTAACTTTATCCATTTGACTAAATTAATGTCACGTAGACCTTCTTTCTCCTTCATTGGTACCTGGAAAACTGAAAAAATGAATCATTCTAATAGGGATGTCAAAGGCCCTCATTTAAAATGTAGCGGACGGCATACTCAGACACAGCCATGACGGATATCCTGGGTGCTGTGTTACAAGCCCTTTGCACTAGTGAAACTGTTTCTAATCTCAGAGCTATAAGTAAGAAATTGAACTGATTTTATTCTTTTATGAAAGGATTTTTTCCATTCTGATTCAGAAACTGTTTTATGAATGCATCTTAATTATGTTGATCACACAATATGACATTTTACTTAATGTTATGTTGAATGTGCATGGAGGGGTGGGTGCATGCAAAATCTCTCAGCAATGGGTATACTTTTAGACTTCAACGGTAACCCTTCATAACTCTAATATTGATTCTCCAGGTTTCCAATCAAATATCAAGCATGATTTTGTCAAGCCTCATAGAATGATTATAATTGGGCCATTATTTTTCGGTTCTGGGGCCTTAATGACAGATTGCCAACAGGCAGTTTTGAATCACTACTTCTCCCTGTGCTCAAATGACCAAGAGCTACAACTCCACTCACTTTAATTGCTACTTCACACTTTTAAGCCCTATGCCAACTTATTCCAACCTCTTTATCAACTCAAAACCTAATCATCTTTAATTTCATTGTACATGGTAGGTTTAAAACTGATGCCACGCAGTAAAAAAAAGGCTTTTCAAGTGTTGCATCAATATCTTTTTTATTCTACCAGTATTTCACTAGAATACACTGACATAGTAGATTTGCCACTAGTCAAGTAAGCAATAAACTTACAAATCAGATTTGAAATCTTAGCTGTGCTTAAAAAGCATTGCTAAAAAGCCTGAGTTTTGAGAACATCATTCTCTCTCTCTCACACACACACACACACACACACACTCTCTCTCTCTCTCTCTCTCGCTCTCTCTCTCTCTTGGGTAATTTGTCGGTTTGTCATGTTTTCCGTGGATGTTATGGTATTTGCGGATCTGGGTAGTTGATGGGTTTGATCTTTGGTTTCCCTGGACATGACAGCAGGTTTGTCTAGAATGGGTATGTTTCGCTTTGATCCTAGAGGGACAGTATTATTATTATTATTGTTATTATTATTATTATTATTATTTTTATTATTATTATTATTATACTATTGTTACTATTGTTATTATCATTTGTATTATTGTTATTGTTGTTATTGTTATTATTATTATCATTACTTTAATACTACTACTACTACTACTACCACTACTACTACTACCACTAATAATAATACAATTGTGGCCTGCTGGCTTGTCATTGGAGCTTGTATACACCTGGAGCACCTGAATGGATGTTATATAACTTTTAGAAAAAGTGAAGGTGATTCCAAGGTATCAGTACTCCTTAAGGGACTCCCATCGTACCCCATCCAGCCAACATCCACCAAGGGAACATTAGTATGTGCTCCAAAATACATGTTTTCTGCTTTTGTGAATTTATTTGTAGATTGCTTCCCGTGGCACGGAGGATTACTGTCTTTGTAGACCAATTTGTTTTAGATCAAGTAATACTATGTCTTGGCATATCCAACAATCAAGGTGGCAGTGCCTCCCAAAATATAAACAAATGATCTACTTTCAGTAAGTACGCAGGCAGATAGACGTTTATGAAGAAAACAAGGGTACTAAAACACAATCTTGTGTTAACTCATTCTTCACAGAATCAATTTGTAAGCTCATGTTTTAAACAATACATCACTTGAACCCAATTAACAGTGCACAAAGTGCTAATTATGTTCAGTAGCCCATTGAAGATTCCACATTGGGGTAGTTAAGTTCATGGTGTTTCACTATTGGCAGATCCAAAAGCACAACACAAGCCCTTGTACACTTTCAGTTTCATATACTTCCCCAGCATTAAATGTAGTGAAAAATAATTGTCAGTCGTGCTACAACAGGGAGCCACCTTCTAACAATGGAACCACGTCTGCTTCATGCACCCATGAGGACATGTAATTAAAAAAACCTTGCAAACAACTTACTCAATGTATTCAAAAGTGCAATCTGATAGCAAGTTGAGGGCGCTTATTTGAACTTTTCATATATATTAGTAGTATTATGTTGCTTCTCCATGCAACAGGCATGACAATAATGTACATAACACCTCCACTCTGTCATCACTTTAAAGACATTATCACCATGAACTATATTCTTAAACAGAGCGTATCCCTGATTCACGTATCAAGTTTAGAACTCTATTTGGTAATAACTGTCGCTCAATATGACATAATCACAATTACTACTATTAAAGGAGCCCTAGCTCTTGTGATAACTCCATGTCCAAGACAGAGCGCAGACGGGTCACATATGCCTATACAACCCTTCTGCAGTGAGACTGAAGTATTTATTCATTCCACTTTTAACAGGTGCTAAAAGCAGGTTGTGGGTGAGGTGTTTCTTGTTGAGCCTTGCGTACTGCATAGTCTGGTCACTGTGCACTGAAGCCTCACACCCTTATTGGAATGGCATTGCACATCAAAAACAAGCGAATGTCATCATGGTCCTTTGCAGCACTCATATGGGGGGAGTATGTGACTTTTTAATATGCATTAACATATACAAAACACAAAAAAAATATTTATTAGACTAAATACTTGCACAGGTTTGAACCCTAAAAGAAAGACAATTGGCCCCTTTAATCCATTAAAAAATTATGACAATTGTCGCGATTCATTTAATTTAAGAATGAATACAAGTATTTGTATAGTCCTGTGAAATACCTTTGAGTGCAGGACCCCATACGATTGTATATATTTTGCCCACATGATTTATTACCTGCAGTATTGGGTACCTCCCAAATTATGGATACATTGATCTTGTAGGCAAACTTTGTAATCTTTAGGTTTTGTAGAGCTTCGGTAAGTAAGTCAAGGTTTTTAAGAACTAACTTAAATTCAAATATTTGGGGCAATTGGATACGAGTCAAATATGCAACATGTGATGATTGGCATAATCTATATATTTATTTGACTTAGGCCCTCATTTCAACATTGGCGGTATTGACCTCCTACCGCCACTGCGACGGCCGCCGACATACCGCCGCCATGGCTACCAGCCGTCTACTGGTATCATGACCGCTGATCGCTTTCCGCCAAAATGCTGGCGGAACACCGCCGACGGTCATGGCGGCGGACGGCGGTAAGGCGGCGCTGCTGACAGCTGCACCACCATGCCAGCAAAACACCGCTGACCATATCAGGAGCGCTGATACGGCCTGGCGGTGTTTTGCTGACAGACGCTGCTGCTGACAGCAATGCCGCAAACCGTCTCCAGCCGGAGGACGGACCCCCTGCAAGCATGTAAGTCAGGTTCTCTGACCGGAGAGGGGGTGGGGGGTGTTGTGTGTATGTGGGTGTGTGTGTGTATGTATTGGTATGCGTGCATGGAGGTGTGAGTCATGCAGTATGCATGCGTGAATGAGTGATTGTGAGTGTTGTGTGTTTTGAATGCATGTGTGTGACAAGGTATGTTGGTGTGTATTGCAGTGTGTGGGTATGTATGTGTGCATGCATGGGTGGTGGTGGGTATGCATGTGTGCATGTGTGTATGTGGGTGCGCACGTGGGTGTATATATGTGCGGGGGCAGGAGCGGGGAAGGAGAGGGTGGGAGAGGAGCCGGGTGAGGGGGAGGAGGCCGGGGGAGACCCCTATCAGTGCCAGGGAAGGGATTCCCTGGCACTGATAGAGCCTACTGGCATGGTTTTCATGGCGGTAAGTTTGGCACGAAAACCATGGTGGTAGGCCGGGTCGTAATCCCAAGGGTGGGATTGTGGCGGCCGCTGGGCTGGATACCGAAGTCTCCAGCCCAGTGGCCGTTACCACCGTGGCGGTCGGTGTGTTAAAGTGGCGGTTTTGGATGGCGGTAACCGCCATGTCCAAATCCCAGTTTTTTTACCGCCGGCATGTTGGCGGTATTATCGCCACTTTAACACCGACCGCCAGGGTTGTAATGAGGGCCTTAGTGCCTTGTCTGTGTTCTTTGCTGTGTATCTATTTCTACAAATGACTTAAAAGGTATATTATGCTTCTCTATGTCACACCATTGTGTTTATGGGTTGTAGTCAGGGCAGAGAGCTTTCTAATTTTACAAGTGATTGCATTTAACCAATTCACTTCAATAATCAGACGTTTATAGCAACATCAAATGTTTGTTGGAAAATGTATTAAAAAAGAAGTTTGAAGTAGGTTTACAACAGACACAAATTCACCTGGACTCTTTTTAACTCTGATGTTGGGGAAGACCTTTAGAATTTACCAAAATTATGCATAAAACATACTTACTTAAAGGGGCTCTCAGCCACCTCTCTTCACCCATTGGTTTGTTGTTGTGTAATTCAGATTTTGCTTACACCCACTACAGCATAGAGCCTGGGGCAATGGGTCAGCATACTTCAGTGAATGGTCAAGTTCACTTAGAGTGACTGCACTTTGCTCTTTCACAATGAGTACATCTGCACACAAGGTAGTTCCTTTCAGTCCCAGTGTTTTTGTTTTTACTTCATAATTGCTTTACAGTTGCCCTTGTGTTTAGAACCTGGGGTGATAGCAGGATGCTTTCTACCAGATGAGAACTCAGTCCACATTCCAGTTTTATCAATTCCTGTCTCCTGCTAATGCTGTTGTAACAGATTACATTCATTTAAAACTGTTCTGTATTAAGTAATTTTATTTTTTACTATGCATGCAGTGCACAAACCAAAAGCTTCAGTATTATTGATGTGAGCTCATAAGAGGACTCTTCTTTAAAACACATTTATTATAGACACAATGTCAACAATTGTTTTATAACAAAACGTGGTCAGGAAGAAAATCAGCCTTTATACTGTAATGTGTAATTTCAGCACTTTCAGCACTTGTAAAACTTTTTAAAAATGTATTTCCTTTTTTTATTTTCTTCCTTGCTTGCTTTCTTACTTGCTTGCTTTCTTACATTCTTGCTTGCTTTATTTTCTTCTTTATTTCAATTTTTCTTTCCATCGTTCCTTTTTTCTTTTAGTTTTTTCCTTCTTTCCATCTTTTCTTCCTTTTTCGTTCTACCTTACCTCCCTTCTTTCTTTCCATTCTTCCTTCTTTCTTTCTTTCCTTCCTTCTTTCTTGCCTTTGTTCTATCTTGATGTCTTTCCTTCTTTCTCTCTTTATTTACTTTCTTTTTCATTTCTTTCCCTACTTCATTATTATTTTCTTCTTTCTTTCCATCTTTGCGCCTTTCTTAACATCCTTTTCTTTCTTTCTTTCTTTCTTTCTTTCTTTCTTTCTTTCTTTCTTTCCAGTTTTCTGTGGCAGAGGGGCATGCAATGGGTGTTTTTGTGGGTGTTCCACCGCAACACCAGTTGCTTTTGACGCTGCCCCAGATTTGCAAGTATTCGTAAATCTGTGGCAGCGCCAAAAACAAACGCCACCACAGGGGAGGCGTTAGCATGGCACAAGAAGGAGAAATACTTTTATTTCTCATCTTTTTTGCTTTTTCCATTGTCCTACATTCTGCAGCACACATAGAACGAGCAAAACACCATGAATGATTGTATTGTGTGCAGGAAGGTGTTCCTTCCTGCACATAAACAATCATTCAATAATATCATTCTGCAGTACACATAGAAGCAACAAATAGCCATTGTAGATTGTTTATGTGCAGGAAGGGTCACCTTCCTGCACATAACCAATCATTCCCTTCAATGCAGACACCCTTTCACCTTGGTGCAAGGATGCCTGCATTGATGCTGGCAGCTAAATTTAGCGTCAGTTCCCGGGGAAACACAGGACTGCACCTTATTTATGTTAATACAGTGCATCCCTGCGTTTCAGAAGTGACGCAGCCCTGCGCTGCGCCACTTCTGTGTAAATATGCCCCTAAGTGCAAATGTTGGTTTGGCCAGCCATCTTAGGCTGGCCAAACTAACATGCACTTTTAGGGGCATATTTATAAGCACAATGCGCCACCTTGAGCCACCTTGCGCCACATTAGCGTCATTATTTTTTACGCTAATGTGGCCCAATGAGGCCAAAGATCCCTGCGCCATATTTACAGAGTGGCGCAGTGCGTGCATTGTGCCACTTTGTAACCCTTTGTGCTGCATTATGCATTTGCCAGGCATAATGTGTTCAAAGGGGCGTTCCCCTGTAAGGGGGGGCCGAAAAAATGGACCAAGGAAATCTAACAGATTTCCTTGAGTCATTTTTTCTGCCACTTTTAATGCCTGCTCAGAGCAGGCGTTAAAAGGGGGCACACCATTGTTTACAATGGGCCTCTATGTACTTTGCAGGAGTAAAAAGAAAAAAGGGAGCACACTGCCTCACACTCCAGCAAAGAGTTAGCCCCAATGCATCATGGTAAATGCAGTCACTTTGTTTTGTGTTGAAAAAGTAATCAAAAGTCTTTCACCTAAGTAGGTGCAGCAAGTGCTGTGTATCTCTGGACACGTGTTTCTAGGTTTAGCCCGTCATCAGCAGAGAGCAGCCAAAGTCTGTGGGGTTGCTTGAAATGCCGCCAAAAGTCTTCTCAGGTTTATGTACCACTCACTGGCGCACAGGTGCCTCACCAGAGCTCGTCAGCTCGTTAGCTCAAGGGAGCAGTCATTGGACAAAAAGAAAAAAGGGAGCACACTGCCTCACACTCCAGCAAAGAGTTAGCCCCAATGCATCATGGTAAATGCAGTCACTTTGTTTTGTGTTGAAAAAGTAATCAAAAGTCTTTCACCTAAGTAGGTGCAGCAAGTGCTGTGTATCTCTGGACACGTGTTTCTAGGTTTAGCCCGTCATCAGCAGAGAGCAGCCAAAGTCTGTGGGGTTGCTTGAAATGCCGCCAAAAGTCTTCTCAGGTTTATGTACCACTCACTGGCGCACAGGTGCCTCACCAGAGCTCGTCAGCTCGTTAGCTCAAGGGAGCAGTCATTGGACAAAAAGAAAAAAGGGAGCACACTGCCTCGCACTCCAGCAAAGAGTTAGCCCCAATGCATCATGGTAAATGCAGTCACTTTGTTTTGTGTTGAAAAAGTAATCAAAAGTCTTTCACCTAAGTAGGTGCAGCAAGTGCTGTGTATCTCTGGACACGTGTTTCTAGGTTTAGCCCGTCATCAGCAGAGAGCAGCCAAAGTCTGTGGGGTTGCTTGAAATGCCGCCAAAAGTCTTCTCAGGTTTATGTACCACTCACTGGAGCACAGGTGCCTCACCAGAGCTCGTCAGCTCATTAGCTCAAGGGAGCAGTCATTGGACAAAAAGAAAAAAGGGAGCACACTGCCTCACACTCCAGCAAAGAGTTAGCCCCAATGCATCATGGTAAATGCAGTCACTTTGTTTTGTGTTGAAAAAGTAATCAAAAGTCTTTCACCTAAGTAGGTGCAGCAAGTGCTGTGTATCTCTGGACACGTGTTTCTAGGTTTAGCCCGTCATCAGCAGAGAGCAGCCAAAGTCTGTGGGGTTGCTTGAAATGCCGCCAAAAGTCTTCTCAGGTTTATGTACCACTCACTGGCGCACAGGTGCCTCACCAGAGCTCGTCAGCTCGTTAGCTCAAGGGAGCAGTCATTGGACAAAAAGAAAAAAGGGAGCACACTGCCTCACACTCCAGCAAAGAGTTAGCCCCAATGCATCATGGTAAATGCAGTCACTTTGTTTTGTGTTGAAAAAGTAATCAAAAGTCTTTCACCTAAGTAGGTGCAGCAAGTGCTGTGTATCTCTGGACACGTGTTTCTAGGTTTAGCCCGTCATCAGCAGAGAGCAGCCAAAGTCTGTGGGGTTGCTTGAAATGCCGCCAAAAGTTTTGCACTACTCCTGCAAAGTACATCACTAGCCTCATAAAAAAATGATGATATTGCCCCCTACCCTGCACCAGGGTGTGATGTATTTTAAATACGGCGCACACATGGTGGTGGTAGGGGGTGGTAGTGGGCACAACAAAAATGGCGCTGCACTGTGTGCAGCGTCATCTTTCTTAATTCTGCCCTTAGAACTCTTCACTGGGGATATGTTGCACAGCCAGGTAGAGAACCAGCACCAGTTCCCAGTCCCAAACTGAGCGCCATTTCAGCCCGCTCAGACCAATCTCGGTGCTTCTTTCATGCTGGGTAACAGCATGAGAGAAGCACCTCGATTGGGTTGGGAGGGGAGCAAGCACAGAAGCACTGAGGTGCAGAGAGCGCCGGGAGCAGAGGAACACCAAGGTGGCAGGTAAGTCCTTATTTTTTTATTATTCTCCTCCCTCTCACGTCCCGCTCCGTGCGCTGCCTCTCCAAGCGTTACTGGTGGCAGCTGCCAATGGTCCTTCCATCTTTCTAGCATTCTTTAATTCTTTCTTGCTTTCTTTCATTCTTTTTTGCATTCTCTTTATTATTTTTGCTTCTTCCTTTCTTTATTTCTTTCTTTCTTGTAGTCTTTTTTCCTTCTTTCTTTCTTGCCTTCTTTCCAAAAGGCATAGCACTGGCTGCCACTGGCAGAACAATTGACTTTTTAGGTCTGTGTTAGCCATGGCCTTTTACTTTTACTAAAATAGTTACTTAAAGGGGTTTTCAGCCACACTCCATCCCTTTGTCTGTGGTTGTCATTCACATTCTCTCCAACCCACACTAGCATGCATCAAGGGGTCATTCATCAGCCCACTTTACCCACTGGCTGACTTTACTTTGACTTATGGCATGCTTCTCTTTCACAATGAGCGCATACACAAACAAAGTAGTTCCCTTCAGTACCAGGAAGTACTATGGTGATGTGTGTTTTTTTTCAAACAGAGTGTATAGGGTTTTCAATTGACAGATACTTTGACAGTCAGTAGATCACACCATGGCATATAAACAACAAGCACAATATAATCAGAACTTCACAAGATCAGTCAGCATAGGACAGTGTTCAGTGGAATGGTTAAAGAATGCTCTATGATAGCAATATGTTGCCCCTGTCCTTTCTAGGTCTCACTACTTAGACATACCTCCCTCACCCAGAACAAATCTATTTTAGAACATGCAATTTTTCTAAACACTTCTCTCCCTCCCCCTTATGTGCCTTGAGTGGCCCTCAGTCTCAAAATCGGATGTGCCATGCCATGTAGAAGTGGTCCCAGTTAGCCCTGTGCTCCACACCTGGTCCCCCATGTGTCTGCTCCTCTTATGCTCAAATGCGCAGACTCTGTGCGAACTGCTTGACCTTTAATTATATCCCCCCTAGGGGTTAAGCAACTGTTGTTTCTCCAGACCATCAGGGTCTGTGTTCTGTAATGCACCCACAAATGCCTCCCAGGCCCAGCTCCAGTGTTCCCTGACCTCAAGTGACATCTCTAAACGTTATGGTGTCCTCGTAGCCTGCCAATCTTAATAACTTTATCCTTCATACCACTATCCCTGGTCTCCTTGGGTCCTTCCACTTTCAGGTGATTTGTCTCTTGAACATGAAGAATGCCATGTCCAAGAACTGGTTTATTTTAGTTTAGTTTTAACCGTATGTAGGAACCAGCTTAATAAGCTTCATCCTGGAGTACATGGTATGGCACGCTCTGTAACCTCAGCCATTGTGTCTGTAATGCTCCTCCAGTAAGCAACTAGTATCCTGGAAGTCCAAAACGTGGACAAACTCAACTCCCACCTCCTCATACCTCAGTCGTTTTGCACTCTCCATCGCAATACATCTATTGAGTTTCCCAGGAGTGAGGTAGGCTCCCTGCAAGACATAGAGATTAATGAGTTTAAATCTGCTGTTCCTGGATACCCAAGGTACCCGCTCCAGTATATGCTCCCAGTCCTCCTCTGAGATATGGACCCCCATATCTTCCTCCCGATGGGCTTTAAGGGCATTTAAGGACGACATCATGTCTCCCTGTGACCTCATGTAGAGGCAAGTGACCACTTTAAAGGTTCCTGATGATGTGACCATGTATTTGGCAGCCTCTGGTTGGATGCGGTTCAGTCAGTCCCTGTCCCCAATGCCCACATATGGCTGCCGTCACTGCTCCATGAAGGATGAAGTGCCCTTAGGGGTAGATCATATTGCGAGCAGAACTCCTCAAACGGGAGAAGCACCTCAGCCTCAAACAGGGCCCCCAGGGTAGACGCCCCCGCCTCCACCCAGCCAGTCAACCCCCGCCAGTCACTGCCATATGGGAGTTTTTCCAGTAATCAATTCGGAAACACATCTGCACCTAATCACAGCTTTAAATGTGTCCCATTCCACTTGAAGAGACAATGTAGAACCGGTATTCTCAGCAAAATAATTTTTGATGGCTGTGGCAATTGTGTACCTATATGCTGGTCTTCTAGTGATTCTAGTCTCAACCTCTGTGTCGGGATAAGGGGTTGAGGTCTTTTCCATCCCAACTCCAGTAATAATAAGTTATGATCAGAAATGGCTCGTAGAGAGATATTCAGTGGAGTGCCCTAGATCGTGGATATCATGTGAACATAAGAGTGCGTCAAGCCGTACATGTAGATCATATTGCGAGCAGAGCTCCTCAGAAGGGAGAAGCACCTTGGCCTCAAACAGGCCCCCAGAGTAGTTGCCCCCTCCGTCACCCAGTCTGTCAACTCCCGCCAGTCACTGCCTTGTGGAAGTTCTTCCAGAAATCTTAGTGGGATGTCAGGGAAATACAGGGGAATATAGTACTTTCATCCGGGCCCTCTGCAGGCTTTGAGTCCGGCACCGGTGCAGCTCTTTATGTTCTGTGGTGTCTTCCCCCCCGGGCAGTGGAGTCAAATGAGTATTTGAGCAAGTTTATGTATATTAGGGACAAAAGGACCCACCTCTGTTTCAGGTGCTAGCCCGCCCCGCCATCCACTGAGTCAGCCACTACACCTGGCCCGCTAAATAATAGGTTTCAAAGTCGGGGATAGCCAGCCCACCCTCCATTGTTGGTCTTTGAAGTATAGTTAGTGCTACTCTCTGAAGACCAGATCCCCACAAAAACCCAGTCAGTCACTGACATATCGAGCTCTCCAAAAAGGTTTAAGGAATCCACACTAGTGATACTACAAAAAAGTATAGAACTGAGGAAGAGACATGATTTACAACAGGGCCAGTCAGCCTGGAATCGAGAGGGGCAATGTTTTCCAAAACTCTACACTGGAACAAAGCATTCTCTCGGCCTTACCTACATTACCCTACACTAGGTCTACCAGCTCGCAATACATCTGGACTCCAGATAGGGCAAACATTGGGGCTCCCATTGTAATTCCCCAACTCTATTGAAGGCTCTCTAGAGGCCAACACAGGGAATGGACATGACTTCAGATATCTTACCCTAAGCCAAGATAGGGAGCCAGAGCACACAAGCAGCTCTAGGTCCCATCAACACATCCTCCACATCATGAAAAAATAGTAGGAGGTGATCAGCATATAATGCAATAGGGTGTTCCTAGTTCCCACCCTAAACTTCTGTATACCGTCCTGTTAGAAATGGGGTCTTTGGTTGGCAGTCAGGTTAGCTCCTGTCCAAGCAAGGACCCTCACTCTAGTCAGGGTAAGCCACACACAATCAATCAATCACTCAATCACTGCATTTGTAAAGCGCGCTACATACCCGCAAGGGTCTCAAGGCGCTGGGGAGGGGGGGTGCTACTGGTCAAAGAGCCAGGTCTTGAGGAGTCTTCTGAAGGCCAGCAGGTCCTGGGTCTGTCGTAGGATGGTGGGGAGAGTGTTCTAGGTCTTGGCGGCGAGGTAGGAGAAGGATCTGCCTCCGGCTGTGGTTTTTCGGATGCAGGGGACTGTGGCGAGGGCGAGGTTGGCTGAGCGGAGGCTTCGGGTGGGGGTGTGGAAGCTGCATCGGTTGTTGAGGTAGGTGGGTCCGGTGTTGTGCAGTGCTTTGTGTGCGTGGATCAGGAGCTTGAAGGTGTTCCTTTTGTTGACGGGTAGCCAGTGCAGGCCTCTCAGGTGGAGTGTGATGGGGCTGCGGCGGGGGACATCGAGGATGAGTCGGGCCGAGGCGTTCTGGATGCATTGGAGTCGTCTCAGGATCTTGTTTGTAGTTCCTGAGTAGAGGGCGTTCCCGTAGTCGAGTCTGTTGGTGATGAGGGCCTGGGTAACGGTTTTTCTTGTGTCGAGGGGGATCTATTTGAAGATCTTGCGAAGCATATGGAGGGTGTTGAAGCAGGACGCGGAGAAGGCGTTGACTTGCCTGGTCATGGAGAGAGTGGAGTCGAGGATGACCCCCAGGTTGCGTGCGTGATCCGTGGATTCTGGGGCTGTGCCTAGTGACGTGGGCCACCAAGAGTCATCCCAGGCTGATGGGGTGGGTCTGAGAATGAGGACCTCGGTCTTGTCTGAGTTCAGCTTCAGTCTGCATTCCTCAGTGGAGGTTAGCTTTGGCGGTGTGGGGATCTTCGGTGAGGGATATGATCAGCTGGGTGTCGTCGGCGTAGGAGATGATGTTGAGGTTGTGTTGTCGTGCGACGTGGGCGAGGGGGGCCATGCAGATATTGAACAGTGTCGGGCTGAGGGAGGATCCCTGTGGGACGCCGCAGATGATCTCGGTGGTTTTGGAGCGGAAGGGTGGGAGGCGGACGCTCTGGGTTCTGCTGGAGAGGAAGGATGTGGTCCAGGCCAGGGCCTTCTCTTGGATACCGGCGTCATGGAGGCGTGCTGATAGGGTGCGGTGGCAGACCGTGTCAAAGGCTGCTGATAGGTCCAGGAGGATGAGGGCGGCTGTTTCTCCTTTGTCCATCAGGGTCCGGATGTCGTCAGTGGCGGCGATGAGGGCGGTCTCGGTGCTGTGGTTATTGCGAAAACCGGATTGGGAAGGGTCCAGGATGTTGTTGACTTCGAGGTAGCGGGTCAGCTGTTTGTTGACAATCGTCTCGGTCCCTTTTGCCAGGAAAGGGATCAGGGAGATGGGCCGGAAGTTCTTGAGGTCCGCCTTGGGCTTCTTCAGAAGGGCGTTGATCTCGGCGTGCTTCCAGCTTTCTGGGAAGGTTGCTGTCTCGAAGGAACAGTTGATTGTTTTCCGGAGGTGGGGGGCGATGGCTGCGCTGGTTTTGTTGAAGACGTGGTGAGGACAGGGGTCCGATGGGGATCCGGAGGGGATCCAAATTATCCTGTGCCCACCCTCTGGTAGCTTGGCACTGAGCAGCCAGTCTTAACTTAGAAGGCAATGTGTAAAGTATTTGTGCAATAAATCAGGCAATAACACAGTAGAACACCACAAAAATACACCACACAGTGTTTAGAAAAATATATAATACTTATCTGGATAAATGCAGGTCAAAACGATTAAGATGCAATAAGTAGATGTTGAAAATATCACTGTAGAAATTATATAAAGGCCCTCATTACAACCCTGGCTTTAATTACCGCCAAATTATGACCATGGCGGATAGATCTGCGATAGACAGCCACTTTACCACACAGACCGCCAGGGCGGAAACAACAGCCACCACGGTGGTAGTCGCCTACAGCCAGACGGAAGTCAATGTTCCACCCACCATATTAAAACATGCCAATCTGCCACCTTTTTCGGGGCGGTGCCAACGATATTAAAAGCCTGGCGGAAGCACTGCACAGAAGTGAAAGGACTCACCATTGGAGATACAGGGAAGAACCACGCCGCCATGGAGCACGAGCTGCATGTCTTCCCCATGGTTTTCTACATGCTGCTCCACCATGAACACCAACAAAGGCTGCTCAGTGATGTGGTGGTGGTGCTGCTGCTGCTGGTGGGAAGAAGATCTTGCCCATCCCCTGCAGCCTTGGACGGCAGCTCAGTGACGATGGTGGTGTTGCTGCTGGTGGGGAAGCTCTTGCCCATCCGTTGCAGCCTCGGAAGGCTGTTCTGTGTTGGTTGGTGGTGAGGGCTCTGTCACAGTTCCAGCCCCAGGCCCCTTGCTCTTCCTGCCTGCTGGTGCAGGCTCCTTGCTCTTCCTGGCAGGAGCTGGACAGGCTCCTTAGTCTTCCTGTCAGCAGCGGGGGCAGGCTCCTTGCTCTTCCTGGCAGCAGATGGGGCAGGCTCCTTAGTCTTCCTGGCAGCAGCTGGTGCAGGCTCCCTGCTCTTCCTGGCAGCAGCTGGGTCAGGGTCCTTGCTCTTCCTGGCAGCAGCTGGGACAGGCTCCTTAGTCTTCCTGGCAGCAGCTTGTGCAGACTCCTTGCTCTTCCTGGCAGCAGGTGGGACAGGCTCCTTAGTCTTCCTGGCAGCAGCTGGGGCTGGCTCCTTTCCCTTGAGGCTGCCTGGTGCAGGCTCCTTCACTCTCAGGACATGTGCCCTGGCTCCTTTCCCACCACGAGTGGGTATGGTGACCACTGGACACATGGACTGGGTGGCTGAGGTGCTTGGCTGGGTTCTTCCCACCCTGGCCAGATGTGTAGGACAGAGGGGAGGGGTAGGGAAGGTCAATAGTGGATAGGAAACATTTTTTAGGGACACTAGGACGGGAAGAGGGAGAAGGTTTGGGAGTGGAGGTAGAGGGAGTGGTTGTAGGAAGTGTCTGTCTGCTGATTTTGGGTACAGGTGAATGGGCTGGATGCTGTTGTGAGGTGGATGACAGTTGGGTGTCTTAGTGCTTGCGTTTGTGTACCTTGGGGGGGCACAGACACAGTGGGAGAGGACACAGGGGACATGTGCATGGCTGTTGTGGAAGTGTCTGCCAGTGAGGTGTGTGTTCTGCAAGGTGTGGTGGTGATTCTGGTAGTGGATGATGGTGTAGTGCATGCAGGTGTGAGTGTAGACGTAACTGGGAGCGAGGTGGAGTTGGAGGAGGAGGAGGGGGAGGCAGTGGAAATAGTGGATGTTGGTATGTCTGCATCTGGATGGTGTTTGTGTGAGTGCCTGTGGGATGAAGTGTGGTGCTTGTGCCTGAACCACTCTTGTGTGTTGTCTTGTGTGCATGCATGTCTGCCTGTGTGCTTGGGATAGGTTGGGGTTGAGGACACTGGGACTGGGAAGAGGAAGATGGAGGAGGAAAGGTGGAAACAGGGTCAATGGCTGCCATCAGAGAGGAGGCCAGAGCCTGGATTGATCTCTGTTGGGCCGCCAAGCCAGTGTGAATGCTCTCTAGGAATGCACTAGTCTGTTGCATTTGGCTGCCAGCCCCTGGATGGCATTCACAATGGTTGACTGCCCTCCACACAGGACTGGCAGACGCCATTTCAGGGTTGGGGGCAAACCCTAGATAATTGGTGTGTCACTGTTTAAATTTGGACATACTGGACAATTCACACTAACTCATTACAAATTAACAGCATGCAATGTTCTGTTGTAGCCCGATTGTTCAGTTTGTGACTGGCTCCTCACTCTTTTGCCCCATACATTGCTACCGCTGTGGATAAATAGGAGATGGAAACATACCCCTGTGTACAGTCCCCTGGTGGACTTGGCAACACTGAAGGACAGGCACATTATCCTCACCTATAGACTAGAGAGGGCCACAATCACAGAGATGTGTGTCCAATTGGAGCCTGACCTGATACCAGATATCCATCACCCCACTGGGATCCCCCCTCTTGTGCAAGTTCTATCTGTGCTCCATTTCCTGGTAACTGGTTCTTTCCAAGTGACAGTGGGCATGGCAGCAAGAAAGTCACATCCAATGTTCTCAATAGTGCTGACAAGAGTGTTGTCTGCCCTGATTAAACACATGTGCAGCTACATTGTTTTCCCCCAGGTTGAAGATTTGGCCACAGTGAAGTCCGAGTTCTATGCAATGGGACATATCCCCAACATAATAGGGGCGATTGACGGAACACATATTGCATTAGTCCCCCTGTCAGAATGAACAGGTGTACATAACTTATAAGAGTTTCCAATATATGAATGTACAGATGGCGTGCTTGGCGGACCAGTACATCTCCCACATCAATGCGAATTTTCCTGGGTCGGTGCATGATGCCTTTGTCCTGAGGAATAGCAGACTCTAGTTACCCCAATCAAAATTGGCTGCTGTCCCCCGTAAGGAATGCCAGGACAAGGGCAAAAGAACGTTGCAATGAGGCACATGGGTGAACCTGAAGGATTACAGAATGGACCTTTGGCCTCTTGAAGGCCAGGTTCAGATGCCTGCATCTGACAGGTGGATCCCTGTGCTACTCACCCAAGAAGGTGTGACAGATAATAGTGGCATGCTGCATGTTGCACAACCTTGCCCTCAGATGTCATGTGCCTTTTCTGCAGGAGGAGGAGGCTGGAGATGCCCGTGTGGCAGCAGTGGACCCTGTGGACAGTGAGGATGAGGAGGCAGAGGATGAGGACAACAGAACAGCAGTCATCAGACAGTACTTCGAATGACACACAGGTAAGACAGTGTTACTTCACATTTCATTATAATTATATGTAATTTCGTGGAGAAGTGTGGTTCAATGGTTAGAGCGGCAGACCCTGATGCAGAAATCTGGCATGGGACCAGGGTTCAATTCCCGCCTCGGTGGGTCTTGGGCTCAATTTCCTCTGACATGATAATTCTTGCATTGGGGCCTAATCTAATTCATGGGTCCCACTCTGTAACTCTGGGCAATAGCTTGCTTAATCTCCACAATGGCCCCAACAGCACTGGGATGTCTGGCTTCACCTTGGAGGTTGCCCAGGAGTGGACACCTCACAGGGAAAAGCCAGGAAGGGTTCCACAGTGGTATGCGTACAGCGCCTTGAGACCCTAACGGGTGAGTAGTGCGCTATACAAGTACGAAGTTTACAGTTTAATTTCTATGCCACTGGCATGCTGTTATTTACCACATCTATGCCCACTTACTGTACCCTTTGGAAATTCATTTACCAGATTTTGGTGCCTCACAATAGTTCCGGGTATGATCACTGCAGCCAGCTACGGGTCATTAACATATGCTCATTTACTGTACAGTTGAATTGCATTGTTTGAACCTGTTTAAATATATACACATTTGAAAAATATGAGTGTTTATTGAAGTGCTAGGTAAAAGAGGGGCAAGTGCTATGTGATGAGGTGATGATGGAGGAAAGTCCAGGGTACTGTTCCAGTCTATTTGTAGCACAGATGCATTGTTCAAGGGGACATAGGAAGGGGAGCAATGGCAGTTGAAGGTGGACAGTGTGACTGTGTGAGACACAACGGTGACAATCAGGAGAGTCTCATTTCCTTGTGGGGGTCTTGGCAAATGTCTCTGGCTTCAGTCTGGATCACAGAGAACGTTTGCAGGGTGGTTCTCCTTCTGAAGGGGAAGGGGTGCTGGTGGCCTGTTGGTCCTGTGGCGGGGCCTCCTGTCCACTAGCGGCAGCGGAGGTGGAAGGCAGTTCAGATGTCTGGCTAGTGACAGGGGCCCACTGTTGTGAGACTGCCTCCCTAATAATATTGGCCATGTCTGCCAGCACCCCTGCTATACAGACCAAGGTGGTGTTGATGAACTGCAAGTCCTCCCTGATCCTCTGGTACTGTCCCTCCTGCAGCCACCTGTTCTCCTGCACATTGTCCCGGATCTGGCCTATCGTGTCCTGGGAATGTTGGTAGGCTCCCAGGATCTTGGAGAGTGCCTCCTGGAGAGTCGGTTCCCTGGGCCTGTCCTCCCCCTGTCACACAGCACTCCTCCCAGTTTTCCTGTTGTCCTGTGCCTTTGTCCCCTGAACTGTGTGCCTACTGCCACTGACCCCAGGTCCCTGATTGTCTTGGGTGTGAGGTGTAGCCTGGGGTCCCTGTAGAGGTGGACACACTGCTGATTGACGTGTCCTGGGGCAGAGGTATGGGTACTCTGGGTGGGTGCTGTGGTGGTGTTTCCTGATGAGGGAGTCTCTGTGGTGGTATGTGACTGGGCCTGCGTAACCAGCTGTCCAGAAGTCCCTGATGGGCCAGGTTGGTCATCCAAATCCTGAAGTCCAGAGTTGCTGTCATCACTGTGGGCCTCTTCTGTGGTGGGACTGGATACTGCTGGCACCTCCTCTCTGATGACATTGGCTGGGGTACCTGTGGGGATGTAAATGCTGTGTTATTGTTTCTGTGTCTGACATATTGTGCATCTGTGACTTGCCTTCTTTGATTGTATTTGCCCTGGCAGTTTTCACTTGTGTACGTTGGTATGTGGTGGGATAGCTGATTCTCTCTAGTGTGCATGCTTTAGTGATAGGTGTCCACGCAGGTCTGTGAGTGGTGTCCATGCATTGGTATGGCATGCAGGGCTTGGAATTGGGATAAGTGAGATGTGATGGTGGGGTGTGTGGGAAGTGGTGGAGTGATGGGAGTGAGGGTGAGGGTGGGGGTATGTGGTGGCATGCAGGTAGGGGGGTGATAGTAGGAGAGAGCTGACTTACCAGAGTCTAGTCCTCCTCCTACTCCGGCCAGGCCCTCAGGATGCATGATTGCCAAGACTTGCTCCTCCCATGTTGTTAGTTGTGGGGGAGGAGGTGGGGGTCCACCGCCAGTCCTCTGGATAGCAAGTTGGTGTCTTGCTGCAATGGAACGTACCTTCCCCCGTAGGTCGCTTCACCTCTTCCTGATGTCATCCCTAGTTCTTGAGTGCTGTCCTGCGCCCTTGACCCTGTCCACAATTCTCTGCATAGCTCCATCTTCTTAGCTATCAATATCTGCTGCACCTGTGCTCCAAATAGCTGTGGCTCTACCCTGATGATTTCCTCCACCATGACCCTTAGCTCCTCCTCTGAGCATCTGGGGTGTCTTTGTAGTGCAATGGGTGCTGTGTGAGTTGTGTAGGTGAGGGTGTGTAGGGTGATGTGTTGGGGTGTGTGATGTGGGGTGCGTGGGTGGCATGTAGGTGTAGGTAGTGTGTGGCTCTGGTTTTGTCTGTGGTCGTGGTGTCAGTCTCATGCCAATAACTTGTATTTGTAAGGGGTTGTGGGTAATGTGGGTGTGTGTTTAATAGTGGTGTGGGTGTGGTGTGTGTATGGGTGTCAGGTGTGTGTTGTTTGAATTGTCCAATGTGGTGTTGTTTTGTCTGTGGGTGTTCATTTTGAGCGCAGCAGTATGTACCACCAATGGTTTACCACCCTTGAATGTCTGCCGTGCGGATTCGTGGGACATAATGCAATGGGCGTAGTTCTGTTGGTGTAACGGTGTGGGTTTTGACACCACCACTTGATCACTGACCTTTGGTGTGGCAGATTTGTGTATGTGGCTGAATAGTGACGGATTGGTATATGTGTGTCATAATATGGTGAACGGATATCTGCCGCCGTGGCGGTATGTTGGCGGCAGTCAGTGTGGCGGTAAGTGGGATTTACCGCCAATGTCATAATAAGGACCAAAGTGTCTTTAGTCTCTCAAAAGCAATAAATGCCTCTTGCAAGCACTAAGTACCTGGTTTACGTTCAAAATCTCCGCAAGGAACCGCAGATGAGGAAATGCGTGAAAACAGGGAGGTGTGCGTCGATTTCTTGGGCCACACACATCGATAACTTATTTTTCATGCAGGGAAAGCTTTGCGTCGATTTTTGGTGCTCGGTCTTGGATCCTCTTCAGGTTGCAGGTTTTTCGGATGCCCCGGGGACGACGTGTTAAATTACAATGCCAGCGGGACGAAGTCACAGGGGCTGCGTCGATCTGTTAGGCGTTGCGTGGAAATTTGTTTCGCACGGCAGGTGCTGCGTCGATTTCTCTCAGGAAGTCGGGCTGCATCGTTCTGGCTCAGCTGTGCGTCGATCCAGTGGGCCGTACGTTGAATTTCCGGTCGCTGCGCTAGCGCTGCATCCATCTTCTCCTTGCAAAGTCTGGCTGCATCGTACCGGTTCGGCGTGCGGTGAATTTTTTACCACTATGCAGGCTGTGCGTCATTTTCCGCCAGCTGTGCGTCAATTTCCGGCGCACAGGGAGTTCTTCTTGTAGAGATGAAGTCTTTTTGGTCCTGAGACTTCAGGGAAGAGGAGGCAAGCTCTATCCAAGCCCTTGGAGAGCACTTCTCAGCACAACCAGAGAGCAGCAAGGCAGAAGGACAACAGCAAGGCAGCAGTCCTTCACGGAAAGTAGTTAGGTGAGTCCTTTGGGCAGCCAGGCATTTCTTCTTGGCAGGTTGCAGGTTCTGGTTCAGGTTCTCTTCTCCAGGAAGTGTCTGTGAGAAGAGTGTCTTGTAAAGAAGTGTCTGAATTGGTAGGGTCAAGACCCTGCTTAAATACCCAAATGTGCCTTTGAAGTGGCGGAGACTTCAAAGAGTGGCTTCGAAGTGCACAAGGTCCCCTTTCAGTTCCATCCTGTCTGCCAAGGTCCCAGTAGGGTGTGTGGCAGTCCTTTGTGTGAGGGCAGGCTACTGTCCTTTGACATGTAAGTGTCAGGCCTTCCACCCTCCCAGCCCAGGAAGACCCATTCAATATGCAGATGTATGCAAGTGTGACTGAATATTCTGCGTTTGGGGTCGTTTGAGTGAATGCACAAGGGAGCTGTCAACTAAACCTTGCCAGACGTGGATTGGAAGGCACAGAAGGATTTAGCTGTAGAGAAATTCTCACTTTCTAAAAGTAGCATTTCTAAAATAGTAATATAAAATCCAACTTCACCATTAAGCAGGATTTTGTATCACCATTCTGGTCATACTAAATATGACCTGGCTACTCCTTTCAGATCAGGATCTACCACTCAAACAGTATATGAGGGTAGCCCTAATGCTATCCTATGAAAGGAGCAGGCCTCACAGCAGTGTAAAAACGAATTTAGGAGTTTTACACTACCAGGACGTATAGAACACACATGTTCATCACCTGCCTTTTACCTACATAGCACCCTGCCCTATGGGCTACCTAGGGCCTGCCTTAGGGGTGACTTATATGTAGAAAAAGGAGAGTTTAAGGCTTGGCAAGTACTTTTAAATGCCAAGTCGATGTAGCAGGGAAACTGCACACACAGGCACTGCAGAGGCAGGCCTGAGACATGGTTAGGGGGCTACTTATGTGGTATCACAAGCAGTGTTGCAGCCCACTAGTAGCATTTAATTTACAGGCCCTGGGCACATGTAGTGAACTAGGGACGTACAAGTAAATTAAATAAGCCAATTGGGTATGAGCCAATGTCACCATGTTTTAAGGAGAGAGCATATGCATTTTAGCACTGATTAGCAGTGGTAAAGTGTGCAGAGTTCTAAAGCCAGCAAAAATGAGGTCAGAAAAAGAGCAGAAGGAAGGCAAAAAGATTGGGGGTGACCCTGCAGAAAGGCCATTTCCAACACTTCCCATCCTGGCATGACAAGCCAGTGGCTCCATGGCTATTGCAAAGAGCAGGGGTGACAGAGGGCAACCCTGTCACGTACCCCGTTCTTCTCTATAACCTTCTGATAAACACCCGCCATTGTGAAGGCTGGCCAATGGATCCATGTACAATAATTGGGTCCAAGATACAAAGTCTGTACCAAGTCCAAAATGTGTCATCACCTTATAGAGGTAGGTCCACTCTAGGCTATCAAAAGCCTTTTCGATATCAACCGCAAAAATTGCTGCTTGCACTTTGTCATATGTACTTGCCTCTAGTAGCGTGAGAACCCTGCAGATATTAAGACCAGTATTGCGGGCTGGTATAAAACCTGCCTGGTCATAGTGGATAAGGCGTGGTATATAGCGGAGTCGAGTGGCCAAAACCCTACTAAGTATTTTATAATTGATGTTAAGCATTAAGAGCGGACACTAAGTCATCGTGTGCCAGCCTTCCTGGTTTCAATAAAGGCACGATGAAAGCCTCTTGTGTGGAAGACATCAACAAGTTAGTCTCATTGTAAAGGTAGACCGGCCTAGGAGCTACATCATCCACATAAGCAGAGTAGATCTTGATTGGCAAGCCACCCGTGCCCAGAGTTTTATTTCGTGCTGTGTGCTTAATAGTCGCGTGAATTTCTGGGAGCGTACTGTCACCTCACAGTCCTACTGCCTCATCATGAGATGTCATGGGGAGTGTCATTGATGTCACCAATGCCTCAACATCATCTGTTGTGCAATTGAAAGTGCTACTGTAGAGGTTGGAATAATATTTATAACATTTTTGTTAATATCATCATAAATTTAAGAACCCTCATAAGTTTCTAACTCCACAATCAAAGATCCTCTTTTAGTTGGCTTCGCCAACCATGCTAACAGTGATCCAGTGCAGTCGCTCTCAGCGTATGCCCTGATCATATAATTCTTCTGATCAAAACACTGGAGGCGCTCTACACTTTCAGCCACTTTCTCATTAAGCTCAAGAAGCGCAGGTGGTATTTCTGGTTGTTCAAGCCACCGCAACTCAACTGTCTGCAGCTCCTCCTTGGCAGCTAACACTTTCGCCAGCAATGTCCTCTGGACACCGGTCAATTCGGAAATATATTTAGCCCTAATCACAGCTTTAAATACATTTCTTCCACTTGAGGGGACAATGTAGAAGCAGTGTTCTCAGCAATATAATTCTTGATGGCTGTGGCAATTGTGTCCCGATATGCTGGGACTTCTAGCGATTCTGGTCTCCACCTCCATGTCGGGATAAGGGGTTGAGGTCTTTCCCATCCCTACTCCAGGTATAATGGGTTATGATCAGAAATGGTCCTAGAGAGATATTCAGTGGAGTGCCCTAGGTCGTGGATATCAGGTGAACATAAAAGTGCATCAAGCTGCTCATGTAGATCATATAATGCAGAAAAGAATAAGTAATCTTGTTCCCCCTGAGGATGGGAGCACCTGGAGTCTATCAGTCCTCATTCCGGCAGGCAGGCTGTGAACTCCCTGGCTGCTCAAAATGTGGCAGAGCCCGCAATGGGGTGTGGAATCTGTCGAGCATCGGGTCCACTATGCAGTTATAATCTCCCCCAGTATAATCAAATTTACCATATGAGGGGCTAAGACCCTCCATAGTTTGGTCCATAGAGACTACTGTTGGATAAACTGTCTGAGTTGGAAAGAACTGAGGACTGTTCCCACTTTCCATTGAATCTTTGTAACAAACAGGTATTCTGAGGCCCATTGAAACTGGTCTCTTGTTGATCATGCAGGGAGAAAGAGGTCCAGGACTCATCCAGGCATATCTACTAGTGTGACTAACCAGCATGACCAGCTGGAACTGGACTTTTGGCTCTGGCCTTGAAGTACCTGAGGGACAGCATTTTTCTTATTGAATGTGTAGCCTGGTTTCCAAGGAGGCGGCCCTTGAGATTTGAAAACATTTGAGGACCAAAGCAGAAGCTAGATAGCATTTGCTTAAAGTCTGTACATTTTCATAATCTATTTTCTAAACACCGATGTGCTGCAATTAAATGAAACTGTTTTAAACTGAGTTCAAAGGATATTGTTTTCCAGAGCTAGTCACTTTTTATGCAGCTGGAAAAACACAATACTTTATTTCAGTGCCCGAAGCAATATTGCTGCCACTTAATGGACTACTTTGAGAGTCAGAGACAAATCACTGACTAATTCAAAATGCCATTGACTGCTTAAAATTCCAAAAAAGCATCCTACTAATTTTGTGACTATCATCTGATAATTATTTCATTATTTTCCTGTAATAACTACATTGTTTTCTTTTTAACTAAATTAGGTTGGGAGTCGCTGTTCATCTCTTATCGGCATTGTCTCCGAGCAGGGCAATTCTGTTTTCCCCAACCTACCAAGGACGTGTGTAAAGAGACACCGGGACTTGTAGATACTTCATTAAGTTTTATTGTCAAGATCCTGGAATGGGCTACGGCAGAAACTTACACACTCTAGCCATGTCTGTTCCCCCATCTCATCTCCCTCCAACCCTTGCATAGCTACCATTCTATTACAATACTACCATTCCAGTTCTGGCATACTTCACTACACATCTTCCCATTTTATAGTAACAATAAAAATAACACCCAATATATATATATATTATACAATAATTCTAAATAATGTAAAAGATAGAATTAACTTGCAACATATCCCATACAATATTTCCTAAATATACTTTGTAATAGAAATCACTTAAACTCTACTAGATTTTCTTATATAATATTCAAAACCCTGACAATTGCAAAATATATACATGTATCTATCCATATGAATGTAGTTTGTTGTAGTTTTCTCAATCACAAATCTAGTCATTTAATTTGGTAGGTTTTTCCAATGTTCTACCAAACCTTCCTGTTCCCCCATGCATATAATTATTCCTTGACATGTTTGTAGTCGACTCCCTTCTATTTTGTTCTGACTCTCTTTCTAAATCTTGTTGTTGTTCCTTCCCTCGATTGGAGATTTGAATTTCTCCACTGGGTGTGGAAAGTACTTCCTTATCTGTCAACCAATTAAATTTCTTCTTTTTTTCCTCACCACACTGAACATTCTCTTAGTTACAAATGGATAGGGAACAAAGCTGTCTAACTTTCTCATTGTTTAATAGAGCTGCATTACAAAATTCTTCTTTGACTGTTTGGGGTTTGGAATATCTATTATACCCACTTCTTAGGGCTCCAGTTTTTTCATTCTTACTATATCTCCTACATGCAAACCTTTTGCTTTGCATCCTTGTTTGGCATCATAATATTCTTTGTACATAGATTTTGCTTTATTTATCCTGCTCTTTATAACCTCTGGATCAAATGCAATCCTTTTAGTTTTTGACATCCAAACAATATTGTCTTTTGAAAATGCTGTCCTACCCCTCATTGGTTCGAAAGGACTATGGGCTACATGTATAAAAGAACCGACTTATGACTCTCAAATTGCGAGTCAGAGTGACTCGCAATTTGCGAGTCGCAAAACCTTATGTTGAACTGTGTCAATGACCCTGTTTGCGATTCGCAAGGGGGGGCGCAAGTGCCCTACCTCATGAATATTCATGAGGTAGGTCCAATTTGCCACGATGTCTGTGACTGCTTTTAAATAAAGTAATTTTTTTTTAAATGCAGCCTGTTTTCCTTAAAGGAACATGAGATGCATTTCAAAAACAAAAAATGAAACGTTTTCTGAAAAAAATGTTTTTACTGCTATTTACAAAGGGGAAGGGGTCCCGTGGGGACCCCTTCCTGTTTGCGAATGGGTTAGCACCAGTGTGACATTGGTGCTAACAGCATTGTTTTGCGACCGCTTTTGCGGTCACAAGACAATCATACATGGGACTGCGACTCGCGAATAGGAAGGGAACACCCCTTCCTTTTTGCGATTCGGTAAATAGTTTACTGAATCGCAAAAATGGGTTTGAACATATCAAAGTGCATTTTGCACGTTGCAAACGGGCCGATTCGCTGTTTGCGATGTGCAAAATGCTACGTACATGTGGCCCTATGTCCCATAGTACCACATGGTGCTATCCTTAATGTCCAAGCAATTCAATTTCCCACTCCGTAACATTGTTTTTAGCTAGTTGAATTAATTGGGACATAAAGGTGGTCTAAGAGTGACAAGTGTAGTCTGAATTCTCACAAGGTACTCAATTTCCTACCTTACTTTCTGTAGCCAACCCCATTCCTGGCCACCAGTACAACTCCTTCATGCGGTCTTTCATCTTAGCGATTCCCAAGTGCCCTTCAAGACATAAGTCAAGTAATCTAGACTGCAACCCTTCAGGTGGTTCTACCATTCCTCAAAACTTTACTATTCTCGACTAACAATTCCTGTTTTAACTCCCAAAACACTTTCATACTGTCTGGCAAGTTATTCATCTATGCCCACCCTTTGGACATTTTTACCTTGACTTCAGTTAAAATGGGATCTTCAGTATATGCTTTGGACTATTCCTCAGGTGAAATAACATCTACATCCTCTCCTACTTTAGCTACACTATATTGTCCAATGTTTTCTCCTGGTAACTCTGTAATAGGAAGTGGTAACCAGCCTAAGAAATCTGCTACTTTGTTTCGTACACAGCATATATTGTACTTCATACTTAAAGTCTAGTAATTTTATAGATAATCTCACTCAGCGTGGTGATGCAGTGTACAATCCCTTTGTGGATAGTACTTTAGTTAATGGCTTATGATCACCATTCAACACAACTTCACTACCCCAAACGGTCTATAATGCTTTAATACCTAAGGCTTCACGTTCAATCACTGAATACTTTTCTTCAGTGGGTGTTAACAAATGTGACACAAAAGCTATCACACATTCTTTACCTTTCTCACTTACTTGTGTTAGAACCACTCCTATTCCTTTCCTACTCACATCAGTAGTTACTATAGACTTTAGAGTGGGGTCACAACCTTGCAATGGTATTGCTGTGCATATTTCCATTTCACTTCCTCAAACTCCTTCAGACAAGTCACCATACAAATTTATTTTTGTTTTTAAGAAGTTGTCTGATGTAGTATGTTTCACTCAATAAATTCTCTAAAAGCTTCAAATAAAACTCTACCACACCCAGAAATGTTCTTACCCCATCTTTGTTGATTGGTACCAAGGACTTTTTTACAGCTTTGAACAATTCTTTTTTTGGTCTGTTACCATCCACTAACACTTCATGTCCCAAATATGTCACACTGTTTCACAAATTTACATTTTTTAAATCCTGCCGTTAATCCTTTAGGATTCAGAATATCCATCACCTCCTTAACAGCTTTACCATGTTCATTTTTGGTTTTACCCATAATTAAGATATCATCCTGAAAGAACATTGGGGGTGATTCTGACCCCGGCGGTACTAGGCCGGTTTTCCGCTGCCCCTGGCGGTTCGCCCGCCAGGAACAGGATGGCGGTATGGGGTGTCGTGGGGCCCCCGTAAGCGGGCCCCACTTTGAATTTCAGACAGTGCATTGCAGACAGTGAAATTTGCGACGGGTGCAACTGCACCTGTCGCACCTTCCCACTCCGCCGGCTCCATACGGAGCCGGCTTCCTTGTGGGAAGGGTGTTTCCCACTGGGCTGGCGGGCGGCCTGGGAGGGAAACCCAGAATCACTGCAGCGGTCTTATGACCGCGGAGCGGTGTTCTGGAGGGGGGAACTCTGGCGGGCGGCCTCCGCCGCCCGTCAGAGTTAGAATGACCCCCATTATGTCCCACATTACAACCCTGGCGGTCGGTGTAAAGGCGGCGGTAATACCGCCAACAGGCCGACGGTAAAAAAAAATGGGATCACAACCACGGTGGAAACCGCCAACACAGCCAGCCACTTTAACACTCCGATGCCACGGTGGTAGCAACAAACACCGCGTCGGTAACCACCAACAAACAGGCGGAAGTCAATGTACCGCCCACCCCATCACAACACGCCCTTCCGCCAGCTTTTCCGGGGCGGTACCAATGCCATCAAAAGCATGGCGGAAACAGTACTTGGAAGGGAAACCACTCACCTCTCGACACTCAAGGAAGAACCAGGACACCATGGAGCCCGAGCTGCACGTCCTCCCCATGTTGGTCTACCTCCTCATCTACCAGGAGTACGAACTGCGGTGGCGACGTCCACGGTGAGTACTGCACCTAGTACACAGGGGAGGGTGGAGGAAAAAGAGAGTGATGGACACATGCAACACACAACACCCCCACCCCCACCCTCACCCACAACACCATACACACAAACACATGCATCAACATTACATTTACACCCCGTAATCCCCTGGAAGAACGCAAGGACAAAAGGAATAGAGTCGAATCATTGATATTTTAGAAATAGTCAGATATACGTAATAATTTGAAAACCAGTATTTACAAAAATATACAATATGTACATAAGGTGGTACATTGTCCACTCAAAATGTCCGTGGGTCACTGGGCCAAAACTCAGAGGCCAAGCCCACACTTGACTCCTGCCTCAATACGAAGAGAACACTGCAGGGGCATCAGGTCAAAAACACACAGGCACCTCAGGGGGATGAGGAAGGGGGGGCACCTTAGCCGGAAGATGGAATAACGTCACTGCTCCTGGAGGGGGCTCCATACCCACAGCGATGTCCTGGGGAGTGCAAGGCCACAGTCTCTCAAGTGGGTGGTTTGCCCACTGCCTGGTCCTGGGGAGTGCAAAGCACCAGTCTCTCAAGTGGGTGGTTTGCCCACTGTTGCTCCTGGGGAGTGCAAGGCCACAGTCTCTCAAGTGGATGCATATCTCCACTGGTTCTGGAGGGAGCTTGGTGCCAGTGTGCTTCATCCTGCCAAGGATAGGGTGAGTGGATGCATATCTCCAATGGTTCTGGAGGGGGCTTGGTGCCCAGTGTGCTTCATTCTGCCAAGGATAGGGTGAGTAGAGGCATATCTCCACTGGTTCTGGAGGGGGCTTGGTGCCCAGTGTGCTTCATCCTGCCAAGGATAGGGTGAGTGGATGCCTTTCTACACTGGTTCTGGAGGGGGCTTGGTGCCCAGTTTGCTTCATCTTGCCAAGGATAGGGTGAGTGGATGCCTTTCTCCACTGGTTCTGGAGGGGGCTTGGTGCCCAGTGTGCTTCATCCTGCCAAGGATTAGGTGAATGGATGCATATCTCCACTGGTTCTGGAGGGGGCTTTGTGCCCAGTGATGCAACACCTGGGGTGTGGCAGTTCACAGTCCCTCACCTGGGTGTCTGAGCCACGAGATGTGCGCAGGGACCAGGTTGCATGATAGTGCATGGAAGGCGGGGCTAGACTCCATCCTGCGGCGGCTAAGGTTGCGAACTGGTGGTAGTGCCGGTGCTAGTGCTGCCAGTGGTGGTGGGAGGCTCCAGCCCTTCTCCTGCAACCTCGGACGGCTGCCCACTGGGGCTGCTGCTGGTAGTGGTGGTACTGTCAGCAGTGCAGGTGGCGGTGCTGGTGGTGGTGCTTGCAGCAGTGCTAGCGTCGGGGCTGCTGGCAGTGCTGGCCGTGGTGCAGGTGGGGGTGCTGGCGGTTGTGCTGGTAGCCACCAGGCCTTCACCTGCGGCCTCGGATGGCTGAAGTGTCTTGCCTGGTGTTTTGTGCCCCTTCCTCCTCTTGGCAGATGGTGGTGTCACCTTGGGTCTGGAAGCTGGATTCTTTGAGGTGGCCTTTCTAGGTGGTTGTGGCTCTTTCCCCTTGCTGGATGCTGTCCCCCTCTTCACCTTGGCAGGTGGCGGAATGGTTTTGGCCTTGGCAGGGGTTGGTGGCACACTGGCTGGGCTGACGAGTGCCCCCTTTGAGCCTCTGATAGCTGCAGGAACCACAGCGGACATCGACTTGGTGGCTGAGGTGCTGGGCGGGGTTCTGGCCACCCTGGCCCGAGGGGAAGGACGGGGGAGGGAGGGGTAGGGAAGTGGTCAATGTTTTCCAGAAAAAGCTTCTTAGAGACACTGGGGCGGGAAGAGGGAGTGGGTTTGAGAGTGGAGGAAGAGGGAGTGGTTGTAGGAGGTGTCTGTCTGCTGAGTTTGGGTGCAGGTGCATGGGCTGGATGCTGTAGTGAGGTGGACGGCTGTTGGTGGGTGCTTGAGTTTGTGTACTTTGGGAGGAGGGGTCACAGACACAGTGGGAGAGCCACTGTCAGTGAGTGGACAGTGACTGCCAGTGAGGGGTGTGTTGTGGTTGGCGTGCTGGTGATGGAGGTAGTGGATGAGGATGTAGAGCATGCAGGTGTCAGTGGAGATGCTACTGGGAGGGAGGTGGATGACAAGGAGGAGGGGGACACAGTGGAGGCAGTGGATGTTAGTTTCTGCATGGGGATGGTGCTTATATGAGTGCCTGTGAGATGAAGTGTGGTGCTTGTATTTGTCTGAGCCACTTTTGTGTGTTGATTTGGGTGAATGCTGGTCTGAAGGTGTGCTTGGGATAGGCTGGGGTTGAGGGGATTGGGACTGGGTAGAGGAAGTTGGAGGGGGGAGGCTAGAGACAGGGACAATGGCTGCCATCAGTGCAGAGGCTAGAGCCTGAAATGCTCTCTGTTGGGCCGCCACACCAGAGTGAATGCCCTCCAGGTATGCATTTGTTTGTTTCAAATACCTCTCAATACCCTGGATGGCATTCAGAATGGTTGACTGCCCAACATTGAGGGATCTCAGGAGGTCAATAGCCTCCTCACTGAGGGCACCAGGGCTGACTGGGGCAGGGCCTGAGGTGCCTGGGGCAAAGGAGATGGCCACCCTCCTGGGTGAGCGGGCACGGGAAACACACTGAGAGGCTGCTTGGAGGGTGGGGCTGGTAGGGGGGGTGGCGGCTGTACCTGTTGTTGGGGTGGGCACAGAGATGTCCGCCACTGCCAGGGAGCTTCCATCGGAGGAGGAGTCGCTGTCTGTGGTCTCCCCTCCTGTCCCCGTCATGGTGCTCCCCTCGCCCTCCGTCCCACTGGTGCCCTCACCGTCAGTGGATTCAGCCTCCAGGCCCATGTGGGATGCAGCTCCCTCTTTCGCCGGTGCCTCTGCTCCTCTGCCAGATTATGCTAATGCACACAAGGATAGGGTGACAAAACAAAAGGGGGGGAGAGACAGAGGATACACTTGGTCAATGCCAGCACCACACCTACCTTTGGCATACACAACACACAGGGAGCAGCCCTATGCACTAGGCCATGCACTACCAGTTACAATGCTAGTCACTAGCCCAAGGGGTACAATGCCTACCGCCATTAGCTGCACACCCGGAACCCACAGGACCCTGCCCAGTCGTAGATGCCCACTAACACTATTGGGGGAGGAGTGCTTCAGAGCCTGCCCAACAAGGGACCTACCCTGCCATGTTCGCCCTATCCTAGGAGCACCCACAGCCCACATCCCCCACCCAGGTAAACCTTAACTCGCGGACAGTCATGATTCTGAATTTATAATCACTCCCTTGTGGTTGTTGTGATGCCTTCAAGCGCCCATCCAACACCTGATAGGCCACCGCCAGGATGCGAACATCAGGGGAGTTGGGGTATGACGGGCACGCCTTCCTTGTTGGGAGGCCAGCCCCAGCTGGGCCTCCCCGTCTTCCTTGCCCAGCGGCGCAGGTCCTCCCACCGTTTGCGGCAGTGGGTGGTCCGCCTGTTAAAAACCCCCAGGGTCTGCATCTCCTTTGTGATGGCACACCAAATACCTTTTTTCTGGTGGGCGCTGACCTGCATGGAAAAGACAGAAGAAAAGGGAATTAGTTAACCATCAGGACTGTCACACTCATGACCCACCAGATCCGTCCCATCCCGTGACACACGTAAATTGACCACCATACATGCAGCACTCTGCCCAGGACGCCTCAGCCCCACCCCTACATGTGGCTTACTCACACAGCAATCCATACATTCATGGCCCACACATCATGCTCACAGTGTACTCACCTGTTTGTCTGGAGGACCGTAGAGTAACGTGTACTGGGGTAGGACCCAATCCACCAGTTTCTCCAACTTCTCCGCAGTGAAGGCAGGGGCCCTTTCCCCAGACACATGAGCCATTGTCGTTTCCAGACACAGGTCACAGCAGCACTTGCAGTGTAGGTCCTCTCCTGTTGAAGGTCACATAGCAAGTGAGTGAATAGATAGAAAATGGAGCTCAGGGCCGCGGCGGTGCGTACCCTCACCGCCGGCGTACATCGCCATTTGCTCCTGGGACCCATAGGGCCCAATGATAACCAATGCGAAGTTGTGCGGTGGTCATCGACCGCCTACCGCAACGGCACAGAATGCCAGAGGAATTACCTCATTTCCACTTGTCCCTCCTCAGAGGTCAGGCAGCCGCCATTTCAGGGGGGCACAGGGCATGGCACCTAACTGCGTCACAGCAGACATTGGCACAGCAACTGACTCTCGGATTCACATACTGGTTCTGTAAAGGAAAAGATGCATCATTATTGCAATAACCCTCTGCTCACCGTTTTTTCCTCCAAAGGCTTCAACCGCTGAGGATGAATATGAGATGGCGACATCCTCCGCTGTACAGACCCCTGGTGGACCTTGCGACAATGGAGGACAGACACATTATCATTACACACATACTTGATCTGTCCACAATCCAAGAACTGTGTGCCCAACTGGAGCCAGACCTGATGTCAGCTATCCGCCATCCCACAGGTATCCCCCCTCTAATGCAAGTCCTGTCAGTGCTCCATTTCCTGGCAAGTCGTTCCTTCCAGACTACATTGGCCATGGCATGAGGGATGTCTCAGCCAATGTTCTCCAACGTGTTGACCGAGTGTGTCAGCCCTGCTGAAACACATGCACAGCTACATCGTATTCCCCCAGGTGGAGGATTTGGCCACAGTGAAAGCTGATGTTTATGCCCTGGGACATAGCCCCAACATCATTGGTGCCATTGATTGTACACATGTGGCATTTGTCCCCCCACAGAGAAATGAACAAGTATTCAGGAATATAAAAAGATATCACTCTATGAATGTACAGATGGTGTCTCATGGCTACTGACCCCAGTGAGGAATGCCAGGGCAAGGGCAGAGAAACGTTACAATGAGGCACATGGGCAAACAAGGAGGATAATTGAAAGAACCTTTTGCCTCCTGAAGGCCAGGTTTTGGTGCCTCCATATGACAGGTGGATCCCTGTACTACTAACCCAAGAAGGTGTGCCAGATCATCGTTGCATTTTGCATAACCTGGCCTTGAGATGCCAGGTGCCTTTTCTGCAGGAGGATGAGCCTGGAGATGGTCTTGTGGCAGCGGTGGAGCCTGTGGACAGTGAGGAAGAGGAGGCAGAGAAAGAAGGTGTTGACAACAGAAGTAATATAATACAGCAGTACTTCCAATGACACACAGGTAAGACACTGTAACTTCACTTTACTTACTTTTCAGTTTCCTGTTTCCTGATTTCCTTATGTCTATGGCCACTTACTGTACCCTTTGGCATCTCTATTTTCAGATCTTTGTGGGCCACTCTGACTCCTGGTATGTTTACTGCTGCCAACTAGGTCATTCCAATGTAAATGTAACTGTAAATATGACTTGCAATGCTTTGATAATGTTGTACTAATACATATTTGAATCATTTGACAGACTCCAGATTTGTATTTGTTCCAAGGGTGTTTATTTAAGTGCTCATAAGTAGAGTAGGATGTGCAATGGGCTGAGTTGATGGTGGAGGAATGTCCAGTTAGAGTCCAGACTTTTAGTATCACAGGTGCATTGTCCAAGGTGGCATAGGAAGGGGGGCAATGGCAGTTCAAGGTGGACAGGGCGACAGAGTGGGACAGAAGGGTGACAATCAAGAAAGTCTTACTTCCTGGCGGGGGTCTTGGCAATGTTCTCTGGTTTCTGCCTGGATCGCAGGGACTGTTTGCATGGCGGTTTTCCTTCTGCAGGGGGTGGGGTCCTGGTGGCCTGTAGTTTCTGTGGCGGGGCCTCCTGTCCACTAGCGCCAGTGGGGCAGGGGGCTGTTCTTTGGTGTGGCTAGTGTCAGGGGCCCGTTGATGTGCCACTGCCTCCCTCATGGTGTTGGCCATGTCAGCCAGCACCCCTGCAATGGTGACCAGGATGTTGTAAATGTGTTTGAGGCCCTCCCTGATCCCCAGGTAATGTCTCTCCTGCAGCCGCTGGGTCTCCTGCAACTTGGCCAGTATCTGGCCCATCGTCTCCTGGGAATGGTGGTATGCTCCCAGGATATTGGTGAGTGCCTCCTAGAGAGTGGGTTCCCCGGGCCTGTCCTCCCCCTGTCCCACAGCAGTCCTCCCAGCTTCCCTGTTGTCCTGTGCCTCTGTCCCCTGAATCGTGTGCCCACTACCACTGACCCCAGGTCCCTGATCGGCCTGGGTTTGTGGGGTTGCCTGGGGTCCCTGTAGTGGTGGACACACTGCTGATTGACGTGTCCTGGGGACAGTGGCAAGGGCCAGCTGGGTGGGTGCTGTGGTGGTGTTTCCTGAGGGAGGAGTCTCTGTGGAGGGTTGGGGCTGTGGCAGGGTAACCTACTTTCCAGAGGTCCCTGATGGGCCAGGTTGGTCACTGTGATCCAGGCGTGCAGAGCTGCTGTTGTCACTGTGGGCCTCTTCTGAGGGGGAACTGGATGTAGCTGGCAAGTCCTCTCTGGTGACGTTGTTTAGGGGTCCCGTGGGGATGCAAATGCAGTGTTTTTGTATCTGCGTGTGCCATCTTGTGCATGGGTGTGTTTCCCTGTATGGTTGTGATTTCCCTGTCAGATTTGCCTTGTGTGCGTGGTGATTTTGTGGGCTGGGTAATTCTCTCTACTGGGCATGCTGTGGAGATGGGTGTCCATGCAGGTCTGTAATGGGAGTCCATGGATTATTGTGGCATGCAGGGCTTGGTATTGGGATGGGTGGGTTGTGATAGTGGGATATGTGTGAGGTGGTGGAGTGATGGGAGTGAGCGTGAGGGTGGAGTTATGTGATGGCATGCAGGTTGGGGGGTGATAGTACTAAAGGTTTGACTTATCAGAGTCCAGTCCTCCTGCTACTCCTGTGAGGCCCTCTGGATGCATGATTGCCAAAACTTGCTCCTCCCATGTGGTTAGTTGTGGGGGAGGAGGTGTGTGTCCACCGCCAGTCCTCTGTACGGCTACCTGGTGTCTTGCAACCACGGAAAGTATCTTCCCCCATAGGTTGTTCCACCTCTTCCTGATGTAATCCCTTGTTCTGGGGTGCTGTCCCACGGCGTTGACCCTGTCCACGATTCTCCGCCATAGCTCCATCTTCCTAGCAATGGACGTCTGCTGCACCTGTGATCCGAATAGCTGTGGCTTTATTTAGATGATTTCCTCCACCATGACCCTTAGCTCCTCGTCTGAAAACCAGGGGTGTCTTTGAGGTGCCATGGATGTGGTGTTAGTGATATGTGTGAGGGTGTGTGGGGTGATGTGTTGGGGTTTGTGGTGTGAGGTGCATGGATGGTGTATGGGTGATGATGTTTTGTGGCTCTGATTGAGTGGGTGCTCCCGGCTTGTCTCTCTCTGTTTGCTATTTTTTTTCGCTGTAAGGAGTTGTGGGTAATGTGGGTGTTTATTTGATATTGGATTGGGTGTGTGGGTGTGGTGTGTGTATGTGCGTCAGGTGTGTGTAGTTTGAATTGTCTAATGTGGTGTAGTTTTGTAAGTGTGTGTATTTTGAGCGTGGCAGTGTGTATGCCAATGGTTTACCGCGTTTGAAAAACCACCTCGGTGATTCGTGGTTTGTGATACTGTGGGCGTATTCTTGATGGTGTAACGGTGTGGGTTTTGCTATCGCCACTTTATCACTGACCTTTGGTCTGGCGGACCTGTGTGAGTATCTGTATAGTGGCGGATTTCTCAGTGTGGTTCATAATACCCGTAGCGGAATACCACCGCGGTCACTGTATGTTGGTGGTCGTCAGCACGGCGGTAGGCGGCATGTAATGAGGGCCAATATTCTTTATGTCTTTAAACAGCTCAAACTTTAGACATTGGAACATAGCTCTTGCGGAAGCCAAACTGAATGGAACCCTCACAAATCTACTGATACACATATTGTATGATTTGAGTACAAGTCTAAATCTTCCAAGGCATGTTTATAAACATTGCTCTGCCCTTGTGGTCTAGGTTTCTTCTGTATACGATTATAAACTTTTAACCCAGCAGGTCCCAAACAATGTATAAAAATGATCTTTTTCTTTTCTGGCATTAATTCTTCATCATTTTGAAAAGTGGAAATATAATTCTCGAAGTATTCTTTCCACTCGCTCCATTAAAGAAAAGGTTCACCAGTGGCAGGTACAAAATGCTTGTGAAGGCGATAAATTCCACACATTACCAGAAGCCATATCACACTAGAAGTGATATCTTGAAATGTAGTACTGGAAGTTTAAGTTTATTAACACCGTTAATTAAAACCATCGCAATTCCGACATACATAATGATATAAATACTTTGCCTACTCATTATATTAATAGAGACCCATAATAAAAACATATAAAGCTTATTTGAAACAAAAACATATCATGGTAAAAAGTTGCGCGTAGCTAAAATTTTCTCCACTAATTCCAACCTTGGTCTTGAACTTAACATTAGGACTTTCTTACTCCCTTACGAACACTATAATTGTGGATGAGTGAAGCTCAGTGAGAATCCTAAGTTGTACTCAAAGCTGATTCCTGGCTGGAACTAAACTTTTGGAGCTTTACTAATCATAAAATGATGGCCATGACGGCTTCAATTTTATTCACTAATTCTTTCTGGGCCTTTACCATAAATTTGGTCCCTCAACAAGAAAACGGAATTGAAAGTCCGCTAAGCCAGCTAATAATGGCCGGGCTGCATGAGCGTATGCTCAGTGTCTTAAAAAAAAATTCAGATACTGGGGGACATTACAACCCTGGCGGTCAAAGACCGCCAGGGCTGTTTTGGCGATTGCACTGCCAACAGTCTGGCGGTGCAATCTTGGCTATTTTGACCGCGGCGCTGCCCAGGGGATTACGAGTCCCCGACCACCAGCCCGCCAGGCTGGTGGTACGGGGAGCCGTGGGGCCCCTGGAGGGCCTTGCAGGGGCCCCCTGACAGGGCCCCTGCAGCTTTTCACTGTCTGCTATGCAGACAGTGAAAAGCGCGACGGGTGCAACTGCACCCGTCACAAGGCCGCAACAGCACCGGCTCCATTTGGAGCCGGCTCCTGTGTTGCGGCCGAGATCCCCGCCGGCCCAGCGGGGATCTCATAATGACCGCGGCGGAAGTGCGGCCACTTTGTGGCCGCATGGCGGTCAGATCTTGGTGGGCGGCTGTAGCCACCTGTCAAGGTTATATTGAGGGCCATAATGTCCTGTGGTCTAGCAAAGCCGGGCACACACAAAAAATGTGTTCTGAATACTCTTGTCTGTACCCACACAGTGGACAGGAATGTATTAGATCCTGCTATCTCCATGAATGGACCATATCCTTTGTTTCCATCAACCCAAAGTGGAAAATCATGAACCGATGTTTCAGCGACTGGTTGAAGGTTGCTGCTAGATATTTCTGTGCCCGTAAAGTTTTGTATGATGTTATTACAGTCCAGGCGTGCTGTCTGCTTGCCAGTTTTTATTTCTCAGAATTTAAAGATTTCATCTTAGTGACAGCGTTTGCCTTTCAAAAAAACTCCTTTTTGTCCGGGTTCCAGTCCCAGGCTTCTAGCAAACCTAGTACTTTAATGCAGTTATTTAAGTGATGACCCCAGGTGTCTTTATCGTTGTGACGTGGTTGCTCCTCAATTTCCATCCAACATAGGTTGTTTAGAGTACCAATCTTAGCTGCACGCATCCTCCAGCATAATTTAATGAAGGCACATCTACTCTGAAATTCATAGTTTTGTAGACCCAATTCTAAACGAAACTGAGCTGGAGATGCTGGTCGTGGTATCCGAAAAACTGTTTTGTATGCCTTTGTCTGGACTTGATTGAAAAAAACTGCCTCCTTCCCCAGCATGATTTAGGTGCCGTAAGTGGCGGTGGGCATTAGCCGCGCTGCCATGACAGAAAGCAAGTGAGTGTGTGATGGGCAGCTCAGTTTTAGTTTTAGAACTTTAAAACCATAGGTCAATGAGTGGGCTTTTGCTTGAGCAACAGCAAGCTGCGGCTTGAAAGTCAAGAGGCGGTCCATAGTGAATCCCAAATACTTATATGTGGGTGCAACCTCCACCCGGGCTCCATTTATGAACCATAAAGCAGATTTAAACTTCCTATCAACTAGGCGGACAATCTTAGTTTTACTCAAATTCAATTCTAGGCCTTGCATTGTTATGTATGTATAAAATGCATCGATGCTATGCCGTAGCCCAACAGGTGTTTGGCTGAGTAAAACTATGTCGTCTGCATACTGTAGCCATGCAATTTCATTCTTGGCCAATACTGGCGGGTGGCTATTAATGGGAGCAAGAGCCTTGGCTAGGTCAGCAAGATATAAGTTGAACAGCGTGGGAGCTAATACACACCCTTGTTTTATGTCTTTTGCTGTTAGTATTCTGTTGGTGAGGTGGCTGTCCTCTCCGATTTTTACTTGCGTCCAAGTGCCTATGTACAAGTCCATCATTGCGCTAAGAAGGCTGCATGGTAAGCCCCAACCTTTCAGTTTCTCCCATAGGCAGGTTCTTGGTACGCAATCAAAAGCTGCCTTTAGGTCAATAAAGCATACAAATAGCCTTTTCATCTTGAGCCTGGCCTTGTTTCCCAGCAAGGCCAGGGTTGCCAGGTTAGTGGAAGCACCCATACCAGCTCTGAAACCTGTCTAGCATTGTGGGATTAGTTGTCTAGCATGAATCCATTCTGCTAGTTGTTGCAGTAGACAGGATGCGTAGAGTTTTGCTTCCACGTCTATCAATGCTATTAGCCTGTAGTTTGAAGGGTTTGCGGGGTTGCCTGCTTTGTATATAGGGTGAATAATGCTGCCTTTCCATGCATTTGGGAGACCTGTAGTGCCTCGGAGATCACTAAAAAGCAGTGCCAAATAATGCGCCCAGAATGAAGGGTCTCCTCTAAACAAGGCGTTCGGAATTCCATTCTGACCTGCTGCCCCTTCCATTTTTTGTTTCTTGACAAGGCTTATCAACATTTCTATGTTGATGGTCATTAGTGCGTGCTTTCCTTCATTTTAGTTTAGAGGTAAGTCTGTTTGTGTTGTCACTCTGAAGCCAAAATTAGTCTTGCTATAGTCATTGGCTATCTGTGTGGCCTCCTCCTTCACATGGTGCTCTGGGAGAGAGAACATTGTCTGTACGTGGGCTTCCCATGTGACTGCATCGATGCCTGCATTCATGTGTCGATTTTTTCCCTGAGTTAGTCTGTGAATTAGTTCCCAGAACTTTTTGTTATTTTTCTGTTTGTTGGACATAAGCAGCTTGGTCCACAGATCCTCGTGATAACTCTGTTTTGCCATCCAGCAGTTTTTCTTATATTTGGCTCTTAATTCAGAAAGCCTTGTGTCATCAGATTTCCTGCCCCAGTATATGTCCTTTAGGATTTTTTTTAATTCTCTAGAGAATTGATTTTTCTGATTACGCAATGTTCTGTTGAACCATGGCTTTTCTCCTTTGCAACTCTTATCTTTGTTTTTTGAAATTTTTTTGATGGAAAATGTATTTATTAAGGAATCACACAAGTACCTCTAAGCGGTTACTCGTTCTCCTTGGGTGTGGTCTTCTTGTTCCTGCGTTCTTAATGTTTCTTTGAGCTCTTTGGTTGTGCCTGCACTGCAGTACACTTCTTCCATTACTTTATCGAGGCCTGGCCCCTTCCATTTCAATGTTTTTGTATCATAAGACACTGGGGCTGAAATTATGAAATTGTCGGTGGGGAGCCGGTTCCATTCATTCCGGATCTTGATAAGTTGTGGAAAGCGGTCGCTCTCTGTGCGTTGTTGGATCCTATATGCTGAGACCAGTGGCAATGCGATTTCATTTATTAATGTAAAGTCGATGTTGGATTTTTTTGTGCCACTTAAAAAGGTTACTTGTGCGGATGAGGCATCCTCGGGAAAAGGCATCAGGCAGCGCAAACCCAGGGTTTCAAACTTTATATATGCGCATGTTCTGTTAGGGCGTTTTGTGCTGCCCTTTCTCAAATCAAGATTGAAATCGCCAGACAAAATGAGGATTGCGTCCTTGTTTTCCTTCTGCAGCATTTTTAGAATGCTGGTCAATGTTTCAATGTTTTCACTGTTTTGTGTTTTATTAGGGTGTATGTATACATTGATCAATAGTAAAGTTCTGTTGTTGCCTGATGGCGCCCGATGTTCCAATATTATTGGTAGCAGCCAGTCGATTCCCAGGTCGATCTGTTTGATCACCCAGTTGATTTTTGTGGAGCAGTACGTTGTGAGCCCCCCCCCTTGGAGTGTCCATGTTTTTGGGGTTGTTTTGCAGAGATGTCTATCCCAGAATATCCCGAAATTTGTATCGGCTCCATGCCCCATGTTTCCTGCAACATGACAATTTCAAACTGCTGAAGGAAACTCAGAGCCGTTCTGTCGGTAACCAGATTTTTTTAGACCGTGAGTGTTACAGGAGCACATATGGATATATTCTGGGTTTTCGTCAGGACCATTTGTGATTGTTGTCATTTAAATTTTGTCTTCCAGCCTTGTGATACTATTAATTGTGTTTGACCAATGACTTTGTGTTTCACCACTGCGCATATTAGTTGCTCAATGTTCACCAGTAGCACATTATGGGGGTCATTACAACCCTGGCGTACGGTATTAAAGGTGCGGTAATACCACAAACAGGCCGGCGGACAAAAAAAGGGACTCATGACCCTGGTGGAAACCGCCAACAAAGACAGCCACTTTAACACACCGCCCGCCACGGCGGTACAGACAAGCAGCGCGGCGGTTACCGCCAACAGACAGGCGGGAGACAATGTACCGCCCACACTATTACAACCCGCCAATCTGCCACCTTTTCCGGGGCGGATGCACCGCGGATAAAAACACGGCGGAAACAGCTTTTGCTATGGGAAAACGCTCACCTCAACACATCCCACGAGGAAGGAGGACACCATGGAGCCCGAATTACAAATCCTACCTGCCCTTGTTTTTCTGCTCCTTTACGACCAACAGCTACGTAGGCGCAGAAGATACCGGTGAGTACTGCACCTATGCCACAGGGGAGGGGGGAGGCAAAAGTTAGGGGGACACCCACCAAACACCCCCACCCCCACCCTCGCATATCACAACATACACACCAATGAAGTCACAAAAATCACAGGTACAACCCACAATCCCCCCGGAAGAATGCAAAGACAATGCGAAAATCGGGCAAACATTGTAATGTGCCAATATACATGTCATCCAAAAATATACAGATATACATATCTCAAAATCACTCTTATTTACACATACAATCGGAGAAGTAGTGCAGATATGTACACAACAATGTCCGTGCACCAACATTTCAAAAAAGCATGGGCGAGGCCCACAATAGATACCTGACCAAATTCGGAGAGAACACTGCCGGGGCATCAGATAGAAACACTACAGGCACCTCAGGGAGAAGGGAAGGGGGGCACCTCAGCCAGATGAATGCGAAGCCAGATCCACGACGGGGCTCCATGCCCATTGATGTATCCTGGGGAGTGCAAAGCCACAGTCTCTCAAGTCACTACAGTGGGTGGTTTGCCCACTGTGCCATCCTGGGGAGTGCAAAGCCACAGTTTCTCAAGTCACTACAGTAAGTGCTTTTCCCACTGTGCCATCCTGGGGAGTGCAAAGCCACAGTCTCTCAGGTCACTACAGTGGGTGGTTTTCCCACTGTGCCATCCTGGGGAGGGCAAAGCCACAGTCTCTCAAGTAGATGCAGGTCTCCACTGGTTCTGGAGGGGGACTGGTGCCCAGACTGGATGAGTCTCCACGTGAAAGTACCTGTCCTGTCACTGTCCCAGCTGCACATGGGATAAGGATGCCTGATGTGGCGGTGCTTTGCCATGGCGGTCTTTGCCCTGTTCAGCGGTGCTTTGCCATGGCGGTCTTTGCCCTGTTCAGCGGTGCTTTGACATGGCGTTTCAGGACTGTTCAGCGGTGCTTTGCCATGGCGGTCTTTGCCCTGTTCAGCAGTTCCTGCCATGGCGGTCTTTGCCCTGTCCAGCGGTGCTTTGCCATGGCGTTTCAGGACTGTTCAGCGGTGCTTTGCCATGGCGATCTTTGCCCTGTTCAGCGGTGCTTTGCCATGGCGTTTCAGGACTGTTCAGCGGTGCTTTGCCATGGCGGTCTTTGCCCTGTTCAGAGGTGCTTTGCCATGGCGGTCTTTGCCCTGTTCAGCGGTGCTTTGCCATGGCGTTTCAGGACTGTTCAGCGGTGCTTTGCCATGGCGGTCTTTGCCCTGTTCAGCGGTGCTTTGCCATGGCGTTCTTTGCCCTGTTCAGCGGTGCTTTGCCATGGCGGTCTTTGCCCTGTTCAGTGGTGCTTTGACATGGCGTTTCAGGACTGTTCAGCGGTGCTTTGCCATGGCGGTTCTGATACGGACATTGGTGTGTGGCATGACGATCTCTACACTGGGCATTGGTGTGTGGCATGACGATCTCTAAAATGGGCATTGGTGTGTGGCATGACGTTCCATCATTGCCCAGCGGGGCTGTGGCATCCTGGGCCCTCCTGGGCGGTGGTCTCCTGACCTGTGACGATACTTGTGCCCTCCTGGGCTGTGACTACGGCGGTGGTCTCTGGACCAGTGACGATACTTGGGCCCTCCTGGGCTGTGACTCTGGCGGTGGTCTCTGGACGACTGACGATACTTGGGCCCTCCTGGGCTGTGACTCTGGCGGTGGTCTCTGGACCAGTGACAATACTTGGGCCCTCCTGGGCTGTGACTCTGGCGGTGGTCTCCTGACCTGTGATGATACTTGTGCCCTCCTGGGCTGTGACTCTGGCGGTGGTCTCCTGACCTGTGACGATACTTGGGCCCTCCTGGGCTGTGACTCTGGCGGTGGTCTCTGGACCAGTGACGATACTTGGGCCCATCTGGGCTGTGACTCTGGCGGTGGTCTCTGGACCAGTGACGATACTTGGGCCCTCCTGGGCTGTGACTCTGGCGGTGGTCTCTGGACCAGTGACGAAACTTGGGCCCTCCTGGGCTGTGACTCTGGCGGTGGTCTCCTGACCTGTGACGATACTTGGGCCCTCCTGGGCAGTGACTCTGGCGGTGGTATCTGGACCAGTGACGACGGTGCTGGCGGTTGTGTCTGGACCGCCGGATATGATGGCGCACTTCTCCACCGTGACACTCACAACAGGCTGGGCAGACTTCCTCTGGACCTTCCCCACCTTTGTTGGAGTTACAGCTGACTCACCAATCGCCTTCGATCCCATGTCACTTGTTGTCCCACCAGGAGTCTTAAGATGGTCCCGTCGTCCACTCTCCATTTTCAGAGCCTTTACAGGGGGTGGGCTGCCACTGCCTTGGCTCCGGGTCCTACTGCCTGCCCTGGTGGCCGGTGCACTCCAAAAACCTGGAACACGCACCACTGGTACTGGAGGCTTTTTGGCTGAGGCGCTACGACGGGACTGATGAATTGGAGGGGGGGGGTCAAAAAGGTCAATTTGACAGAGGGACAGTTTCTGCCGAACACTGGGATGGGTAGCTGGAGGGGGTCTGGGAGTGGAGGAAGAGGAGGTGGTTGTAGGAAGTGTCACTTTAGGGGCCATGTTTATACTTTTTGACGCAAAACTGCGCTAACGCAGTTTTGCGCCAAAAAAATTAGCGCCGGCTAACGCCATTCTGAAGCGCCATGCGGGCGCCGTATTTATTGAATGGCGTTAGCCGGCGTTAGCCGGCGTTAGACGACCGGCGCTGCCAGGTGTGCGTGAAAAAAAACGACGTACACCAGGCAGCGCTGGCGAAGGGAAAAATGGCGTTTGGGCGTCCCAAAATGGGGCAAGTCAGGCTGAGGCAAAAAAATCGTCTTAACCCGATTTGCGCCATTTTTTTTGGGGCGCCCAGACGCCATTAACATGACTCCTGTCTTAGCAAAGACAGGAGTCATGCCCCCTTGCCCAATGGCCATGCCCAGGTGACTTATGTCCCCTGGGCATGGTCATTGGGCATAGTGGCATGTAGGGGGGCACAAATCAGGCCCCCCTATGCCACACATTTTTTTTAAAAAAATACTTACCACAACTTACCTTTTCTTCCCTGGGATGGGTCCATCCATCCTTGGGTGTCCTCCTGGGGTGGGCAAGGGTGGCAGGGGGTGTCCCTGGGGGCAGGGGAGGGCACCTCTGGGCTCATTCTGAGCCCACAGGTCCCTTAACGCCTGCCCTGACCCAGGCGTTAAAAAGAGGCGCAAATGCGGGTTTTTTTGCCCCGCCCACATTTTTGCCGGGGAGTATAAACGCCACGCACATGCCTGGGAGTCATTTTTTAAGACGGGAACACCTACCTTGCATCTCATTAACGCAAGGAAGGTGTTCACGCCAAAAACTGACGCTGACTCCATGAACTTTGGCACTAGACGCGTCTAACGCCAAAGTATAAATATGGAGTTAGTTTTGTGTCGAATTTGCGTCGAAAAAAACGACGCAAATTCGGCGCAAACGGAGTATAAATATGCCCCTCGGTGTTTTGGGTGCAGGTGTAGGTACTGGAGGCTGTCGTGAGGTGGATGGATGTTGGGTGAGTGATTGCTGGCGTTTGGGTACTTTGGGAGGGGGCGTCACAGACACATTGGGAGAGGACACAGGGGACGTGTAAATGGCAGTGGAGGTGGTGAGTGCAGGTGAGCGGCTTGTGGTGCTGGGTGTCCTGGTGTGAGTCCTAGTGCCTGTAGATGTGGTGCATGCAGGTGTGTGTGTAGACGAGACTGGGAGGGAGGAGGGAGAAGAGGAGGAGGGGGACACAGTGGAGACAGTGGATGTTGCTGTGTTTGTATGTGTCTGAGGCTTGTGTGAGTGCCTGTGGTGTGTGTGGTGCCTATGTTTGCTTGAGCTACTTGTGTGTGTTGACTTGTGTGCATGCTGGTCTGTAGGTGTGCTTGGGATGGGCTGGGGTACAGGAGATTGGGTCTGGGTGGAGGAAGTTGGAGGGGGGAGGCTAGACACAGGGACAATGGCTGCCATCAGTGCTGAGGCCAGAGATTGCAGGGTTCGCTGAAGGACAGCCTGACCAGAATGAATGACCTCCAGGAATGCATTACCGTGTTGCAACTCCCTTTCTACACCCTGGATGGCATTCACAATGGTAGACTGCCCAACAGTGAGTGACCTGAGGAGGTCAATGGCCTCCTCACTGAGGGCAGCAGGGGTGACTGGGGCAGGGACTGAGGTGCCTGGGGTGAAGGTGATGCCCACCCTCCTGGGTGAGCGGGCACGGGGCGAACGCTGAGGGGCTGCTGGGAGGGCGGTGCTGGTAGGGGGGGTGGCGGCTGTACCTGTAGAAGTGCGGCGCACAGGTGGTGCCGCCACCACAGGGGAGCTCCCATCGGCGGACGAGTCCGCGTCGCTGGTTGGTGATCCGGTGGCCAACGTGAAACTCCCCTCGCCCTCCGTCCCACTGGTGCATTCAGAGTCTGTGGTGTGGCCCTCCATGGCCATGTGGGATGCAGCTCCCTCGTGCTCCGGTGCCACTGTACCTCCGCCTGATGATGCTGATGTACAAAAGGACAGGGAGAGCAGGAAAAGGGGGGGAGACAGAACAAAGAGAGTTTTAGTGCATGGCATGCCGCTACCGTTGGCGGACAAGACAGACGCAGCAGCCCCCTGCATTACGCCGTTCTCCTGACCTCTGCACATGCAATTTCTGGGACATGGCCTACATGGCAATGGTGGGAATCTGCGCACATGGATGCCACAGGGGCAACTATACCTCAACTTGGCACTCTGCAGAGGTGGGGTTGAGTGCCACATGGCCTACATAACGGAGGGGCCTTGCCTACCTAACTCGCCCTGGCCTAGGGACACCCACAGCCCACCTCCCCCACCCAGACCCCTCCACTGCACGCAAAGTCCGCTGAATGAGGTTGTACTCACCCCCTTGTGCCTGCTATGATGTCCTCAAGCGCTCATCCAACTCCGGGTAGGTCACCGCCAGGATCCGGAACATCAGGGGGGTCATGGTGCGACGGGCACCCCTCCCACGTTGGGAGGCCATCCCCAGCTGAGCCTCCGCCATCTTCTTGCTGCAGCAGCGAATGTCCTCCCATCTCTTACGGCAGTGGGTGCCCCGTCTCTGGTGGGCCCCCAGGGTCCGGACCTCCTTGGCGATGGCACGCCAAATGTCCCTCTTCTGGTGGGCGCTGACCTACATGACATGCACAAGGAAAGAGGAACAGTCATTACCAACTGCACCGTCAATGTGAGTGGCCCCCTCCCTACTCTGGCCATGTGGCCCATTCATTCCCATGCATAACTGTTCTATGTACTCTTCCCCCTTCCCTCTTCCACCCAGCCCTCTCCAACCAGGCCTAGCCCATACAACGTGCTCCCTGTGTACTAACCTGTTGGTCTGGAGGACCGTAGAGTAGCGTGTACTGGGGGAGGACCCCATCCACAAGTTTCTCCAACTCCTGTGCAGTGAAGGCAGGGGCCCTTTCCCCAGATGCAGCAGCCATCGTCGCTTCCAGACCGAGGTCACAGCAGCACTTGCAGTGTAGGTCCTCTCCTGTCGAAGGTCAGGTATCTAGTGAGTGAACAGATAGAAAATGGCGGTGACGTCCGCGGCGGTGACGTCCGCGGCGGTGCGCATCATCACCGCCGGCGCACCTGTTCATTTGCTCCTGAGACCCATAGGGTCCAATGTTAACCAATGCAGCATTGCGCCGCGGTCTACGACCGCCTACCGCGACGGTGTGCAACGCCAGCGCAGTTACCCCACAATCCCATTGTCCCAGTTTAGAGGTCAGGCAGCCGCCATTTCAGGGGCCCACATGGCTTCATTTACTACTGCGTCATGCATAGCTAGGCCTATACTCAACACACATACAGGAAAGCTTTTTTGTCTGCTGTAGTCTTGTGTGTAACTGTGGGTACATACCTGGAGGAATAGTGACTGGTTCTTCGCTGTTGTCCTTCTTAGGCACCATCAGCTGGGACATATAAGATGGCAGAATCCTCCGGTGTAACGACTGCTGGTGGACCTGTTGACAATGGAAGAAAGACATATCATCGTCACCTACCGCTTTGACTGTGCCACAATCCAGGAACTATGTACCCAGTTGGAGCCAGACCTGATGTCACCAATCCGCCATCCGACTGGAATCCCCCCTGACGTGCAGGTGCTGTCAGTGCGCCATTTCCTTGCAAGTGGGTCATTTCAGACAACAGTGGCCATGGCATCAGGGATGTCCCAGCCTATGTTTTCCAACGTGCTGTCCAGAGTGTTGTCTGCCCTGCTGAAACACGTAAGGAGATACATCATTTTCCCTGAGGTTGAGGATTTTCCTACAGTGAAAGGTGACTTCTATGCCCTTGGACATATCCCCAACGTCATAGGTGCCATTGATGGGACCCATGTAGCTCTGGTCCGCCCGCAGGAGTGAACAGGTGTACAGAAACCGGAAGAGTTATCTTTCCATGAATGTCCAGATGGTCTGTTTGGCAGACCAGTACATCTCGCAGGAAAATGCAATGTTCCCTGGCTCAGTGCATGACTCCTACATCCTGCGGAATAGCAGCATCCCTGATATGATGGGTCAACTCCAGAGGCACCGTGTATGGCTATTGGGGGACTCTGTTTACCCCAACCTTTCGTGGCTATTGACCCCAGTGAGGAATCCCAGGACCAGGGCAGAGGAACGGTACAATGATGCCCATGGGCGGACTAGGAGGGTAATAAAACGCACCTTCGGCCATCTTAAGGCCAGGTTCAGGTGCCTCCATATGACAGGTGGATACCTATTCTACTCACCGAAGAAGGTGTGCGACATCATCATCGCCTGCTCCATGCTCCATAATTTGGCATTGCGACGCCAGGTGCCTTTTCTGCAGGAGGATGATCCAGATGACAGTGTTGTGGCAGCTGTAGAGCCTGTGGAGCCAGTGGACAGTGATGAGTATGAAGCTGAGGATGAAGAAAACGACAACAGGCAGTCAGTCATACAGCAATATTTCCAGTGACACACAGGTGAGAACATTTTCTGGTTTAACATTACATTAACTTTCACACGTCTACCTCTATCCTGTATCGACATTTCACTCACTATTTGTTAATTGAGTTGTACCCTTCCATTTCAGTTTCACAAGTGTGGTAACCTACGTGTCAACTGCTTGCATCCTTCAAGGGGTTGTGATGTGTGACATTGGTATGTTAGCCTTACAATGGGTAACCCATTATGATATTGTAATTGATAATACAAAGTTCCAAATCATAGACTGACTAAATATTTTTTTGGCTTTCAAGGGTGTTTATTTAAGTGCTAAAAAAATCAAGGAAGGTTGTAAAATGGTGATGGGTGATGGTGGAGGAATGTCCATGGCAGAGTCCAGTCTATGTGTCTCACAGGTGCACTGCACATCTGGGCATTGGAAGTGGAGCTGGGGCAGTTCCAATCTGGACAGGGTGACAAAGTGGGACAGTGGGGGGACAATCAGGGTGGTCTTATTTCCTGGCGGGGGTCTTGCCATCTTGCTCCTGTTCCTGGATCTCAGGGACCGTCTGCAGGGGATGGGGTGCTGGTGTGGTGGTCCTGTGGCGGGGCATCCTGTCCACCAGCGCCGGCAGAGGTGGTGGGCAGTTCGTCGTCCTGGCTAGTGTCAGGGGTCCCTTGGAGTGCCACGGTGTCCCTCAAGGTCTTTTGAATGTCCGGCAGCACCCCTACGATGGTGCCCAGGGCGGAGCTGATGGTCCTGAGCTCCTCCCTGAACCCCAAATACAGTTCGTCCTGCAGACGCAGGGTCTCCTGCAACTTGTCCAGGACCGTGGCCATCGTCTCTTGGGAGTGGTGGTATGCTCCCATGATGGAGGATAGGGCCTCGTGGAGAGTTGGTTCCCTTGGCCTGTCCTCCCTCTGTCGCACAGCAGCCCTCCCAGTTCCCCGGTGTTCCTGTGCCTCCGTCCCCTGGACCGTGTGCCCACCACCACTGCCCCCAGGTCCCTGTTGTTGGGGTGGTGGGTTAGCCTGGGTGCCCTGTAGTGGTGGACACACCGCTGATTGACCTGTCCTGGGTAGGGAGGTTTGGGCTCGCTGGGTGGGTGCTGTGCTGGTGTTACCAGAGGGTGGCAGCTCGGTGTTGGGCTGTGGCTGGGCAAGGGGAACCGACTGTCCTGAGGCCCACAATGGTCCGGGCTGGTCATCAGGATCCAGTGGGGCAGAGCTGCTGTCGTCACTGTGGGCCTCTTCTGGGGGTGGAGTGGTGTTGTCTGGACCCTCTGGTGTGGTGACGTTCCTTCGGGTTCCTGCAGGGGTATAAGCACATGATTATTGCATCTGTGTGTGTAATGGTGTGCAATGGTTGGGTGTGCGTGATCCCCAGTGCAGGCATTCCTGTGTGGGGGCTTGTGTGGTGATGGTTGGGGGGGTGTTCTGGGTATGTGCAGTGGGCATGCTTTAGTGAGGGGTGTCCATGCTTAGTTGCGTCATGCAGGGCTTGGTGTTGGGATGGGTGCTTGGTGTCATGGGTAGATTGGTGAGGATTTGGGGTGATAGGGGAGGGTGTGAGGGTGGGGGTGTGTGATAGCATGCAGGTAGGGTTGGGGATGTGATAGTTAAGATTTGACTTACCAGTGTCCCATCCTCCACCGACTCCTGCGAGGCCCTCAGGATGCAAGATGGTCAGGACTTGCTCCTCCCATGTTGTTAGTTGTGGGGGAGGAGGTAGGGGTCTGCCGCCAGTCCGCTGCACCGCAATGTTGTGCCTGGAGACCGTTGAACGCACCTTCCCCCGTAGGTCGTTCCACCTCTTCCTGATGTCCTCCCTATTTCTTGGGTGCTGTCCCACGGCGTTGACCCTGTCCACTATTCTTTGCCATAGCTCCATCTTCCTGGCTATTGATGTGTGCTGTACTTGTGAGCCAAATACCTGCGGCTCTACCCGTACGATTTCCTCCACCATGACCCTGAGCTCCTCCTAGGAGAAGCGGGGGTGTCTTTGGCGTGACATGGGGTGGTATGTGTGATGTGTGGGGTGGTGTATGTGTTGATGAGCTGTGCTGTCTCTCTGGCATTCTCTCAGAATTTCTGGTTGTAGGGGTTTGTGTGTGCTGTGGGTGTGTATTTTATATTGTGTTGGGTGTGTGGGAGTGGTGTGTGTATGTGTATCAGGTGTGTGTATTTTGAATTGTCCAATGTGGCGGTGTTTTGTATATGTGTGTGTATTTTGAGCGCAGCGGTGTGTACCGCCAATGGAATCCCGCAGTTGAAAGACCGCCGCGCGGATTTGTGGGTCGTAATAGCATGGGCGTGTTTCTGTTGGCGTGGAGGTGGAGCTTTTGTTTCCGCCAGTTTATCGCTGACCTTTGGTGTGGCGGTGTTGTGTGGGTGACTGAATTTCGGCGGATTCCGTGTTGTGTGTCATAATAGCTGTGGCGGTCTACCGCGGCCGCGGCGGTGTATTGGCAGTCTTCTGCACGGCGGTAAGCGCCTTATACCGCCAATGTTGTAATGACCCCCTATATGTTTTGTTCAGTTCAGCTGCCTATTGGCTTTGACATTGCATTAGCCATTACATTCTGTATTCTGTCTATTGGCTTTGACATGCTGTATTCAGTTTAGCTGCCTACTGGCTTTGACATGGCATTAGCCATTACATTCTGTATTCTGCCTATTGGCTTTGACATGCTGTATTCAGTTTAGCTGCCTATTGGCTTTGACATGATATTAGACATTACATTCTGTATTCAGCTTAGCTGCCTATTGGCTTTGACATGATATTAGACATTACATTTTGTATTCAGTTTAGCTGCCTATTGGCTTTGACATGATATTAGACATCACATTTTGTATTCAGCTCAGCTGCCTATTGGTTTTGACATGACATTAGACATTACATTTGATATTTAGGTAATCTGCCTATTGGCTTTAACGTGGAGTTAGACATTGCAGTTGAAACATCGCAGATGTCTGTATTCTTCCAAGCTGTGTTTTTCCACAAGATGAACCAAGCTGTTTTCTTCACACCAGACTAGACCTGACAAGAGAGAGTACATTTGGTGTTTTCCTTTCTGCTCAGTCTTGGGAATAGGAGAAGTCTAGGAGATCTGGCCAGTCTCCAAAGGCTTGCATAGTTTTCCCAAGTCTGAGAGGAGGGGGCACCCTTTTATAAGGATGACTCGCTACAGTGAGTTAGATTTGAATCTGCTTGACTTCAGGCTGGAACTAGGCACCAGTTGCCAGTCTCCCGTGTGGGTAGATAATCTCTTTCTCGCAGTTGACCGGAGTCATCAACTTGCAGACCCCAGAAAGATGAAGCTGAAGATAGGTCCTACTTGCTCATACGGTGATGAATTTTGATTTTTATGCTTTGCTAGTATAATCATATAAAGGTATATATATCTGCTGTGTACATTGCAACTGAGAAGTACTGTGATATATTTTGTTTTCATTGCTGCGACTACTTTTACTCTTTTGAACGTGTGCTTGAAATCTATTAATTTGTCTCTCAAGAACTTGTGGGTGGTGAAGAATTAACAACAATAAAGGTCTTCTTTGAACTCAGAAGTGCATTCCAGAGAGGTTCTGTAAGCTCCGATAGGAGTTAAGTAGGAAAGCAGAACATTTTGACGTAGTCAGCAGTCTTGAAAGTCGAATTATAGATTTCTACGTGCACAATTTAAAAGTGTAATTGTTTTTTGTTGTTTGGAGAATTACAGAAGCACGGCAGGCCATGTTTGAAAATGCATGTGTAGTTAAACTGCCTGATGGTGCTGTGAGAAACATGTTTTCTTGTGATAAAGCATATTTAGAAAATGTGCCTTTTGAAAGAAATTATGTTCCTTTTGTTTTTGACAGAAGGGTTTGGATACTTTTTTCTGCTTACAGAAAAATGCAGGAGAGATGTAGGCAGTTAGAAAATGAAAATAAGAATTTACGTGAGCAAATTAGCCAGAACACATTAATGCAAGATAATACTGAAATGTATAAAAATGCTGTTTTAGAAGAATCTGTCTTTTCTCATTCCAGTAATGAGGGGGTTAAGACAGCTGTGAGCCAGTCTGAGCCTCCATGTGAGCCAGGTTTTTTGGCAGTCGAAGTGCATTCCTTAACTGATAACACGGAGAACAGAGCTCAGAATGTGATTTACGAGGTAACGAAAGATTTTAGAGTTTCTTACTGTTTGCACTAAGCAAGAGACACCAAGTTTCATTAGCTTGTTTGATTTTTGGAAACAGAATAGCCCTCATCTGAGTGAAATCCTAACACTTTGGTATATGGTACCTAGGAAAAAATATAAGCAGCTGCGCGCTTGTGATTTGGCAAATGAAATAATGCAGACCTTAGGTTTCTGCGCAGTGCAAGAGGGAAACACTGATTTACATGTAAATCAGGAACAGGGGAAGAAAAGGGTGCCCCTAGCTAGGATCATACACTGGATCTGGTACCTGCAAGACAGGGCTAGAGTACCACAGGTAAAAGAGTCACCAGTGAAATTGAGTGCACCATTTGATTTTGTGTCCCCTGAGGATAAAAAGCATGTTTGTTTGACTTATGATTCATTGACTGAAATGTTGTTTTCTAGCCCAGTAGAAGGAACAGTGTTGTACAATGTGTGTCAGATTTTAAAGCAAGAGCTGCGTGAGATGTGTCATTTTTACACTGATTCTTGGTTCACTGCCAATGGTTTAGCCGTTTGGTTTTCCACATGGCTTGTACCTAACTGGTTCAATTCCCTTGCAGATGTTAAAGAGAAAAATTCAGAGAAAGAAGTGTACACCCAGAATTCTGATTTAGTGGGGATGGCTAAGTGGGTGCACCAGAAATGTGAA